>NC_137105.1:13792583-14225083 GCF_949357685.1 Gobio gobio | reverse complement strand
ATCTGACGCTGAGCCAACGTCTCAAGCCAACATCATATTGATGTCAGATTCTAACATCATTAGACATCGATCCTTTGTTTTTAGGTTGTGGTATTAACTAACCAAAATCTAACGTTGAACCAACGTCTCAAGCCAACATCATATTGACGTCAGATTCTAACATCATTAGACGTTGATCCTTTGTTTTTAGGTTGTGGTATTAACTAACCAAAATCTAACGTTGAACCAACGTCTCAAGCCAACATCATATTGACGTCAGATTCTAACATCATTAGACGTTGATCCTTTGTTTTTAGGTTGTGGTATTAACTAACCAAAATCTAACGTTGAACCAACGTCTCAAGCCAACATCATATTGACGTCAGATTCTAACATCATTAGACGTTGATACTTTGTTGGTTTTTAGTTGTGGTATTAACTAACCAAAATCTAACGTTGAGCCAACGTCTCAAGCCAACATCATATTGACGTCAGATTCGAACATCATTAGACATTGATCCTTTGTTGGTTTTAGGTTGCAGTATTAACTAACCAAAATCTAACGTTGAACCAACGTCTCAAGCCAACATCATATTGACGTCAGATTCTAACGTCATTAGACGTTGATCCTTTGTTTTTAGGTTGTGGTATTAACTAACCAAAATCTAACGTTGAGCCAACGTCTCAAGCCAACATCATATTGACGTCAGATTCTAACATCATTAGACGTTGATCCTTTGTTGGTTTTAGTTTAGGTTGTGGTATTAACTAACCAAAATCTAACGTTGAACCAACGTCTCAAGCCAACATCATATTGACGTCAGATTCTAACAATTAGATGTTGATCCTTTGTTTTTAGGTTGTGGTATTAACCAACCAAAATCTAACATTGAACCAACGTCTCAAGCCAACATCATATTGACGTCAGATTCTAACATCATTAGACGTTGATCCTTTGTTGGTTTTAGGTTGTGGTATTAACTATCCAAAATCTAACCTTGAGCCAACATCTCAAGCCAACATCATATTGACGTCAGATTCTAACATCATTAGACGTTGATCCTTTGTTGGTTTTAGGTTGTGGTATTAACTAACCAAAATCTAACGTTGAGCCAACATCTCAAGCCAACTTCATATTGACGTCAGATTCGAACATCATTAGACGTTGATCCTTAGTTGGTTTTAGGTTGTGGTATTAACTGACGAAAATATAACGTTGAGCCAATGTCTCAAGCCAACATCATATTGACGTCAGATTCGAACATCACTAGATGTTGATCCTTTGTTGGTTTTAGGTTGTTGTATTAACTAACCAAAATCTAACGTTGAGCCAACGTCTCAAGCCAACATCATATTTACGTCAGATTCTAACATCATTAGACGTTGATACTTTGTTGGTTTTTAGTTGTGGTATTAACTAACCAAAATCTAACGTTGAGCCAACGTCTCAAGCCAACATCATATTGACGTCAGATTCGAACATCATTAGATGTTGATCCTTTGTTGGTTTTAGGTTGTGGTATTAACTAACCAAAATCTAACGTTGAGCCAACGTCTCAAGCCAACATCATATTGACGTCAGATTCTAACATCATTAGATGTTGATCCTTTGTTTTTAGGTTGTGGTATTAACTAACCAAAATCTAACGTTGAACCAACGTCTCAAGCCAACATCATATTGACGTCAGATTCTAACATCATTAGACGTTGATACTGTAGCGACTATGAGTCAGATAAAATAATAACTCAGCGGGGAACTGAATTAAAATTAAAGAGACTCAAATGACACTATAATTTATAAATAATTCAGAATTAATGTTTACACCTTAACTTATTCGTCCGCCGATATGTAAGAACTTAAAGGGGGCTCTGTTAAAGGGAAACATGTATATTTAGCTCAAATGAATGAATTAATGAATTCATAGGGAATTGTGAGAGTCTATTTTCCAGCCGAGCAAATGACTCGTCCGGCGTTCATTTGAACGGGCCGTAAATATCAACCCTGCAGCGGATATTAATATCCGAACAATAGTGAAACACTATTTAACAGCCAGGTAACTTAGATCGGCAGTTCAAGACATTAAATTGATAAGCACATAACACAAGAACAGTTATCTTTGAATACAAACGGAACTTTATTGATTACTCTAACACATCAAACTAATATCTAACATAAACACACGCACTCGCACATTCACACGTTGCAGAAAGGAAGAAGGTGAGGAAAGAATAAGTTCTAAGAGAGAGAAATTATGAAATCCTAAGCAATCTATGCATTTATGAAACATGACCTGAAGAAACCATTGATCAGTAATTTAACCTCCTATCATTTCTTAGGCAGGGTTATTACATTTGATCTAATGCACCAGTTCAGCTCAGAATCAAGAGGCATTACTTGCGTTTGTGTCTCCTGTGTCGTCTGACAAGGGGGATTCCCTTCTCCTGGCTGGACAGGGGTTTTCCCGGATCTTTGATTCGCTGAAGGTCTGGTCGACGTCTGGGGAAGCCAATCACGTGGCGTGTTGGCGGCTGGATGAAAGTCTTGTGGGCGTTGTTTGAAGTTGGAGCGCGCTTTTGCGGCGAAACTTAACAGAACCCGAGACTTAACGGAAATAAAATAAACTTTAAGTAAAAGAAAGGAAAGTGAGAGAAAAGCAGATGGCCTGAATGAAATCGTTGTTAACCCATTTTCTCAGATGTTGGTCTGTCACGATCGTCAGATCGTCTCCTGGGAGCTCTCCGTTCAGAACTCACTCTGGTCAAACTGCTAGGACTTAGCTCATCTCTGAACTGCGAACAGGCCGCGAACCAGCTCGAACCGAACTGGTTGTGACGTGAACTGGAAACTCTGAACGCTTCTGAACTGCA
Source organism: Gobio gobio (assembly GCF_949357685.1). NCBI lineage: Eukaryota > Metazoa > Chordata > Actinopteri > Cypriniformes > Gobionidae > Gobio > Gobio gobio. The sequence continues at coordinate 14,222,236 of NC_137105.1, read as the reverse complement.
ACTCTGAACTCTGCTCTGAACTGGTCTGAACTGAACTCTTCGTTCGTGTTCTGAGATTAAACTCAAATATTTGCCCATCCCCTGGATGGGTTCTGGCCAATTAGGCTTCAGGGGTGACTGTGTCTCCACCCCTCCCACAAAATTGGGTTATCTATAGAATTTAGTTTCCTGCTCTTAAGCAGAGAGTAAATTTAGACCTAATTTCTTACTATAAGGACATGATCAATTCTATAAAGATTTCATTCAGCTCATCTGTTGGATTATACCCATACGAACACACCGGTATCACACATGATGGCTTTTCATCCACTCATTCAATAGTTACATACTTGCATGAATTGGGAGTAATGTACATGCATAATAGTCACATGTATCAGTTGTAAACACAGTAACAAGCTATGTCGAAGGCTATTTGAATGAAAGTCCAATAATCAGTTATTTGATGCACTCTGAATGTAACAGTTTCTGTGAGCTTGCTTGGAGTTTTAGCTGTCACGTGGAGTTAATTTACCGGTCATTAAAAAAAAATGTTTCTTTGTCTTGTGACCACAACGAGTCCTCTGTCCTCTTTTGTCTAGGCTTTGGTCACAAGTCCATAGGAAATCGAGTAATTATTAACTAAACTAGTAGCTCCGGGCAGAATCGAGCCTCCATCTCTCTCGTGATTGATGGTCGATTTCCTGGAGTCTGGAGCTGAATTGGGCTTTTGTGAAAAGGATGTTAATTTGATCGAATCATTTGGAAGATTAATTCATCTATATGTCTGCGGCCATAATTGCTACAATACTTTGTTGGTTTTTAGTTGTGGTATTAACTAACCAAAATCTAACGTTGAGCCAACGTCTCAAGCCAACATCATATTGACGTCAGATTCTAACATCATTAGACGTTGATATTTTATTAGTTTTAGGTTGTGAAACTCTAACATGAAACAGGAAACTCTAACATCATTAGACCCTGATATTTTGTTGGTTTTAACACATTTGTCTCATATCAGTGTTTCCCCTTCGTGTTACGGATACGTGGTGTTGTCAGACGTGGCACGCAGTAGGAGGATGTTTGTATTGGTGCATTTCTACAGTGAGCTGAAATGACAAGTGTGCACATTTGGTCAATAAATATAAAACAACATTAATTCATCACACAACTATTTACAACACAACCAAGGAGGGTTTGCTTGAGTTGTTTCTCTGGATTTTGTTGTTTTTAAGAAAACAAATCCTATTTTTGTCTGTTTAGTATTGTCACCTTTTTTTTTTTTTTTTTTTTATGTATATAAGGACTAATTTTTTATATATTTTTGATTTTTTTCTACTTGCCCTGCCAAAATTTTCACTGGCCCCACTACAAAAAAAAGTCATAAATAAAATAAAATAAGCCCAGTATTGTTTTTGTTGTTTTGATCCATGTAACCTTAATAAATAAGGTTATGACTCCAAAAACTACTAGCCTAACTAATGTATATTTTAAATATTGTTATCAGTAATATTACAATCAGTAATAAAATAAGAACAAATAATCAAATTACGAGCAACAGCACAAATCAATACAGCAGAACAAACATACAAATGATGTAGGCTAATATAGGTCTAAACTAGATTTTCAGGTACACAATCAGTAATCAAATGTAAAATATTACTGCATAGTCTGCATTAAATTATATATCACTGCATATACATATAGATTAACCCTTATTAAAAGTTATTCCGTATGAGTCGTGTGTGATTTTTTTTTTCTGTCTTTTGTTGTCTCTACGATATTTTCCACTTTCCATGTTATACGGTAGGGGGCGCTATTACACATCTCCTGAACGAGTACAGCATCTCTTGATTAAAACAGGCGAAGAAGAAGAAGCAGCAACGACAACGATTACAGACTGGTGATATCACAGAATTCATAGTGTGAAATATCCTAAACCCTTGCTTTTGGTTCCATCTAATAATTGCTCAGTCAGTTGTTTGTTGTTTCTTCTCTTTTTTGTGTACATATTCACAACAGACCTAAGTAAATGTTTAAAGATTTTTAGGTTTTAGATTTTGGAAATGCATGTTATCACTTGTATTGCCAGAAGATAAAAACCTGGCAATCTGGGTGAGCCCATGACCTTCCATCTAGCACCAGAGTAGAACCAGTGTGACATATTCATTAGATATGACGAACCTGACAAAAACTATGACAACCGGTTCATAATGTGTTACGTATTATTAATTATTTGGACATTTAAATCCTTTTCTTTTTATGTCCACAGGCAGATGACAAATGAGATAATGGCCACTTTCAATATGAATGTAATGCGGCGTCTGTCCAACGTTGGAGGTTGATGTTGAGTGTTTAGAACCCAATGTCAGATTGATATCAACCTCCAACGTTGGACGGACGTTGCATTTTGGTTGAAAATGAAAATCGGGTTGATGCCAGAACCCAGTCAGATTGACGTCAGAACCCAACGTCAGATTGACGTCAACATCCAACGTTGGATGGACGTTGCATTTTGGTTGAAAATGAAAATCAGGTTGATGCCAGAACCCAAAGCCAGATTGACGTCAACATCTAACGTTGGACGGACGTTGCATTTTGGTTGATAATGAAAATCGGGTTGACGTCAGAACCCAACATCAGACTGATGTCAACATCCAACGTTGGACGGACATTGCATTTTGGTTAAAAATGAAAATCGGGTTGACGTCAGAACCCAACATCAGACTGATGTCAACATCCAACGTTTGGACGGACGTTGCATTTTGGTTGAAAATGAAAATTGTGTTGACGTCAGAACCCAACGTCAGGCTGATGTCAGCATCCAACGTTGGACGGACGTTGCATTTTGGTTGAAAAAAAACGTCAATCTGATGTTGTGTTCTGACGTCAACCCAATTTTCATTTTCAACCAAAATGCAACGTCTGTCCGACGTTGGGGTCCAACGTCAAACTGACGTCATATTGATGTCCGGTGCCTGCTGGGTAAATGCCATTGTCCATTGCTAATATTAATTTGTACACAAAGAATATGTTCAGTACACACAAAACAATTTGTGTGGATTGTCATACAAAGACGCACTGCAAGTTACATTTACATACATTCATAAAGAATGCAATTAATCTAAATTGCTGCAAGTCACTGAATGACATATGAAGTAATAAGCTGTTCCAGTCATCCATCTACTTTCACTGCTGCTGTGTGTGTTTCATACTACCTAGTGGTGCAGATACCCGTCGTTGATTAATGTAAGGAATCTACAGCCGGTCTACATCAAATAGACGGATGAAAATTGCTGTCAGTGATTGGCCCAAGATATCATCAGCTGTGATTATTCCTCGAGAACATTAGTCTACAATACAGGATGTGCAATCACCACAGACTAGGATGGATGTGCAAGACCAATGAAGATGTAGAAGTAGCTGATTTGATGGGAGCTTAAGAATGAGGTCTTGGAGGAGTCTGTCAGGGAGAAAACTTGGTCGATTTTAAATGTTGCAAGCAATATTGTGCCCTGGAGTTTTAATTAAGGATGTCTAAATGAACTGGAATGCTAAAATATGTCCCGTATAGAGTACTGGTGCAAAAATGCATGAAGATAGTAGAATAGTATTGCTGGAAGGTTTATGTCACAAGTCTAGTCTGTGTCTTTTGTGTTTTTGCATTTGTCACATGTTTATTTGTTCTTTTCCCCGCCACTCCTGTGTTTCCTTGGTTACCCTCATTAGTCTTGTTCTGTTCAGCTGTGTTTAGTTAATTATCACATGTCCTTCATTTGTTCAGTCATCTGCGTATTTAAGTTCCTCTTGTTCACTCACTCCTTGGGTGCGTCTCAATCAGCTCCCTGGTTCAGTAGTCAGGGCACTGATCATGGAGTCAGCCCATTGACTTATGTCCTGATCAGTGCCCTGACTACTGAACCCGGGAGCTGATTGAGACGCATGCCTTGTCTGGTCAACGTTATGTATCTTGTGTGTATGCCTGCTTTTGAGAGACATTCATCAGTAAACTTCCTTTGAGTAATATATTTACCTGTCCTTGTCTTCCTGCCTGAGTGATCTGTAACAGTTTACAGCTGATCTTATCTTAGTAGATTGTACAAAAAAAAAAAAAAGTTGTAGCCTAAGTAAAGATTATTGGAGTATGTTGTAAAATTTCACATTTAATTCAATGCGTTAGGCTACACTTTGACATTTTTTTAATTTACTAGCAATTTCTGAGTGCAAATGATAAAAAAAAAAAATCAGTGTACATAGTTGGCGATTAAATAACTGAATAAATGGGTAACAATTTTGGTGAAATAAATACTAATTAAAACAACAACCCTTAATTCCAGTTAATACCAACTGGGAGTTCAAGCTCCAGGAAAACTAAGATCCTTAAATGCAATCCATATAACTGTTGCAGTATATATTCCAAGTATACTAAGGGTAGGGACACACCAAACTGAAGCCAAAGGATGACAGCCGATTGTGTGTTCACCTCGCATTGCCTGCGTTGGGCCAAAAAAGCTGCACTTCAATACACAGAGAGATCTACAGCCGACTGTCAACTAGCATGCGCATTCTGCCCCTGTGTCTAAATGAGACAACGGTCTATTTCTGCTGATATACTGTATTTGTCTATATTCAAAAAGGGAAACTGACTCTGTAGGCTGCAGGCCTACACAAACCGCAAACAAAGCAGCGCGTGCTTACCGTTTTGAATATCAATCATGCTGATCTTTCTTCCACTCCACTCATGTTATTATGGAAATATTCGCCCAGGAACATTAAGTCGAAACTTAATTCTAGTTTAGTCTTAATAAAGTCAAAACTGTGAGATTTAAAGTCAGAATTGCTAGATATAAAGTCAAAACTGAGAGATATAAAGTCAGAATGGCGTGATATAAAATTAAATTCTGAGGGGGAAAAAATACAGACTTTTTTCTCAGAATTGCGAGTTTATGGCCCGGTTTCACAGACAGGGATTAGAAGCTAGTACTAGACCTCAATTAGGAATATAAATTTGTATAACTTTTATAAATGTGCCTTAGAAAGAAAAAACATTACTGGTCTGCATCTTGAGACAAAACAATACCACTGACATATTTAAGATATGCCAGTGCAAGTTTTTTTTTTCATTAAAACAGCTCAAACATACATTTTAGTCTGGGACTATCTTAAGCCTTGTCTGTGAAACCGGGGATAATTGCGTGTTATAAAGTCAGAACTGCGAGATATAAACTTGCAATTCTGAGAAAGACAAAAAGGTTTTTTTTTTTTCCAAACTGAAATTATTACATTTAATTGGTGTCTTGATTTTAGCGAGAGAGAGAAATAGAAATGAAGAAATACAAAATACTAAAGTAAGCCTTACTTAGGAAACTCGCCCTATGTAAAACTTTATAATTCTGGCCTGGTATCTATTACATTTAATTGAATTGCTTTTAATCATTACTCATTAAGCTCAAGCTGTAACACATTCAGCTTCATCTCTATTTGATCCTTCCTTCCTTCCTTCCTTCCTTCCTTCCTTCCTTCCTTCCTTCCTTCCTTCCTTCCTTCCTTCCTTCCTTCCTTCCTTCCTTCCTTCCTTCCTTCCTTCCTTCCTTCCTTCCTTCCTTCCTTCCTTCCTTCCTTCCTTCCTTCCTTCCTTCCTTCCTTCCTTCCTTCCTTCCTTCCTTCCCTCCCTCCCTCCCTCCCTCCCTTTCCTTTCTTTTTAAAGAAACATTGCCTTCTGCATCTTCAATACCTGATTAATGTGAACAGTCTCAACATAAAATGAAGAACAAAAAGTGTCAGGGGGAAATAAAAAATATATTAAAAGACACGTAAAGATACGTTTTCCGTGTGAATAGGAAAATATATATATATATTTTTAAAATTCTATAAAATTCTATATATGCTTATAATAATAATTATAAATAATATTTGTCAACGGTATATACACTATATAGATCTATATCTGTAGAGAGTATTTCTATACACACAGAGATACACTAAATATGTGTGTTTAATATGTGTATATTTGCATCCCTTTCCATTTATCTTTTATAGAAATAACAACTGTAACATTCTAGCATCCTCGGTAAATTCATTTATTCAGAGGGATTAATTTAGATGGAACAGCTGTTGTAGAACCATTTACAATCACTCCAATTCATTATAAGAGGTTTAAAGATGGTTGTTGTCATCCTTGAAATAAGTATATTGCCAAAGAATTTGGTTTAAGAATTGCACAGTGTCTCTATGGCATGGATTTCTTTCACCCTCTGACTCGCTTCAGTAAGATTTTGATAACAGAATGGATGCGTATAGGGAACTGTGAATAGACTTTTTCTCACTTGGTTAACCATGAACTATACGAGCACATCTCAGCATTTGCGTAATAATGGCTTTGTATTAAGCACTTAAATTTAGATTTACATTTATTTCCTTGCCAGATGCTTTTTTCATTTTCATTTTGTGAGCAAAAGTGCGAATTTAGTTGAAGTGCTGACATGGACATACATATATATTATAAGTAATACCTTAGAAGTGAACACTACCACTCTAAACACACACACACACACACACACACACATACTCTCTCTCTCTCTCTCTCTCTCTCTCTCTCTCTCTCTCTCTCTCTCTCTCTCTCTCTCTCTCTCTCGTGTTGGGTTTTCATGTTTTATGGAGACATAGACATAATAATTTATATACCAACTATATATTCTATCCCCTATAGCCCTAACCCTGACCTGACCCTAAACCTACCCATCACAGAATTTTGTTTGCATTATTAGATTAAAAAATAAAAAATAAATAAAAAACATTGTGTATGATTTTTAGGCTGTTTTCCCCATGGTATTTCAGATATTGCCATCTTTGTGGGGACATTTTGTCCCCATAATATAGGGTTTACCAGGACACACACACACACACACACACTCACGACATTCAACATAGAGACGTCCATTTACTTTAGTGCACTCACTTCTACACTCATTTGATTTCCAGGGAGGTTTGAGCTTCATTTTTAGTTCAGATCTTATACTTTACCTTACTTAAAGTATATACAGTATGTGGCATTCTGCCACAGTGACATTTAGAGACACTATTTGTACAGTAATTGAGATGCTTAAATTGAATTAGAAACTCTGTGATGACTTGTTTTGTGGGTTCGCAATCTAATAAATTCCTTTATGAATGATGAATGCTGTCACTATGTTATCTAATTTAGCTCAACGCCAAATAAATAAAAATTACCTTGCTCTTAGGAATCTACTCTGTCCTTATGTATTACTTCATCAGTTTGAATTTTGGCATGAAAATGGCAGTCAGTGTCAGGGCTATGGGCAGCTCAGCATAGTCACTTTCTATCACACCGGACAAGAAGTCTACTGCTCACCTGACTGGGATGCTCCTTTTATCTTCTCTCCTCTCAATGGCTCAATAGCGGCAGGTGTTGTTGGCAATTATTCCACCCTGCATGTGCACTGCGTTTTTTGTGCATCGTTGCCCACGGCGATGCTGACAGGTGCGTGAAGGGTTTGCCCTGGCAACCTTCAGACCATTCATATTTCTCATTACAGAGTCAGTTTGTTGCACAATAATTCCCGTTGTGTACATTTTTCATCATTTCAGGATATTTTTGCATTTTCCCAATTGTACGTCCATTTCAATAGATTCAAATCATTTGAATTTAAGGAATCCATTGGATAAAACACTGTTGGAACTTGGAATGAACTGTATGTATTCAGCTTAAAATCAAAATGATGCTGTGATGTGATGAATTATTAATATCATGAAAAACATTCTGAAGCATGTTCCTGCTGTTAAACACCATCCATTTTACCCCATACTAATTTATTAAGCAAAAACATTTGATTTCCTTGTTTCCCTCCTGAAGTGCTCATATAGTTTGGGGTCATTAGGCATAAAATGTGTCAACAAATCCCCCTCTTTGCATTTGTTTTGTAATGTTTGTGCAATTTCATATTGCAGACAGTCAACTGGGTAAGGGATTCACATTATAATAAAAGTATTAGGTGTTTGAAGAGCCACTTATATTAATGTCTAATGCATTGCCCCTGGTGCATTAAATCCATAAAAGTCGCTAGTGCAGTATCATTCATGACGGAATGTTTTGCTTTGTTTTTTTAATTAAAAACAAAAGCACGTCCATTTGTAGGTTTTCTGATCTGCATGTTTTCTGTGCTCCAAATGGACATTAAATATTTTAAGAGAAATGTGCACTGCAAAACAAATGCAATGAGTGTATTAAATTGCTTGTGCTTATAAAATAATAATAATAATCATAATAATAATAATAATAACACTGTAATAACTAATAATACCTAAACCACCTTATGAATTAAGGAATTGAAGGAATGCCTGTGGAAAAAGCTATTGTAAATAGCCTTACATTAAATCATTCATGCATAAATTGTTGCATTGATTTGAAGATTGCTTTGCACAGAATGAGTTATTTTCTCATGGATGTCATTTTTGATACTGACCGTGTTTGAACTGTGGCATTGTTTTGTTTTTTTTTTGTTTTTTTTTCCGACAGGTGATGTGAGAGTGGACTGCATGGCGGGCGTCGGGAGAAGATAAGGTTACGAATAAAACAGTCTTTGAGCAGTGCTGGCTTGTCAATCAGAGCAAACATGCATTATCATGACATTGGGAGTGAAGTTAACCCTCCTGACCTCATCTCTGTGCCTCTCTGCTGTAGCTTTGTGGGATTGTTGAGGATGAGGCAGAGGCCATCATGTCTCTGGACACAAATGGACGTTTTGCGAGGTACAGTGTGTGATGTACATTTAAGATTTCTTTTTATCATACTTTACGTAGTCTCTGAAGAGAACTTACATTATTCCCTCGACCAGAAAGGATGTATTGCTTTCAAAAGCACATCATTATATTTATATTCGAATTCCACTTATGAATCTAACATAGCAAATGCATGACATCTTGAAAGTGCACTACAGAGTAGTCCTCTTTATAACTAATGGAAGCACTTCATGTAAAGACGTCTAACTTTGAAGTAATCACAATTATAATTGTTGAGTGTGGCTGAGTTACGTATTGAGAACTGCAGTTATCAGCTAGAATGGTCTGTCAATTGGCACTTTGATATGTCCTTTGAGACATGTATTAGTTTAATGTCCTCTTATTTTACAGCTGTTACAGTCTTGTGATATTATATATCGGCAAACTTGACATATAGAGGGGGGAAAACTGCCTTAAAATTAAACTGAATCAGAACTTCTGTGACTGAGTCTTAAAAAACTACTGAACAGCAGCTGTGAATTATTCATAAAGCTGAACTTTATTGTTGGGCAGCCATTTTGTCAGCTCTTGTATCTAAGGCCATACCACAATAATGCACAGCAGAGCAAAGAGCATATGGACTTCTAGGCAATAAAAGGTTATGTGGTGTGATGAGACAGACTATTCCCTATCAACAATCTAAAGCCCATTGATTTTTAGGAGAGTGTTTTCAAAAATGTTCCCCCAGCTTTTTATCCCTCAAAGAGCTGGAGGCTTTACTTCTAGAAGTGTGGTAATATCCCACTACACACATTTCAGGATGTTTATGCAAGCATTCCAAGAAAGACTGAAATATTCCAAGAATGAACCAAAAGAATGTAGCAAGGAAAACAAGAATTCTTGTACATGAACCCCTTTATATAGTGTTCTGTTCAAATAGGGATTTCCAATGGCAGTAGAAAGCGCAAGTTACTGTTTTTGGTTACACTTTATTTTAAGGTGTCATTGTTACAGTGTAATTATATAGTTTAGAACTGAACAATAATATAATTAACGACATGTACTTACTATAGGGTTAGGGTAGGATTAGGGTTTGGTTAAGGTTTAGCTGCATGTAATTACAGTATGCATAATTTACTGTTATTACTATGGTAAATGTAACATACACTACAGTATATTGCCAAAAGTATTGGGACACCCCTCCAAATCATTGAATTCAGGTTCCAATCACTTCCATGGCCACAGATGTATAAAATCAAGCACCTAGGCATGCAGACTGCTTGTACAAACATTTGTGAAAGAATGGATTGCTCTCAGGAGCTCAATGAATTCAAGCGTGGTATCGTGATTAGGTTGCCACCTGTGCAATAAGTCCATTCATGAAATTTCTTCACTACAAAAAATTCCACGGTCAACTGTTAGTGGTATTATAACAAAGTTGAAGCAATTGGGAACAACATCAACTCAGCCATGAAGTGATAGGGCACGTAAAATCACAGAGCGGGGTCAGCGCATGCTAAGGCGCACACCGTGCAGAAGTCACCAACTTTCTGCAGAGTCAATAGCTACAGACCTCCAAACTTTGTGTGGCCTTCAGATTAGCTCAAGAACAGTATGTAGAGAGCTTCATGGAATGGGTTTCCATGGCTGAGAAGCTGCCTCCAAGCCTTACATCACCAAGTGGAATGCAAAGCGTTGGATGCAGTGGTGTAAAGCACGCCGCCACTGGACACGTGTTCTCTGCAGGGACGAATCATGCTTTTCTGTCTGGCAATCCGATGGACGAGTCTGGGTTTAGCAGTTGCCAGGAGAACGGTACTTGCCTGACTGCATTGTGCCAATTATGGTTATGGTGTGAGGTTGTTTTTCAAGGATTGGGCTTGGCCCCTTAGTGCTCTTAATGCTTCAGCATACCAAGACATTTTGGACAATTTCATGCTCCCAACTTTGTGGGAACAGTTTGGGGATGGCCCCTTCCTGTTCCAACATGACTGCGCACCAGTGGACAAAGCAAGGTCCATAAAGACATGGATGAGCGAGTTTGGTGTGGAGGAACTTGACTGGCCTTCACAGAGTCCTGACCTCAACCCGATAGAACACCTTTGGGATGAATTAGAGCAGAGACGGCAAGCCAGGCCTTCTCGTCCAACATCAGTACCTTAATTTAAAAACGCTGATTCAGTCAAGAACAATCATTTAAGTCATTGAATCATTCACTCAGCTGATTTGTTAAAAAAGATGTGAGTTGGTACTTATTTTAAATAAGTAATTACTTCATGACCAATAAAAAAGTATGTTCTAGTATGAGTGTATGTAGTATGAATGTAATCCGGACGTACTACATTTGCCATGTTGTCCTTATCATGTGACCTACCAGCATCAGTTATGTTGCTTCACTGCCATTCACAAATACACTCCCATGGCCTCATGGGATAGTAAAGTGTCCATCGTATGCAGAAGTAGGTCATCCAGATACATTTTGCCTACTCTTTTATGAGACATACTTCTTTTGTCACATATTGTTTTCCGGCTACTTTAAAGTAGGGAAGCATGCGATTTCGGATGCAGGCCTTAAATAATTGAACTGTTGACTCATGTGATACATTCAAAAGCACCGATTCATTCAGAAACTTCTTACCGAGGTGTGGCGTAGTTGGACTTTTTCCATTGGCGGAGCAAAGGTTGGAGTAACTTACAAAATTTGTCTGAAATATAAGTTGTACTATTCTTTTTCATTAAACTGTTGTATCAATATCAATATCACAGTCGCAATGGCACTGTTGGTCTGAATATCAACACAGCTCTATCAAATCTTTTGACATCATTACTTACTTAATGACTTTTCTACCAAGCAAGTAAATCCATCAAATGAAAATGAACACAGTTACACAGTATTGTCAGTGCTGAATGAATGGCACATCAACACACACACAAAGCTAAGACACTGCATGTATGTCTTGTAAAGTGAATTATTTTAATATTTGTTTTTTTTCTTTAAGAAGCTTTGAGACTGCAGACTTGAAAGTGCTGCTGGCATGTGCCCACCTTCACTCAAAAGGTCAGGTATCTCACAGCTATGTATCCAAACAGTCAACTCTCATCTTGGTTTTTGCCATTTATTTGAGTTTGCTCTTTCGGTATAGATATGATATTACAGGTTTCAGTCTTTATACAATTATCAGAGGTGCTGTGGTGAATACTAAAGGAATAAGCTCTATATTTGCTCGAGTTGTCCATATTGCAAATGTCTAAATCTAAAATCTAAACTATTTAGATGTCTAAATTTACTGCACAATGTTGTTAGAGTACATGGGAAGCCTTTTTAGAGAACCCCTGGTGTAAACAGAGACTGACATGCCTTTTCACTGGGGTAAACAACAGCAATCAAATGAAGTACACAAAGCGGTTCTTGGCAGAACGCAGAGTCAGGGAAAATGCACATATTGTGTACAAGTAATTACTGGAGCAGTTAGCTAAGAATACAAGTCAAATACTGAGTTTATACCTAAAATGACAAAGAACCGCAGAGCACAAAACGCACAATGTACCGGCACAAGATGAATGATCAGTCTAGTATTAGAATTGAAATAACATAATAATAATAATAATAATAATAATAATAATAATAATAATAATAATAATAATCTGCAGGTCAATTGCAATGCTGGTTGTAGTGGGAAAAGTAGTGTGTTTTTTATGCAATTAAGCAAGGTCAGAAATGAATTTTTTTATTACAAGACAACTGTCAGTCCTAGAGAAGAATCTTAAAGGGTTAGTTCACCCAAAAATGAAATTTCTGTCATTAAATTACTCACCCTCATGTCATTCCAAACCCTTGACTTTTGTTCATCTTCGGAACACAAATAAAGATTTTTAAAGGCCCCCTGAAATCAAAATTGTACCTTTTAGTATGAATATGTTAGCCTTAAGGTTATGAATTAGTTAGGCTGCTCCAAAACAATGACAAAATTCTAATTTAGAAGATATAAGCATTCAAAATTTACAGTCTCTCACTTCCGCTAAAATGGATCACAGATTTTTATGACATCACCACGGACTTCAGCTTCTCATCACATCTTCTGTCCAATCAAATGCTCTCTTGATTCTGAAGCGCCCCGCCCCCTAAATAGACGCTGAAGCTGTGTCTGAAAACAGTCACTTGTTTACACATTTACTATTTTCTAGATGGTGAATGGCACATGATTCAGACATTGTAAATGTGCTTTCAGTTGAGGTGAATGAAGACTGGTTTCATGTTAGTTTCACGCGCACCGCTTCGAGTCTCGAGTCTCGTTCTTTTTTCACGTGACTGCTTCCCGGTTCAGTGTCTCGCTACATATACAACATTACAGTCGTATTATTGACTGCATGATGTAATATATTTATTATTATAAAATCATCAGAAGATATGTGCAATAAACCTTTATGTTATGCCTATCCATTCTGACCAACCCAATCTGTCCAGTCTTCATAGGAAAATCAATTACCGGTATTATACTAGCTAAAAAACTGAACTAAACAAACAAAAAAACCTACGCACTTGTTTGTAAGGAAGGTTGTGAATTATCTAATTTCTGTATCCAACACGGCTGTCACATCACGTGACAAAAGAACGAGACTCATACCCGAAGACTCGAGAGATAAACGAATCATTTCTGTTTCTGCATTCAGCCTATGGGGACTTGAACGAACGACTCGAACCCGAAGACTCGAGAGATTAACTAATCTTTTCTGTTTCCGGTGACTGCATAGCCTTGCCTATGAGGCTGGGACTTGATGAACGAATGACTCGAACCCGAAGACTCGAGAGATTAACTAATCGATTCTGTTTCCTGTACAGAACATATGGGATTTGCGCATGCAACACAAAATGAACGAATCGTTCATGAACGACACATCACTACAATGGAGGAACAGAAAGCTCTCAGATTTAATTTGTGTTCTGATAATGAATGAATATCTTACGAGTATGGAACGACATGAGGGTAATGACGGAATTTTCATTTTGGGGTGAACTCAGGGCCGGCGTTTGCTATAGGCGAGCTAGGCGGTTGCCTAGGGCGACAAATGTGTTGGGGGCGCTCGCAGACGCCCTCTAGTGGCGCCCTTTAACTTACTTCCCATTAAGCATAGAATTAAAACAAGCGAAATAAAACATACTGTTTATTAAACATGATCAGGGGCTTGGGCGCCCCTTCAGCCGCACATTTAATTACTTAACCTGATTATTAGATTGAATTGATAGTGAGTATTGTCGAGCACAGGCGTTAGGCCAGGCAAGTGCTCATCACTGGCGCGTTCTTCAAAAATGTGGTCTAAACCCTCGAGTGCACAGGGACGGAAAAAGAGAAAGGCACACGATCAAAAGAAAGCCCAGTATAGAGGTAAGTCTTCTCATCTCAGCCATAAAGCTGTCAAACGAAATAAATTTACTTCGTATTATCGATATTATCAACTAATATTGGACGGCATTGGACGTTTTATTGCTGTCACTAAGCTTATCACTAGCTAGCTAGTTATCTACATATTACTACGCATTTCACTGACAATAAGGAAATCCAGACGAGCCAAATTTTAATGCTGCGTCAATTTTGAAGGTGAATAGAAATGCCAGAAACAACTGTTCATCTTTTATTATTTAAGAAAGGGATAGAGCTACAAGAACTTATATATTTAAATTTTTGTAGTGGTAAGTACAGTGTATGTCATGATCCTGGCTCTTTCCTTTCTTTCTTTTCTCTTTTCTCCCTCTTCTGGTCACACTCATTATTACATTCTATTACGCACACACATTAGCATTCATTTACTCAATCGTTTTCAGCTGTCTCTCATCACCTCATTTCTTTCGTACTCACAGTCTTGTTCATTATCTCTATTATTCTCATCTGTTGCCCACTTTCTCTGATTGGCTTCTCTATTTCTTGTCCTTCCTTTCTCTTGTTCTTCGTCGGATTATTGCCTAAATGTTACGTACCTATTGTTCGATCTCTGTCCTGTCTTAGCCCTGTTTGGTGCATGTTAACTCCTGACTGATTTGATATCACTTCGTATCTGCTCTGTTCAAAGTCTCCAGCTACGTGAGTGGTCTGCAGTTGGCGTTCCTTGCTCCTTTTGGACCCAGTCAGTCTCTCTACCTCCGGGGTTTTTTCTCATTGCCGTTCCTGACCGGACAGTTCTGCTATCTTATGTTTTGATGAACTTTCTGTTGACAACGACATTCTTTGCTGAGGCTAAACGCCAGAGACTTTCTGTTTGAGATTATATGCCTTGTGGCCACCTGAGTTATTTTGCTCTGAACTGAATTAAAACTTTGTCAAGATCACCTTCTGCTTTTGGGTCCTTATCTCCTGCACATGACAGAATAATCCGACCAAGAATGGACCCAGCAAAGGAAAGTCCTCTTCACTCCGCACTCGAACTTCAGGGAGCTCTACTGGGCCGTCATGAGGAGGAGCTGGCTGCAGCCCGTGAGGCCATGGATTCCTTCTCCGCTCGCATGACTGAGATGGCGCAGCAACTCCACCTTCTCCGTGTAGAGTCTTTGTCTTCTAGTGGTCCGGGTGTTCCAGAGCCCAGAGTCAACAACCCGCCGTGTTATTCCGGTGAGCCTAGGGAGTGTCGATCGTTTTTGACCCAATGTGAGGTGGTCTTTTCTCTGCAGCCTTCCACGTACGCATCCGAGGGCTCTCGCATCGCCTTTGTCATCTCACTGTTGACTGGCCGCGCCCGGGAGTGGGGAACAGCGGTATGGAATTCTGAGGCCATCTGCCTGAGTCGTTATATCAGCTTCAAGGAAGAGATGTTGCGGGTCTTTGACCGCTCCGCGTTCGGAGCAGAGGCTTCCCGGCTCCTGTCCACGCTTCGCCAGGGGAGAGGTTCAGCAGCCGATTTCTCAATTGAATTCCGCACCTTATCCGCCTCCTGTGACTGGAACGAGTCAGCCCTGGTAGCTCGTTTTCTCGAGGGGCTTAATGGCGAGATTAAGGATGAGATCCTTGCTCATGAACTACCGACTCGACTGGATCTTCTTATTGACTCTGCCATTCGCATTGAGAAGCGTTTTGATATTCGTCGCCGCAGTCGCACTCTGGATGGGTCGCTTTCTTCCTCTCCGGTGCTTTCATCTCCACCATCTCCTTCGGCTGAGAGGTCCGAGCCTATGCACCTGGGTGGTCTGCGAATCTCCGCTGCTGAACGCCAGCGCCACATCATGAGAGGCCTATGTATGTACTGTGGGTCTGCATCTCATCGTGTCGCCTCCTGCCCGGTAAAAGCCAGAGCTCACCCGTAGAGAGAGGGTTACTGGTGAGCGCTTCAACTTTAGACCCTCCGCCACGCACACGCACTACTTTCATCGCTCTCATCCGCTGGTTGGGAGATTCCGTTTCCTGCCCAGTGTTGATCGATTCGGGAGCCGAGGGAAGTTTTGTTGATGAGACTTGGGCTCGTGAACAGGGGATTCCCCTCATTGAACTTAAAGACTCCACCCCTGTACACGCTCTTGATGGTAGTATCCTCTCAAGAGTGCGCTTTGCCACTGTTCCGGTGAGTCTCACCATATCTGGCAATCATCAAGAGACAATTTCTTTTCTTGTTTTCCATTCTCCTTATTATCCTGTTGTTTTAGGACATCCCTGGTTAGTAAAGCATAACCCTCAGATTGACTGGTCCAGAGATTCCATTCTTTCTTGGAATTTGTCTTGTCATGTTAACTGTTTGGTCTCTGCTGTTTCTCCTGTCTCTTCTATTTCTGTTTTCCAGGAGGAGCCGGGTGATTTGTCTGGGGTCCCGGAGGAGTACCATGATCTTCGGGCGGTCTTCAGTCGTTCCAGGGCCACTTCTCTTCCTCCGCATCGACCTTATGACTGTAGTATCGACCTTCTTCCGGGTACCACTCCCCCTCGTGGGAGACTTTATTCTCTGTCCGCCCCCGAGCGCGAGGCACTTGAGAGATATTTATCTGACTCGCTTAACGCCGGTACCATTGTTCCTTCCTCCTCCCCTGCCGGTGTGGGTTTTTTCTTTGTTAAAAAGAAGGATGGTTCATTGCGTCCCTGCATTGATTATCGAGGCTTGAATGACATCACGGTCAAGAATCGATATCCCTTGCCGCTGATGTCATCTGCCTTCGAGATCCTGCAGGGGGCCAAGATTTTTTCTAAGTTAGATCTCCGCAATGCTTACCACCTTGTACGCATAAGGGAGGGGGACGAGTGGAAGACAGCGTTTAATACTCCGCTCGGGCATTTTGAATATCGCGTTCTTCCGTTCGGGTTGGTTAACGCCCCTGCCGTGTTCCAGGCGTTAATTAACGACGTTCTTAGAGACATGCTGAACATTTTTGTTTTTGTTTATCTCGACGATATTTTGATTTTCTCTCCCTCTCTCCAAGTACATACTCAGCATGTTCGTCAAGTTCTTCAACGTCTCCTAGAGAATCGATTGTTTGTTAAAGCAGAGAAGTGCACTTTCCACGCTCAGTCTATTTCTTTTCTCGGTTCTGTTATTTCCTCGGAGGGGGTTAGCATGGACCTTTCCAAGGTTCGTGCTGTCACCGATTGGCCGGTACCCGACTCGCGTGTCGCCCTTCAACGTTTTTTGGGTTTTGCTAATTTTTACCGTCGGTTTATCCGCAATTTTAGTCAGATCGCCGCCCCTCTTTCGGCGCTCACATCCGTCAAGGTCCGTTTCTCCTGGACTGATGTGGCTCAGATTGCTTTCGATCGCCTCAAATCCCTTTTTACGACGGCGCCTATTTTAAGAACTCCAGACGTCTCCAGACAATTCATTGTAGAGGTCGATGCGTCAGAGGTGGGCGTGGGGGCCGTTCTTTCCCAGCGCTCATCCTCTGACGATAAGGTTCACCCTTGCGCTTACTTTTCACATCGTCTCTCTCCCGCCGAACGCAATTATGATGTGGGTAACCGCGAATTATTGGCAATCCGTCTCGCACTCGGTGAGTGGCGTCACTGGCTTGAGGGTGCTTCGATTCCGTTCATTGTCTGGACTGATCATAGAAATTTAGAGTACATTCATTCTGCTAAGAGACTCAATGCCCGCCAGGCTCGGTGGGCACTTTTCTTTACACGTTTTGATTTCTCCATCTCCTACCGTCCTGGTTCTAAGAACCTTAAGCCTGATGCTCTCTCGCGACAGTTCGATTCTCCAGAGGCT
Organism: Gobio gobio; assembly: GCF_949357685.1. Taxonomy (NCBI): domain Eukaryota; kingdom Metazoa; phylum Chordata; class Actinopteri; order Cypriniformes; family Gobionidae; genus Gobio; species Gobio gobio. The sequence goes on along the minus strand of NC_137105.1, from coordinate 14,204,347 downwards.
GTTCCTACTAACGAGGAGATTCTTCCTCAGGGTATGGTGGTGGGCGCAGCTGTCTGGGGAATTGAACGTTTGGTTAAGCGATCTTTGGCTCATGCCATTACCCCTCGTCTCTGTCCTAGAGGTCTTCTATACGTTCCTCCATCTACTCGTCTCGCTGTTCTTCAATGGGGTCACTCTTCCAAATTATTCGCTCATCCCGGTGTTAGGGGCACCGTCGCTGCCATCCGCCAGAGGTTCTGGTGGCCTTTTCGTGAACGCGACATACGGCGTTACGTCGCTTCGTGTGCTGTCTGTGCTCAGACTAAGTCTGGTAATGCACCCCCGGCGGGATTGCTGCGTCCTCTTCCGTTACCGTCTCGTCCGTGGTCGCACATCGCCATGGATTTTATCACGGGTCTTCCTGCCTCTGAGGGGAACACCGTGATACTTACTGTCGTGGATCGTTTTTCCAAGGCTGCTCACTTTGTTCCCTTACCTAAACTTCCGTCCGCTAGAGAGACCGCACAAGTAGTCGTCGACAAGATTTTTAAGATTCATGGTCTTCCCTCCGATATCGTGTCCGATAGAGGTCCCCAATTCTCTTCTTTGTTTTGGAAGGAGTTTTGTCGTCTCATTGGGGCTTCGGCTAGTCTCTCCTCCGGTTTTCATCCTCAAACTAATGGCCAGGCCGAACGAGCCAATCAAATAGTCGGGCGCATCCTTCGTAGTCTAGCTTTTCGCAATCCGGCTTCCTGGTCAGAACAGCTTCCCTGGGCAGAGTACGCGCATAATTCCGCCCCGTCCTCTGCAACGGGTTTATCACCTTTTCAGTGTTGCCTTGGTTACCAACCTCCGCTTTTTCCCTCACAAGAGACGGACGCTAGGATGCCGTCTGTTGAGGTCTTTATTCAACGTGCTAAGCGTACTTGGAGAGCGGTCAGATCTTCCCTTTGCAAGTCTCGTTCTCGTACACAGCGCGCCGCTAATAGGCGTCGAGTTAAGAGTCCTCGGTATTCTGTTGGGCAGAGGATTTGGTTGTCCACCCTTAACCTACCTCTTCAGTCCACTTCGCGTAAACTGGCACCTAAATTTATTGGACCATTTCGGGTCCTTAAGATCCTCAGTCCTGTCTCTGTCAGACTCAAATTGTCTGCCAATCTCCGACGCATTCATCCTGTCTTTCACGTGTCATGTATTAAGCCCGTTACCCGTATTCCTCCTCGTTCGCTTTCTTCTCCGGTTCGTGTTGAGGGCGCCCCCACCTATAGGGTTCGTAGACTTCTCGATGTTCGCCCTCGGGGTCGTGGTCATCAATTCCTGGTCGATTGGGAGGGATACAGTCCGGAGGAGAGGAGTTGGTTTCCGTCCCGGGACGTCCTGGACCGCTCGCTGATCGAGGACTTCTACCGCTCCCGTCAGTCCTCCTCGGTTGCGCCAGGAGGCGCTTCTTGAGGAGAGGGTACTGTCATGATCCTGGCTCTTTCCTTTCTTTCTTTTCTCTTTTCTCCCTCTTCTGGTCACACTCATTATTACATTCTATTACGCACACACATTAGCATTCATTTACTCAATCGTTTTCAGCTGTCTCTCATCACCTCATTTCTTTCGTACTCACAGTCTTGTTCATTATCTCTATTATTCTCATCTGTTGCCCACTTTCTCTGATTGGCTTCTCTATTTCTTGTCCTTCCTTTCTCTTGTTCTTCGTCGGATTATTGCCTAAATGTTACGTACCTATTGTTCGATCTCTGTCCTGTCTTAGTCCTGTTTGGTGCATGTTAACTCCTGACTGATTTGATATCACTTCGTATCTGCTCTGTTCAAAGTCTCCAGCTACGTGAGTGGTCTGCGGTTGGCGTTCCTTGCTCCTTTTGGACCCAGTCAGTCTCTCTACCTCCGGGGTTTTTTCTCATTGCCGTTCCTGACCGGACAGTTCTGCTATCTTATGTTTTGATGAACTTTCTGTTGACAACGACATTCTTTGCTGAGGCTAAACGCCAGAGACTTTCTGTTTGAGATTATATGCCTTGTGGCCACCTGAGTTATTTTGCTCTGAACTGAATTAAAACTTTGTCAAGATCACCTTCTGCTTTTGGGTCCTTATCTCCTGCACATGACAGTGTATCCATAATAGCACTTTTGTTTGTAGAGGGTATAGTTAATCCAGTTAATGGGTCATAATTTGTGTATCATTTAAGTCATAATTAGCTAGTCTTGGAGTAACTATAGGAGCATTTTTGTTTATATAGTTTTTATAAATACTTAACCCATTTGTGCCCAATTTTTTTCTGAATGGCATGTTCTGCATTTATTTTCCCCAGGTTTTTGTATTTTTTCTTGAAAATCGTATTTGAATCTGTGGCAACTATAGTTGCCGGTGGGCAAATATGTTGTATGCACCCCTTCAATGTCAAATATGTATAAGAGGAGAACATTTAGCATCTAACTCAAAATAACTGCTTTCAACAGATCAATCTTTATTCATAATCAAATTTATTATGTTTGACTAAGTATACTAAAAACTATAGATCTGTTGTAAGATTTGTTTTGTTTGGATGATTCTAGAGACCTTCATGATTACGTTGATATATATATGTCAACTAAAAATACTTATTAGGAACATGAAAATATCCTTTCTTTGGGAGGGTTTGCCTTCGTTGTGCTCCCTGGAAGTAGGAGTAGGAAGTTGGCAGTCTCATGTGACAGGAAGTTAATACTTTTTTTTTTCTTGAATCCTTTATTTGGTTGTATGCTTGTGTGTCATTAAGATATAAAACATGGATAATATCTAGAAAAATACTTACAGAAGGAAAATGACACCTATACACTGGCAACTATTTGCCGGTGGGTTTTAACAATTAAGGGGGGGGGGGGCGCAAAACTCAATCTTGCCTAGGGCAACCAAAGAGCTAGAGCCGGCCCTGGGTGAACTAACTCTTTATATACCCAGATATCATGTAATCATTGAAGCAATGGACTTTTATTTTGAAGTGTCTATGTTCCTATTGTTTCTGTGAATATTCATGTCTCCTGTTCCTAGTTTTTCATGTTGATTAGTCTCCCCAGGTGTATCTTGTTTCCTTGTTACTTTTGTTAAGCTTGTTTGCCCATGTGTATATATAGCCCTTGTGTTTCTTTTGCTCTCGATCAGTTGTTGAATGTGATGGTCCCTGCTGTCTGTTAGCTTTTGTTTCTTGTTCTCCATGTTTCTGTTCTCCTTTTGTTTGTATAGTTGTTTCTTTATTAAACCCCTGCACTTAGATCTATGCCTCAGCCTGCTTGACAACGTCAATGCTAATTGAGTTGAATTAATGTTACTTCAGTATCACCCTCAGTTAATGTTGAAGCAATGTTAATATTTCAACCACAAATCACTAGTAATATTATTGATTTAACATTACAAAGTGATATTTTTCAACATTACTTTTGAACCCTCAGTTACTGTTGAAATAATGTTGAGATTTAAAAAAAAAATCAATGATAATGTCATTGAATCAACATTATGAAGTGATGTTTGTTCAATACCGCGTTTGTACTTGCCTTTAATGTTGAAACAATGGAGAACAAAAAAATCTATGGTAATGCTATTGAATTAACATTACACTTTGATTGGTTCTACATCACTGATGTTGAAGCAATATTGAAATGAACAAAAAAATAATAGGACAAAAGCATTACAACCTTTCAAACATAAAATTAGCTTCTGAAGTCTGATGTCATAACAGGTGGTCCAACGGTTCAGGTTTTGAAAATCTGTCTTGCATCAGACTACTGCCTGTTTGCCTTTGGGTTCTCTGAAATCTGAAAAAGAAAGCATGATGTTACTTAAGAACAAGTTAATTCAGTTGTCAGACTTGTCATACATAGTCACATTCAAGAACGTTAATATACTAAACACAATATGATTCACTTTAAAGCAGCACTAGGTAGTTTTTGCTCTCGGGGTCCCCCTACAGTTGGGAAACAGTATTGTTCTCTACTAATGTCGTAAACTGTCATCCTACATCAGTGGATGCATCGCACGTGCATTTATTGACATGACAACTATGATAGCCCTGAACACTGCAGGAGTTCACATTCAGGTGTTCTGCTTGCGTCGCGTGTGAGATGTCTTCATCCCAGGTACAGTGGCATATGTTTCAGCATGTCATATGAATATAATTTCATGGGTTTTATTTTTTTCAAATGCCAAATGATCGCGATCCTCACGTTTACAAGCCAGCGTCATTATAGTAGCCTAGTCTATTGGTTACCGTTTTACAGAATCTATATGATACTTCAATTCAATGTTTGAGTGGTAGGTAATAACCATATATCGTCAATATTATAATATAAAGCTACCCTAGATGAATCTGCAAATGTGAAAAATCGATTTGCATTATAGCTTGAGGCAAGACAAATAAACCAATTTCAGTGGAAGTGGGGGTGGTGGTGGAAGTGATGTATATGCCGTAAAGCAGTCGAATTTTGTAGTTCTTTTTTTCTCTGGTTACTACCCGAAACCCGAAGTTTAAAAGTACGATTAAAAACGATACAGACCCCGTCAGGCTATGGCAGACGTGCCTATTATAAGTTGATATCATCACAAGAGGTTTGAAAATATATTATAAAGGTTGAAAAGTTACCTAGTGCTGCTTTAAACAAAACAAAAAATATTCTAACTATGATTATAGAATCATTAAATTCTGTTAATCTATTTTTCTTAAATCTATTAATGCGTCAATATAAAAAAAAATCACCATGGTAGGCCATAAATGGCCATTACTATACACAATATCTGTTTCCATGAAACTACATAGCATTCAAGTAACAAGTTTATTTTGAAGAATACAAGAGCTTAGGTTTTTTCAATGAACATTTCTTTAAAGTTCACTTAAAAATGAAAATTTCCTGATATTTTACTCACCCCCATCTCATCCAAGATGTTCATGTCTTTCTTTCTTCAGTCGAAAAGAAATTAAGTTTTTTTGGGGAAATATTCCAGGATTTTTCTTCAATAGTTTTCAATTGCAACCAAAATGTTCAAGGTCCAAATCAATGCAGTTCCAAAGCGCTTCGAAGGGCTTCAGAGGCTCTGCGCGATCTGATGAGGAATCTTGTCTTATCTAGTGAAACGATCTGCCATTTTAAAAATAAAATAAAAATGAATATACTTTTTAACCTAAATAGCTCGTCTTGCACTGCTCTGCGACGTGCTAGTGATTGCACAATCCCGTCAAAAACGTCACATGCACTAGACGTCAATCACATGCACTAGACGTAGACAGAAGTACCGCCCCAAGCGACTGTGCTAGGACTAATACAAACTCCCTTTACCAAAAAACACTTAATCTTCAACTTCAAAATCGTCTGACATCATTGTCCTTTTTATAATATTGCAAGTAAATTATAATCTTATTATAATTTAGACTTTAATAAAATGTTGCCTGTGCATGCTATTTGAGAAAGCTTGTGCAAAAATTGCACTTGGGAAACTAAAGCACTTAATCAACTGTCTGAATGACAAAGGGCTCCATTCTCCCATTTAAAACAAGAAAGTGTTTTTCTATATTGTCATCCAATGGTCTTCGTAGACCTTCAGAGTAACAAAATTGGTCATGTGTTTTGACTAACTGTATAAGATGGATGCTGAAAATCCGCCAACTTCAGCAAGCAAGCAAGCAGCTAAGTGGGAATTAATAAGGATTATATTGTAATGCCTCATTTAGCAAATATTAAAATAACCTTTTCAAAATTGAGACCATGCACAGTAAATAAGATTCTTCATGTTCTCCTCAAACAATTTGCTCTCTTGGGTAGGCTAAATTATGACACTTGAAATTGGAGATGGAAATGGAAACTCAAATATTGTGTTGTTTTTTTTTGCAGCAAATTGAATTAGATGTCTGTGTGGATATTCCAGGCTATATGAGAGGGAAGGAAGTGCAATGGTGGCAATGTTTGTTTCTCTGGGTTAAATACATTTGTGTGATGGTGATGGCAGCGGTCTGAGGGAATCACACAAATACTTGCAACCAACCTTAAGTATCACAATCAATTTCACAAATGTGTTCAGTGCTTTGTGAAGGGCCAGACCACTAAACCGATCAGCAATCTTTGTACTGCATTCATTTCTATGAGCACTTGACAGTTTGTGTGATTACCTTGTCAGAATGAGAACGTCTGGCCTGGTGCCACCTGTCATGACTGTTAATGAGGTCTGATAAAGCATCATGGGATATTTGGCATATATTATCTTATTTGAAGGCTTGAAGCAATCCCAATATTCATGCCTACCAGCTGTGATTAGCAGAACCGCATTTACAAATATTACTGTAGGGGGAAAAGCTGAAGCAGAGAAAATTGATTGTTCCCTTATGTCCTTTACACTGCTTGAGCAGAGAAAGAAAGCATTACCTGGTTTTAATGCGATCAGAGAGAGCAGAAAGACTAACTTGGAAGTGTCTGTATTTTTGAAAATGTACACTTTTCTATCAGCTCATTAGCTAAACCACAACAGATCAATATCTTAAGAATTATACCACTTTGTATTTCATCTCACACAAAAGTTTTATATTGAAAACTAGGATTTGTGATGTAAAGGGTCCATTAGATCACTTATTATTAAAGGAATAACTTCACATTTGTGGGTAAACTACTTGTCATCAACCATCTATCAAACTAGCAAACAGTTTTCAAATACATTTAGCTTATTTTGTAACTGCTGTCTGCTGCATGTCTCCAGAAGTATGTTTCTTCTCCTTATGTAATCTGTGTATGTAGTTACATGCATATAATTTTTTCATTTCTAGCATTTTCTTTTCTGAAATGCCACTTCTTGGCCTATATTTAGCCCACAGAGATTCCTCCACCTATAATGCCATGTCTGGCCCCCTATTACCTGCACTGCATTATCAAACCACACACCCCAGCCCAGCTGCCATCGCCAGCTGTCTGTTTCATTTATGTCACCACATGAGACAGGCCTGCCTATCTAGATAATACATTTTGTCCATCCTCACTTCAGTTGTGGAACATGCTTCCCAACTGATGTTTGAAGGGACTTGCAGTACTAGTGACATTTTGACTGGGACCCTTTTCCTGGAAGTTATCACTGTCCATTCTACCTAAATAGCAATGTGACAATTTTTTCAGCACTCTTCATTAGTTTTAAACTAAAAGATATACTGCACATTCACAGTTCCCAAAAACTTTATAGACTACAGTTAATATTAGCCTCTCTAAATTGTTCTTTTGAAAGTTTACTGTGATTTGTAATCATTCAGAAAGAGACAAAGTTCTAAGGTCATTTAAAATCTGTAGACTTAAAATTCTGCTGGATATCTGTCATATTGAGAACAAGTGAAGTCAATCCAGAGCAGTCAAGGCATACAAATTGATTTTGCCCGCCTGCATTTTGTCAGACTTTGGGTTACAGAGTGGGTCACGCAAAGTTTGAGAATGGTGGAGAATTCATACTGTCAGAAATATGAAAATATAAGTTCTAATGTTCAGTTAACTTGTATGGACATGACTTGTATTTATACATTTCTGGCATGACGCATCACAAGTGTAGCGCAAAACACAGCAGTGTTTCCTGCACCAGGCAATGCACGCAAAAACAAATTTGTAGTCTAATTCGCAAACAGAATTACTTGGCTATGTTAATGAATCGCTCAAATGAGTTGGTTCATTAAATTAATTGTTTACTCACAAACTAATAATTTTTTTTAATTGAATCAGTTGAATATGGCTACTGAACCTACATACGACTTGCTTACTGAAGTTCCATCATTGCTCCAATATAGGATTTGGTTGTTCTTACGGAGAAAAACAAATCAAAATATTCTCTTTTTTTCTACTTATATTCGTTTTAACAAGACTGATAAGTAGGCATACACAATGTAATAATATGACAAGGAGTATTAAAAAAGTCAACTAAAAAATTTTTTCTCATGTTTCCCTTAGGTGGCCTAAGTGCACTTAGGACGTGTCCGAATCCACTTTTGCTATAGTTTAATGATGGAAAAAACGGTCTGCGCCAGGCGCAAAATGGTTGTATGTAGTCTCTTAATGAGTCATGGGTGTTTTGGGCATAACGTGCAATAAACCAATCAGAGTCTCATCTCCCATTCCCTTATGAAAGAAGTATACTTCAAGTTAATTTTATTAAGTATACTTAAGAAATGTTCAAGTATATTTTTAAGTATACGTTATTTAGAAAGTATACTAATATCAATGTACTAGTAGTAAACTTGTAAGTGTACTATTTCTATACCGCTTGGGACTAAATTGGCTCACTTTTAGTATATAAAAGTATATGTTTAAGTGTACTATAAGTGTAACAGTAGTAAACTTTAAGTACACAACTATGTTTGTACTGCATCTGTACTATTATCTGGACTACTCTGAACTTATTAGTATACTAATTGTTTACTATTTTAATACTTGTAGTCAGTTTTTTGTTTATGATAGTACACTTTAGTTTTAGTAAATTTACATGATAGTACATTTTAGTAGTTTAGTAGGTGTACACTGCAAGTATACTTATAAGTTTTCTTTAGAGTTTCTAAAAATGTTTTGGTTAAAAATGATCCAAAATAATTTTTTGAGTAAGTACACTACAAGCCAGTGTTCAAAACTATCTCCTTACCTTAGCCCCATTCACAACGGTAAGCTTGTAATAATGTGTTATAATTAGAGTGGTATGGTGCATTTCCGCGGGAAATTCAAGCATGTCTTTATGTCATTACGTCATGTCTGTATACATAAAGAAAGAGTTTTCTTTAATTAAACATAATTTTGATGCAGATTGTAATCCACATAGGCCCAAATGACATCATCAGTGACAACTGGAGATTCACCTGTAGTCAAAAGCAAAAGATTAGACTGTACGGAAATTGAAATCTACAGGTAACGCTAATAAACACTAAATACACGTAATGTAGTCACGCAATGCTAATGCTGTTAACGTTAACAATTTGAGAACAAAGTACTGTATAACAATGGGATAGTTTGATGTTATATGAGTGATCCATTCAGTAACATTAGGTAGTTTTGAACTTAGGCTATATTCTGTTTGTTTTATGATCATGTTATTTAACATTTGCGTTAGCAATCTCTTTATTATTTAACATTTGCGTTAGCTATCACTTGTTTCTGCTTCTTCTTCACCTGTGTTTTGATTCGGAGATTCTGTACTATAAGAAGCATAATAATACCCCCTTTCGTGTATCAGTGAAAACATGGATAGCCGGAAAAATCAGTCATTAGCAGGGAAAGAGTTAAGTTGATTTGAAGTAAAGTCCTATGTACACTACCAGTGGACTAATCTACATAAAAATTCAGAATTAGGAACATATCTGTTTACATTATAAATCAATGTTTTCAACAATGTAAGTTTATAAGACTGTATGCAAAACTATGTGAAAAAAATATTTAACAGCTACTCAATCAAAAGAGTAAACACAACTACACGCCAAGTGTACTTAGAATATTTAATTATACTATTAAGTATATCTTGATCAAAAGTTTGAGTATAGGCCAAATATACTTAGGCTACACTTTTATGTCAGTATCCTACAAGTCAAGTATAGTGCAAATTTAAGTATATTTCTGAGAAGTACATAAAGTGCACCCACCTATAGGCGCACATTACTAACGCACTCTTTAAATAACACAAAAAAACGCGCTGTTGACTTTAGACCAGGTTTTTGTTGGTCAATGGTGCAGTCGATTTCAGTTGCCTCAAAATAGCCACTCGCCAAATAGATGGGCGCTAGTGCATTTGCTATTTAAACAACGTGGCGCTGGACGTGAAAATGATAACTTTGTCGGCTGAAACTAGCAGAAAACACTTGTGTCATGCCTGGCGTCACATTGCGCTGGGTGTATGTCTCCTAGAAGAAAGAATCGATTCTGAACTGGCAAAACGAGTCATCCAGTCTCACTTCCGTAACATTTCTATCAAGGTTTGTAACAAATTTGCATAATGGCAGTGACATGATCTTCATTGTATGCTTGTGAACAATGTCTAATTCTTACTTAGACCCACCCTCAAACATTGTAGTTGTAGCGGAGAATCAACGTTGTACCAACATCATGAATCATGTCAAGACGCTGTTCTGCGCTGCTTCTTTGCATGCACTTTCCAAGGATGAGGAATCAGGCTGGAATTTATATGGTAAAACCAACGTTATTGGTACTGTTCGTATCACTGTGTAAAGTGCTAAGGAAGCCTCCAGAGCTGAAATTCAGGTAATTCATGTTAATATTCGTTTTTGTTTCCGACGCGTGCTGTAAATGGTAGACCTGTCGCAAAAGACTGGGCCATCTGACCAATCAGGTGATGTGCAGTGTATATTATGCGAAAATTAAAGTGTTTTTTGACCTTGATGTATGGAAACCTATTGTAGAGATTAATCACTGCGCGTCTATAGTTAATCCTGACAGTAGTTTTTAACACCAAAAGAGGGTTTTTGCTGTTAGTAAATCTGGCCCCTGGTCTATTGGACAAATCTGTGAATATTGGCAATCAATTCAGAGGCATTCCTTATGGGCAGTATTGGAATGTTTAGCCTGCATGAAGATATATTATATAAAGAATGGAAGTCGACAACAAGTGAACCGCAGTGAATGAGATTTAATCTTCACTTCAGATGAAGGCTTGTGTCCTTTTTTATTAAAGCTGTGACCTTTTTATAAGTATATAGCTAATGACATTGAGGCTCCTGTTGCAGTATCGGCATGTCAATTCACTCCTGTCTGATTTCTTCTGCATTACCGTAGAAGCTTCATCAGACTAACAGGCAGAGCGGCTGGAATAATCACTATTCAAGTATTCAAGTCGTAGACTACACCAGAATATCTAATGGCATTTTGAGGTAGACGGTATAGATATTAGCTTGTGCCTTCAGACATAACAGCTGCCTTAAATGTAGAGACAAAATTAGAAGTACTGAATGAAGGATAAAATAATATAATAAATTAAATTAATTGGAGCTCTGTAGCTCACGTCATCATTGCACTCCAAAGCCCTTAGGTTGTTTGTTTAATTATTATAAACACATTCATAAGTGTTTTGTCGGAACTGAGCTGAATATCCTAATGAGTTTGGATGTGCCATTTGGCCACTGTAACATGTGTCCCACATACAGTGTAATGTGTCAGTGAGTCTGGGGAAAGCACCCCAGGAAGTCTTCCTGGAGCCTTTGTGTGTGTGTTTTTGCAAACGGAATATGTATGAAGCACTCTATCGCTCCAAACACCCTCTGAAGTGTAATCACTTTATGTTATGATCCACTGTGAAGTTAATTTGTGTGTCAATTTCCTTCCAATTGACTGTGTCAAAGCTTTCCATAATATACGACAGCCAATAAAGATGTTAGATGCATTTCACTCCATCCAATTTGAAATGGTTTGATCGAATGTAACAGTTTTGGCCTGTATTACTTTTTGCATTAATGATTTTTAAATGAGATCTTTTCAAAACGCAGACTGATTTATCTGTATTTCAGTATTTGTGAATATCAAAAAAAACAGTAGTAAGGACTGGATCAGTCAGGATTTCTATGATTTCTGGCCCTCAAGATCCACTTACCTACCGAGTTTTGCTCCAACCCTAATCAAGCACACCTGAACAAGCTAATCAAGGTCTTCAGGATTACTAGGCTGCATCCGGAATCTTAAAAATGCTACCTTCTGACAATGCCTTCCAATGTATGAAGGCATCAAGGCACAAATCCAATGTTAGCTTCACCCCCTGTCTCCTGAGAGACCTTCATCTGATCGATTTTTGAAAGCAGCATAGATGTACCATATCCTTTGCTGCCTTTGATATTCCACAGTCTTTAAGTGACATGTAAAGGCCAGGTATGGTAACCCAGGCCTTCTGAAGCGAATCGATGCGTTTGTGCAAGAAAAATATCCATATTTAAAACTTTATAAAGTAAATTATCTAGCTTCCGGTCGATCGCCTTCCGTATTCAACTTATACGGAAAAAGTTTAATGCCTCTCACAGTTCAAAATGCTTACGCTATATCTGACGAGCGTAACTGGTGTGCAATGTCGTCAGACAAAAGTAAGTACAAAAGTAAGCATTTTGAAATGTGAGAGGCGCGGGTGGTACCCTTTTTCCGTAAGTTGAATAGAGAAAACGGTCTGCCGGAAGTTAGAAATTTTACTTTATAAAGTTTTCCTTACAAAACCGCATCGCTTTGCTTAAGAAGGCCTTTATTAACCCCCCCAGAGCCGTGTGGAGCAGTTATGGTGGATATAGATACACTTTTATGGACTTCAAAAACAGAGCAACATTCACTGCCATTATAAAGCTTGGAAGAGCCAGGACATTTTTGAATATAACTCTGATTGTGTTCGTCTGAAAGAAGAATGTCATATATACCTATGGCTTGACGGTGAGTAAATCATGGGTTAATTTTCATTTTTGGGTGAACTAACCCTTTAAGAAACGAACCCACAACCTTCGGGTTACTAGTCTGACACTCAAAACATTAGGCTGCCCCATGGAATCCTGTGCGTTCCATTCTGTGAAAGCTGAGCTAAAAAGTAATGGTGTCTAGAAGTTGTGGTTGATGGTCAGTTTCTGTGTAAATGTACGTTTCTGACCATTGTTTTTGATTTTATGTCTAGCAAGAAATTAAAATCATAGTAATGGAATATTTGCTTAGATATCACCAAAGCTTGTTCTATTTTGCTGTAGATCATTAAACCAATACGCTGCCTCAGAAGCCTGTTTCGAGAGGTACCTTTGTGCGCAAACGCTGACTGCTAAGTTACTGCCTGATAAGGAAGCGAGGCAATAAGTCAGCTGCATACGTTTTCGGATGCAGCTCTAGAAATATGCAGGCAGTTGAGTTTGATCAGGGTTGGAGCTAAACTCTGCAGGAATGTGGATCTTGCCCTTATGGAATCCCATTAATAAGATTGAACATTTTAGGTTGAAATAATTTCATTCCAATGAATCGCTTAGCTGAGATATATTCATTACAGTAGCTCTGAATGCCTCAGTGAGCTTTGCATATATTACTATACGCTGCATATGTTCCTTTTTGGATACGTTTATGCACAAATATGCTGAATATGATTCTTTCTCTGTCATTATCAAACAAGTATTGTTAAAAAAAACAATCATCCCAACAACTTGATTTTAATATTAAAACTGCTTCCCATTATTTTGTTAATAAAAATTCCCTCTCTGCTTAGAGCGTTTAAGAGCATCACTTGCTGAAAATATATTTATGTATCTTTAGCATGTATATACAAAATACATAATTTTCATCATTTTATTTGATTGAGGTATTTAGCTGTCACAATATTGACACTACATCTAATTTCAGAAAGTGTACCGTAGGTAATTCACGAATAGTGCACATACAAATTCTAGTCACAGTACTATAATTTTGCTACACAGTTTTTGGATATGTTTATGCACAAATGCTGAATATTCCATTCTTTCTCTGTCATTATCAAACAAGTATTGTTAAAAAACAATAAACCCAACATATTGGTTTTTATATTAAAACGGCTTCACATTACTTTGTTAATAGAAAATACCTCCCTTCTTAGAGAGTTGGAGAGGATTTCTTGCTAAGATATTAATGTATCTTTAGCATGTTTATACAAAAGACATCATTTTCATCCTTTCATTTTCGCTGAGGTATTAGATGTCACATTACTGTCACAATGTTAACACTACATCTGATTCCAGAAAGTATACCGTAGGTAAATACGAATGGTGCACATCAAAATTCTAGTCACAGTACATGTCCACAGCATCTCGTTGAGTTACTTCCTGAAAGAGTTTTGTGTATTACCTTTACTTTTGCTGAATGTGTTTTTGGAAAAACAGGATATGATCAGTACATCCGAACTAGAAAGATTACTTCTTGCATCAGTGTCAACATGAGTTGTTTCCTGTTGTAGATTTTGGTGTGCAGATGGGATCGCCTCAGGGCTCATGCTTAATGTATACAGGTTGTTCTTTTTCACAGCAAACTAGAAATGACCTTACAAGATTTCAGTTGTGTTCCATTTTAATGCACAAGAGTGAGTCCACTAATCCCCACCTGTACAGGGTTCTCAAAAGTGCCTCTGTGATATGTAGTGTAGTTTCAATATGTAGTGGAGACCCATATGGTCTTACCCATAGATCTAGAGTATAGGCAAAAAAGTCAATTGAGTTTAAAAGCCTATTCATCAAATACTAAATAAAATGCAAAAAGCAAGGCGGAAAGGTTTATTTAAACCAATACTTAAACAAATTGGGTGTTCTTTTTGGACAGCCACAAACAACTAATTGTGTGTATTCTTTAAACATCATATCTATGCTGTTTTCTTCGCACAAAGATTATTTGGACCATGATGAGCCAAGATTAAGGAATTGAAATGTTACAGTCTTTTGTTCGATTGGTTGTTGAATGTTCCAAACTTTCATGATGTTAATTGCAATTAAAAGACCAAGATGTTGTGGTTGCAGTAGACATCAACTTCCATTGGAAGTAGTCATTTAAAATTGTGTTTACTGTAGATTTACACTTTACACACAACTTGATCACATTTGCAAATTAATATGAAGATCACTAAAGGATATTGTTCCTATGCCAACAGGAGTTTTAACAACTGAGAATCTTTTGTTGTTTTCTAGTTCTCTGTAAAGGAGATTTGTTATGTCATCATATCTCATGCAAAACATTATCAGTTTGCCATGACATCAGCATAATTCTCCTACGTAGGGGAGAGCGGGGCACAACCTAACGCTTTTTGACTTTCTCAGTTTGTGTAAATCCACTTGGTTTCAGAGTATTTATTTTTTCCCACATTAATTGCACACATGTCTAGTACAATTATGTGGTTTTGTTTCATTAATACAGTTTATTCTTTTTCTTGATTTACCCCGAAAGAATGGAAGTTAAATGTAACAACATGCCCCGTAGGTGGGGTACATTGTAACATGTGAGGGGCACATTGTAATTATGACCAAATGACAGCTTAAAATGTTACCTGATATAATCAAAAAAATATCCAAGACAAACTAAAATATTTTGTAAACAAAATACAATTATTAACTTTTTAAAATGAAATAATGGCATTTTTTTTATCATTAAAAATATACTAATTCTGGAGTTTGACAACAAACACATCGCTAAATACAGTTATACAGCATAGTTAAAAACATAATAATTTCTGAACATTAACTCTGTCATTATTCATCCTTTTCTCATGGTTTCTCAAAAGAATTCATAAAAGTATAGAATATAACAGCATATTTCTAATAGGGGCTCATTTGAACGCAGTGTTACAACACACCCCATCTGCGCAACTGGGATTTAAATCGCGGCTCGTGTCTTCTGCTGGTTAGATCAGCAGATATAAGATTACGATAATATCAGATTTGTCTTATTTTAAATAAACACAAAAAACAGAGATGAAAACTAAACTTAAGTAATAAATGTACTTTTGCTATGCTAATTAAATGTTCAGTAATATCTTCCAGACATGTTTTAATTTTGGCGCTATTTTTTCTCTAAATAATGTTGATATGGCAACTAGAAAATACACTAAGTTTCGTCATTCTGACATGTGTGGAAAGGGTTAAAACATGCATGTTACAACTAACCCCACGTAAGGTTGTGCCCCGCGCTCCCCTACTTTTGCAAACAAATAGAAGAAATATTGTTTGATTCTTGCCAACATTCATATTTTAGCAGAATATGAAAATACAATTACATGTTTAAGCTGATAGATATTCATATTTACACTTTTGCATACATAACAGGATAAGATTTGCATTTTAATATGCAACAGAAGCTGCAATCAGAGCTTATTTAACATTAGTTTAATTAATTGAAATATGCATCCCGATTTGTGTTTGAACATTGCATCTGGTATTTTTTTGTTGTTGTTGTCCTATTACAATTTAGGTCATGAAAGAGTGACTGTCAAAGTGTGTGTGTGTGTGTGCGTGCGTTTGTGTGTGTGTGTGTGTGTGTGTGTGTGTGGGCGTGCGTGTGTGTGTGTGTGTGTGTGTGTGTGTGTGTGTGTGTGTGTGTGTGTGTGTGTGTGTGTGTGTGTGTGTGTGTGTGTGTGTGTGTGTGTGTGTGTGTGTGTGTGTGTGTGTGTGTGTGTGTGTGTGTGTGTGTGTGTGTCCGTGTGTCCGTGTGTCCGTGTGTGTGTGTCCGTGTGTCCGTGTGTCCGTGTGTGTTTCCGTGTGTCTGTCCGTGTGTGTGTGTGTGTGTGTCCGTGTCCAACAGGTCGCTGTCTGTTAATTGAGATAAGACCAGGAATTTTTTTTTTATCTTTTTTTTTCCCAGAAACTCTGACATGAAAATAGTTATTAGTTAAAGCACAAGATGTAAAGCATCTGTAGCATATAAAAACAATGTCTGTGCACATGCTAAAATGTTGATGAATCATATCGAAAATGTGATATATATTGAATTCACATGTAAAAAAAATGTAACTTAAAAGAAATGAAAGTTGTTTTCTCAGCTGCATGATTCACATTATTGCTCAATTGCAGTTTTATGAACAGTGGAAAGATATTTGGAGAGACCCAGTAGGCATCCTTGGCCCTGCACCTCTGTAATTGACTGCTGCTGGAAACCAGACATCATTCAGTTCTGCTATGTTTCATATTTATAATTTTGTAAATATTATAAAGACTTCAAAGTAGTGGAATGCAAATTGAGTGAAACGGGGGGTTACATGGGTAACCGAGGTTCTATGAATAGGAAGGACAACACACACCCATATGGGTTAGCCTCGCAAGAGGGCAAGATGTCAGGAGATCGCATATCAAATTAATGCTGCACCTGCACATAATTATCCTCTATAAATACAGGTGCAATTCCGCCAGCACATTCTCTTATTTTTCTGACTGGAACCATGTAATCCTCGGGTGACAACGGGGTGACCATATGCGTCAACAGTGTTCCAAATAAGGTCAGGAGGAGAATGTAGTGGGGCTATAACCATATGAGACTAACATGAGTTAACTTGATTCTTTATTAAACAGTCTGATGTTGTGATATGCCAACATGAACATCAGTCGCTGGAACTAAACATTAAACCGAGCCAACAGGTCGGTACACCTTGAATGAAACTAAGCGTTTAAGGACTTATCCCTTCTCCAGCTTGCAGGACAGAGTTAGCTAAAGAAGATGCCACATTCAGGCAAGAAAACTGGCCAAATGTTAGCGAGGAGGTCCAGCCTGCTGTTGCACAGACCTCCTCTAAAGGCACACCTTTGAATAGTTCCCAGGAAGCAGCTGTCCCCCAGGTAGAATGTGCTACTACACCTTCAGGTGAAGGTACACCAGCGCTTCTATATGCCATCTCAATAGTCCTGATGACAGAACGGGCCAGCCTCCGTTTCTAAACAGCTTGGCCCAGCACTGACTCCCTACTGCAGACAAATAGTTGATTTGTCTGCTTTATTAAGGGCACGATATATATCCTGCCCCTGACTGGGCAGTTTAGGTGCAACCGGGCTGCTTCCTCTGAGACATGAGGAGGGGCAGATTCCAGAACCAATGGCCTAGACACATATGAACAAGCCAGGACCTTTGGCAAAAATGCATGATTCAGTAAGAGTGAGATGGGTCCATCTTCTCCACCAAGCCTCTGACATGCTGGGTGCACAGAGCCTTCAATGTGGTCATGGCAATCAGAGATTGCTGCCTGATACCCCCTAAAAGTTTATTCCATAAACCCCCCTTTCAAAAGGGACTGAAGAAAAGATGAGACTGAGGATATGTCACATGAAACTGGGTTGATACCTCTAGACTGACACCAGCAACTACTGTGGAAGGGGCTCTAGCTGCTTGCAATGTCATCAGTACCCCTTGCCCCAGAGTCCCTGGCGGCTCCTGGCCAAACATGAATGTTGAATATCCTAGGGTTGGGGTGCCATATCCATATCTGGTGGGGCCAGTTGGGAGCTATGAGTAGGACTCTGGCTTGTGAGTCTCGAACCTTGGCCAACACTACTGGTAGAAGAGGAAAAGGTGGAAAAGCATACAGAAGACCCCGAGGGCATCTACCCCCAATGACAACCTTTGGGCCCAGCATTGAGTACCGTTGGGGACAATGAGTAGTCTCCTGAGAGGCAAAGAGGTCCACCTGAGCCCTTTCAAATCAAGCTCAAATTACTTGCACAATCTCTGGGAGCAGCCTCCATTCTCCTGTCTTGGGTCCTCCCATTGATTGGAGGTCGGCTTCCACATTTTCCACCCCTGGAAAATGTAAGGCCCTCAGGGACAGACCCTGTGCATTCACCCGTAAGAGGAGGCCTTCTGACGAAGAGAGCATGTCCCCCTTGGTGGATTATAAAGGACACCACTGTGGAACTGCCTGTGCGCACAATGACATGTTCTTTCCCAAGGTCTGGGAGAAAGTGTTTTTAAGGCCCTGTTCGCAGCCTCCATATCCAGTAGGTTTGTATGAACTCCAGCCCAAGTTTTTCCACATGGCTCCCTAGCCAATTTCGAATGCATCCATGTTTATGGTTTCTCTTGAACAAACCTGACCCAATGGGACCCCTTGGTGGAGTCCTGCCATTGAAAACACCATCTTATGGCAAGGACACACTCTGGAACCAGATACTAACTTCTCTGACCATCCTTGTGTGAATTGACTTTGTTCCTTATGAGCCACAGCTGTAACGGCCGCATGTGAAGTAACCTTAGAAGTACCACCTGAGAAGCTATTGCCATCTGAGGATTCTCCGGCCACACCTCACTGATGTCTGATATTTTCCCATCAGATGGGATATCTGATCCTTCAGAATAAGAACCATCTGGGGGGTAAGACAGGCTCTCATGGTCATGTGTCCAGAACCAAGCCCAAATACCTCCTCTGTATTGCTTCTCGCTTGCTGTTTGGTTGGCAGATATGGGAATTAATGGGGACAAATGAAGAGTTCAGATGCAAAAGCCACTAAACGCCACCTCTCTAAAAAATTTGATAATGATATCGAGCGAATGCTCTCTGCGCATAGTATACGTTTATCAAATACTTTAGCCAAATCCCAGTGTCAGCCCATTCAGAAATACCGGTTTGTTGGCAGAAACCGCTAAACGCAACTTCCCTTTGCCAGAAAAATTCACAGAAACCAATCAGAAGACGTTAATTGAATTATATGATTTTAAGATGAATGACGTGTCCGTATGAGCCGGCTTTCAATAGCTAAGCTGTGAGTTTTGATCATGTTTTCACAGTTTTTATCGTATCACATCATATCACTGTGTGGATCATTTTTTTTCATTGTTACATTTTAATTCTGTTTTCATCATTTGCAAGGTTTCCAGTTGCATCTTTAGTGCTTTTGAAACTGTTCACTGTGTCTTGTTGTCCAAAGAGGTGTACTTCAAGGTTTTTGCAAAAAAGCAAACATGGACATATCTGGTTTTGCATCTGAACTCTTCAAATCATTTATTTTACTTTTTGTAGATTTTTCTGGTATCAGTACTTTACTTCACTATTTATTTTTTGACATGTTTTTACTTACACTCCTTACATCTTTACACAAATTATCTGTACTTTCTTTTTCTTGCATTTTCAAACCAGACTTGTTACTTTATCAATGCGAGAGAATCAAGAATGGAGTGGAAGTGCCCAGAAAGGCAAAACTACTGGTCTGTTCAGGACTTCAAGTGCAGGTCAGTTTCATCTGTAAATAGGCTATAGTTTTATCTTTGTTTACTTAGTTAAGCATTAAACTGCTAGAAACTGTTAGCAGTAGCACCCTATTACTATAATCACTCAAAATACTGTATGCTAAAGGACATCAATTGAACTACTTCGAAGTCTGAAGTAGAGAAGTTAATGGCATAATCATTAACACAGATAGTCTTTTTGGTGTACAGATGGTTCTGCCACAGTACTTAACACAGTTACTGCTCTAAACGCTTTAACATACCATTTTCAACACGTTTATGAGTCAATTTTGCCATACAGTAACTCAAAAAGCTTGACAGCAGTGATGACATCTTACTGTGCGTGCCAATTCCCAATAGTCTCTGAGGATGTTTTAAAGTTGGACAGATCAATATTGTGAAGAAAGCCTTGGGTAAATCCTGTTAGAAACCTCAACCTTACCATTGATCCGAGTAAGAATTGAATTCTGTTCAAACCTCCTCCCCACCGAGTAGACTTCTAAAGACTAAACAGAGGTATAGATGCTACAGAGACATTCAGGAGGCTAATCTTCAGAGCTTTCAAAACATGCCTCAATGTCATGCTTGCCCAGATGCCACACCACATACAAGGCTTAGGAGATGCATATTTATCAGTGAGCCAGCAGACAGGGGGGATTTGATGGACGTACATAAAGCAGTCTTGTCAGTGCAGTGAAGATGCAGTGTGCAGTATGTAAGCAGTGCAAAGCCCAGGAAAGTGAAGTCAGAGCATGCTAAGGGCAGTCATTTGTTATTGCTAGTGATTTTCAGTAATGTGTCAGCAATAGCTGTCTCTGCATTATGGTTGTACCCATTTTGCTTCCTTCATTACCGTCCCCCATCCACATGACCTTCTTCAAACTGTAGCCTGCATTGTTTCCCTGTGCTAAACACTCTTATGATTGAAATTTGACTTTAAATTACACGCACAATAGTTTACAAAGTCAAGCACTGTTATCATTTTCACAACGTTGTTTCATTTTCCAGCCCAGTGGTGAGATTATAAGAATGTGCTTTGATGCAGCTTTCTCCGCTAAAAAAATCCCCCAAAACAATTTGTATCATGTGTGAAAAATGAACATTTTCAGTAGTCTGTTCATGTACACACATTATTTCTCTACAGTCTAGTTTCAGTTAACAAACTATAGCTTTATCAATAAACTTAACTAAAGCAATCAATAAAACCTTTCACTAAACATATCAGTTCAACAAAATAAAAATAATAAATCTTTGGGTTGGCTGTGAATATCTTGCGTATGTGGTAACTTGTTGAATGTCCTTTGGCTTTGCTTGCAGCTTTGAAGCTTCCCGTCACCATGGGAACAGCCAAAATGACCCGGAGGATACCCGATGGAAAATGAATTCCAAGCATAGACAGAGACTATTCATGGAATTGAGTTTAATGGGCATCTTATGGTTACACCAACAGCAGCTATCCTTTTCATTCTACAGCAACAGCTAATAGAATAATGGCAACCATTCGCTTATCTGCAGCCCTTCACAACAACTGTAATTGACCCTCAGGAAGCAGCTCCTGTCCAATCAGACCTTAGCAAACAGTCCTAACCAATATATCCTTTATCAAGCTTTCAGCACTTTTCCACCACCAGCTTTTGAAATTTGTGGAGACAACCCTAATTACAGTTTTTCTGGCAGGCAGGTAAAAGAACTTGAAATCTTGTTAGCAGTTATTTTTTCAGCCGGTTTTCTTTTTTCTCTTTTTCTTTATTATATGGAATTTTATTGGAATGTCTTATAGGCCTAACTAAAATATCGAAGCAAATTTTTGCCTCAAGAGTAAAAACTGAGAGTGAGAATTTAAAATAAGAAATACAGATACATTGCTAAATATAAAGTGACATTTTGTGATTTTTGTTGTTGTACTGATTGCCCTGTTATTTTTCTTTTTTGTCTTGCTCTCTCTAAATGGACAACTGTGCCTCAAGGAAGTTTAAGCTCACTGCATCCGAAACTGAATACTTCCCTACTATATAGTATTTGGAAAAACAGTAGGCGAAAAGTCTTGGATGACCTATTCTGCTAATCTGAAGTGTGCATTTGATGGACAGTTTTCTATCCCATGAGGCCATCCCATTAATCGCAGTGAAGCGACGCAACTGGCGCTGGTAGGTCACGTGACAGTAACTGGCGCTGGTAGGTCACGTGACAGTAGCAACATGGCGCATGGAGTAATTTTATTCTGAATTTTAGGTACTACCCACATTCAACATACTTTTTTTACCAGTTCAAATTCAGGTGTAGTACCTAATCAGACAGTATGCGATTTAAGATGTAGTGCTTATCTTTACCTAGTGCTCCTCATCCACAATTCACTTCACTCCAGACCAGTTGGTGGCAGTAACGCACTATTAGGTCTGTCTACTAACCTCTATAAGATGTTAAAATACAGAAGGGACACAGAGAACTGATGACAGGGGTAAACAGAGTTTATTAACAGAACCAGGTTGAGAGCAGATGAGGTGAGTAACAGAAGAGTAATCCGGTGGAATGGAAATGTCAATGGTGATACTGTACGTCTGGTTTCAGATGACAAGGAGAGCAGGACGATGGAGCAATGGAGCGATGGAGCGATGGAGACAAGGAGCCAGGAGATAGGACGAGGAGACACACAGGAGACTGGGAGAACAGGTAGGTAACACAAGGTGAGTCCGTAGATGCAAGCATAAGCGTGAGCGTGTGCAAACGAGACCGGACAGTGACAGAGTGAATGCGTGGGGCTTAAGTGCAGGTGGTGATTGCAATGATAATGAAGTGCAGGTGCGTGTGATCAGTACTCGGGTGACAGTGAGCGTTGCGTCTGGAAGAGGGTGGAGCCTGGCGTGCTTGTGACAAAAGAAGTGGGGTGAGCTTTTGGCCCTGTCCCAAATGGCACCCTAAACTGTCACGGTCTTCCTCTGAGTCCGCACTTCCACGACGTAATGCTGCTTTGACTGCCGGGAAGAAGTCCGCTGCGGAACCCGCACCAGTGCGGGCTCGACAGAAGTGCACATCGAGGGCACATATCGACCTCAAAGGGGACGCTTGCGAGAACCCTTCTGAGACCTAAAATGACAAATGGGACACCCTGCGGTCTCGTGGACTTAATGGACACGCGCACGCAGCGGCCATAGTCCACAAGACTGAAAGTGCACATGAAGTGTGCCATTTGGGACAGGGCCTTTAATTACTGTTTACCATTGCAGTTAACTTAAATGTTGTGAAATTTAGTACATGTATCTGCTTAGCATGGGCTAATTAGCTTTAAAAAAGTGGCTGTGCATTCTGATGATTTTTTGATGAAGCAACATATGAATTGCAATTATCTCTTAGGGCCCTATCTTGCACCCAGCGCAATTGACTTTGTACACCGACGCATGTGTCATTCCTATTTTGCACCCGCGCAAAGCGCGCTTTTCCCTCCACAGAAGCACGTCGCTAAACTAGTGAATGAACTTGCGCTACCTGGGCGGTTCAGCGCAAAAAAGGAGGCGTGTTCCGGCGCAAACAATCCCTGGTGCTATTTTGCTGTTCCATTAAACAATTGCGCCACTGACCAGAAAAAACCTAGTCTAAAGTCAGTGGCGCGTTGCGCGTTGTTCATTATGCTATTTTAAGGGCGCATGCTTGACCATAATGTATAGCGTGCACAACGCGCATTCACTTTGCTCATGTAACCTACACAGATGCAACAGTTATTTTTGCAAATCATAAATTGTAACACTAAAAAATATTTACACATGAGATGACGGAAATCATTGTGGTGTGCCATGAAGATGTGAAAAAATAGGCATAAATCTAGCTTACAAATTATTCAGGCTAATTGTAGTCTAATAATTAAGGAGACCTGTTTGCCCAATAGTGGCAACTTCTGGCAAGACATATATGTATATAAGGACATCTAACAAATTGGTTTGTCCGTCAAGAACCAGGAAAAAAAATCGGTGAGGGTGGACGCAGCGATGTCCTCTGCTGGCGTCAGGTCCTGAGTAGAGGCAGATCCACCTCCCGTTACACGGCGTGCCCGATTGATGCTGGCAAGCTTGGACTTTCCCCGTCTTCTGATGTCATTGTAGCGCTTGCGGCACTGGTGCGACGTCCTGGGGATGCCAGCTGATGAAACAATTGTGGCTATTTCCTCCCACGCCTGTTTAACCGACGCTATTTTGGGTGGGTTTCTCCCATCCCCATACAACACAACTTCTCTGTCTTTCACTGCTCTTACAAGCACATCAGTCTCCTCGGCTGTGAACCGCTCCTGGCGTGCGCCTGGTAAATACGCCATAATAATAGCAATCCATAATGGAACTTGCGCACCTGCTTTTACAGGGAATGTTGGATGACGCTCTGATTGGTTTATTCACGTTACGCCCAAACCACACCTATGAATAATGAAGCTACTTCAGACCAACCCATTTTAGATTTGCGCCGGGCGCAAGAGCCATTTATCCCGCCGGGAAAATAGCAACAGCGCCGAGACCCGCCCACAAAGTTACTTGCGCTTCGCGCTTTGACACTTGCGTTTCAGATCGTTAAAATAGGGCCCTTAGTGTTATATTACAGCATAAGTGAAGAGCCTGGAAATGTGCGAATTCTCATGGTGCCATCAGCCAAACAGCTTTGTTGTGACATCTTTTTTCAGCTATTGATGGTCACATCAATAATTGGCTTTTTTCCAGGTATTATAGATCTCTTTGGTATAGTATGATGTTTTTTTAACTTGTCAATTTCAGTTATATTTTAGTAGTTTTTATATACGTTTATAGTATGTATTAATAATGTATTAATTAAAAATTAGCTTTTATTTTTCATTTTAATTTAAGTTTTAGTAATTTTATAATGTTTATGTATGTTCTATTTTGGTTTCGTTTTTACTCTGTTTGCTAATTTCCTGTTTTTCTGTGTTCTCTAGTTGGTTCCCTTGTTTGTTCACACCTGTTCTGTTTTATCTTTGATTCCTCTGTGTATTTAATCACTGAGATTTGTTTCTTTGTCTGGTATTGTTTATGTTAATGTATAGTTGTGATTCTGATACTGCGGGTTCTTCTTACTTATTAAAAGACTCTTTATTTATCTTTGATTCATGCATGTTCATCTGCATGTGACATTTATGTGCTTTTGTTATTTGTTTTTTTTTACATTTCTATTTATCTTTCATTTATTTTTTATCTCAGTTTGTTTTAGTAATTTTAGTACTTAAACATATTTTGTTTTTTCTAGTTTAGTTTTTCCTATAATATTTATATTTTATTTCAGCTTTATTTCAATTAACAGAAATACTTTTTTAAAATACTTTTAGTTTTAGTTACGTAACAATACCAACAAGGGTTGATGTAATTTTCTTTTTGCATCCTTTCTTATTTTTTCTTTTCTGTCTTTTAGGCAGTTAACGCACTTGTGCTACAATTTAAAAAGTGAAAAAGATCATTGATCCCGTTTTATGTCACTGCCTTTGTTTGCCCTATAGACGGTTGAAACAAGAGACACCAAGACAGTAATTTTGCAATATGTACGAATTAGCTAAAATGTTCAATATACCCATTCTGTACTATACCCATTGTTTTCTTCTACACGGTTGGCATGTTCTTTTGTTTTGCCAGCTTTGTTTGCACGAGCAATCACAATTATCTTTTGTTTGATGACCTGTTCAGCACAGCACAGCACCATATTGCCAATATTGAGTGGATGCTTTAGGACCACAATATAATGAAAGCACACAGTAGGTAAGGTTTAGGTTATCGGTCACTCCTCTATCTTGCCTCAACAAAGCACCATCCCATTCAATTAAAAAATACTCTGACCTTATCTTTCTCAAATCAATATCCATGATAAACAGTAGTGTCCAGTTTGACCAATCACAAAGGTCTCTGGGTGAACCAGATAGCAAAAACACACAACTTGTAGAGACATATGAGGTCAGGAGTCACTTTACTCGCAATGGCATCCATACATCAATGTCTGTGGGAATTGTGTAGTATAGAAGTGGAGAAACAGCAACACATGGCAAAATGAAGTACATTTGATGTCTTGATGTCTAAATGATGGTGCGAGTTGGAATTGATATATTTATTTAGTGTTGTGTGGACAATGAGACCTGACTGTATTCTGAATTAAAATAAAACATTTAAAGGTGGATTTTATGTTTAAATGGGTAGCACTAAACTTTACAGTCCGCATATGCACTTATTATAGTTATTACAATAAGTAGTTGCCTTATATTATCCAGTTCTGGTAAGTACACGTAAGTGCACGTACTGTAAAATAAAATGCAACCTTTAAATGTTTAATTTCTGTCACCAAATCAGAATGGCAAAAATAATGAGATTATAATATACAATACATTTCAATCTGCTTGACCAATGTATAAATGACAGCATATCCTTTATAGAATACAGACAATTTCGGTAAATTCATTTTTGCTAGAATAATTTAAAGGGTCTGGCACAAGTAAACAGCAGTTGATTCGTTTCATTCTGTTCTGGTAAGCTGCTTTATCGCAAATTATTTCCTGCCTGCTTGTGATCATAATTATGTATTAAATTACTGTAAATTGACTTTTCCAATGACTATTCCAATGGCTTTTTGTGTGGCAACAGGCAAGGCCATTTAAATGTATTATTTCTGTCCCCAGGAATCTTCTAGTCGCTGTTGAAGTGATTTGAATTAAAGGTAAAATAACCTGCTTTGAAGATAAAATCATCTATTCATACTCACATAAGATAGGAAGGTAACATGTACAGGTTATTGTATTATGAATAAGATTATTTAATGATTTCAAAGTCAAAACTGTTTTATTTATTAATTTGCTCTGTCTTATGTCCCCTTTTTCTCCCATCATTTTTGCTTTGATATTTTCTAACAATGATCATTTTTGAGAGAAACTTGGTGGACCTGATGAAACTGCCATCCAGCTGCTCCGCTATGTTATTTACCAGCCTGTATTTGTGTCCGTTTTGATGAAACAAAGCAGGGAGGAAGATGAGAATGTGAGTGTGTGGAGAAGGAAGAAAAAGCAAACACACAGAGGGGATTTAAAACATTTGACATGTCTTGCAGGTGCTTTAAGTGACATTTAAATCACCACAGGCCAATTCTATCACACAAATGCCTCACTAGTGATTCCTTTTGGAACCTGCTTTGACTTATTTATAAAGATACAGAAAATGATTGAGAAAGTTTAAGCATATAAAATCTTTGCCACACTATTTTGACATTTTTATGGTGGACTATCAGGCCCAAGTGAATATTTTGCCATTAACAGTGTTGGGGGTAACGCATTACAAGTAACGCGAGATACAGTATGTAATCAGATTATTTTTTTCAAGTAACTAGTAAAGTAGCACATTACTTTTAAATTTACAACAATCTATCATTTTTCAAACAAGTAACACAAGTTAATTTGTTTTTTGTCCATTTATTGACTGACAGCTCTCCTGTCCCCATGGTGACAGAAATCGGGAGTGAGGTGCAGAGACATTTTGTGCGTTGTGTAAACATGATTATTATTGTAGTTCTAGACTAATGTGAACATGCATTTACTAATCTCAATTGCACAAAAACTGATTCAGTATTGCTCAAAATGGATGAAAAAATGGATATCAGTGAAATTTAAACTCAGAATATTACGCAAACCTGCAATAATTAAATGTTAAATAGTACAAATGTACATTATGTATTTAATCTCACCTTATTAACTAATGTCTTTGCTGCTGACCTTAGATAGTCTAATTCGACCATAATAATAAGCAAAAATTATTAGTTTTTCTCAGTCGCTTTGGTACATTTCTCGAATCATCCTCGACATTTGCAAAACAGTAAGTCCATTTCTCAAAACAATTCGTACAAATAGCAAATCACCATGGATTACCTGCAAAAGCCAGTCTCTTGCTCAAAATCCTTAGTTCATCTCTCAAAAATAAATATCTGTGTCAATGAACATGTCAGTGCCATCAGAATGACAAGTCCTTGTGTCATTGTGTATGAATAAGACAGTCAAATTGCTTAGTCATATTTTCAATATAACTGTACTCTGGAGGGATGTTCTGATGTAAATATGGCTAAAATTTTGATGACAATTATTGTAAATTGTAGGTTACACCTTAGTGTATGTGGGAGTTTGAATGCTAGAGACTGGACAAGATTCACATTTATGCTTTTACTGTTTGTACTGTAATTTGTTGACAGACCATGTCATTGCGATACAGAAAGGAAATTACAGCACTGCATAGCACAAAGAAAAAAAACCCCAGAAAAACAAAAGTAGAAATGTGAACGTCTAACGGAAATGTATAGAAATATGCTTGACATTTTATGACAACTTTTTCAACCATTTTGCTATGAACTAATGCCTAAATGTTGTGGGGGGTAAGACTATTCAACAGAGACCCATTATAATACATTTTGATCAACATGACATAAGCAACTGATAATGTAGGAAACAGCAGAGAATTGTACATAATCATTTGCATGGATGTACACAAGCATTTGCAACATGTTCAAAGAAATGAGAAACTGCTTTTTTGATGTGCACAAGTGGCACAATGATGTGAAGATTGAACACGTAGCTTTGAGAATTTAAATTCTGATCTGAGAAATGTACCAAAGCGACTGAGAAAAACTGTAACTGTACTCTGGAGGGATGTTCTGATGTAAATATGGCTGAAATTTTGTTGACAACTATTGTAAATTGTAGGTTACACCTTAGTGTATGTGGGAGTTTGAATGCAAGAGACTGGACAAGATTCACATTTATGCTTTTACTGTTTGTACTGTAATTTGTTGACAGACCATGTCATTGCATAACAGAAAGGAAAAGACAGCACTGCATAGCACAAAGAGAAAAAAAAACAGAAAAACAAAAGTAGAAATGTGAACGTCTAATGGAAATGTATAGAAATATCCATAACATTTTATGACAACTTGTTCAACCATTTTGCATGTAAAGACTTATGCTATGAACTAATGCCTAAATGTTGATGGGGGTAAGACTATTCAACAGAGACCCATTATAATACATTTTGATCAACATGACATAAGCAACGGAGGAAACAGCAGAGAATTGTACATAATCATTTGCATGGATGTACACAAGCATTTGCAATTTGTTCAAAGAAATGAGATACTGCTTTTTTTGATGTGCACAAGTGACACAATGATGTGAAGATTGAACACGTAGCTTTGAGAATTTCAATTTTGATCTCAGAAATGTACCAAAGCGACTGAGAAAAACTGTAATATCACATTTGTGTTTCATTTTTTGTTTTTATTGCTGAAGTAAGAGGCTGCATTCGAAATCGTATACTTCCCTATACTATAGTACGAGAAAAACATGACAAAATAAGTAGCCTAGGTCCAAATTCACATTACTCATAAATGAGTTGGCTAAAAGTACCTGGATAACCTACTTCTGAAGTGTGCACACGATGGACACTTTACTATCCCATGATGCCACGGGAGAGGATTTGGAGGTGAAGCAACGTAATTGACGCTAATAGGTCACATGATAAAAACAACATGGCGAATGTAGTATGTCCAGATTACATTCATACTGCGCACATTCATACTATATAGAACATACTTTTTTATCTGTCATTCAAAATAGGTACCTACCCAAGAGAGTATACGATTCTGGACGCAGCCAAAGTGTTGAACTTTCTTCTTCTGCCATCCAGAATGGCAGCACAGCTGAAAGGTTTGTTTGAGCTGCGCCCTGTGCATTTACATTTTCTTCATCCTGAGGCTCATTCATTTCACTTTTGGTGTGAAAGGGCCTTTACATTTTCCAAAAATATAACTTTTTTTGTTATTAAAAAACAAAAAAGCAAGCCCAGCCCTGGTGAGAAAAAGTTACGCAAAAGTATATTGTAAAAAATAAGTAATTACTAAAGATAGGCAGACAGATAGATAGATAGATAGATAGATAGATAGATAGATAGATAGATAGATAGATAGATAGATAGATAGATAGATAGATAGATAGATAGATAGATAGATAGATAGATAGATAGATAGATAGATAGATAGATAGATAGATAGATAGATAGATAGATAGATAGATAGATAGATAGATAGAAGGACGGACGGACGGACAGACAGACAGACGGAAAGATAGACAGACAAATAGACAGATAGATATACAGACGGACAGACAGATAGACAGACGGACAGACAGATAGACAGACGGACAGACACGCAGACAGACAGACAGACAGACAGACAGACAGACATGGTCCACTGGTCACAACATCTTAAATTTGCATTATAACATGTATATGAACATGTGCTTCATAATAAGAGTTGATTTTTAATACCACACTAATATATGTGAGGAAAAATTGTGGTCACAATTGTTACCAGTGGGATTAAATTAATAACATAATTTCATGGTATAAAATTATATCTTTACTATGTGATCAAAGTTGGATTTTTGCACTGCTGATAGGGAATAGCAATATATTCTAATAACTAATTTTCAAATGTGCCTGAATGTGTCCTGATGAATTAAGAAAGACTGGTCTAAAAATGCACACACCCTCTAAATTAATGTTTCAATTACCTTATATTAATCTGATCGTCACATCCATTCAGATAAAATTATGCCAGAGCTGAGAAGAAAATAATCACGACTTGTCAGCTCTGCTTCGTTAGCACCTGTCGTAATATATGAAATTGGTCAGCTGAACTGTCATCACTTTACTGCATTGTTAGTAACAGAAGACTGCTGGCGAATCCCTTACCAAGACGGACCTGTCATGTTGAAATAAAACATCAAGGCCACTCGTGAGCCATAAGGGGTAAAATAAAAATAAAAATGTACATGTGGAATCTGAAAGCATGTCTGTGTGCATGTTAGCACACATGTGTCTGTTTCGCAAGCATGAAGTCATGCTGCAGGGGAGGTGAATTTAGTTACCCATAAATAATCTGAAGGGCAGCATTTGTCCAATAAGTGCTAATACAAAGGGACAGACAGATAGATCTTTACCAGGGGGGCTTCAACCTCTTGGTTGATAGTACATTATTCCGTGACATATGGCAAGGCTTTGCCATTTAAGTAAGCCTGGCTTATGCGTTTAGTACCATATTAATGTACCGTGTTATGATGCTGATATTGCAGAGTCATTAAAATAATCGTTATACAGAGTTATTTAATCTTTTTTTTTTTTTTTTTTACATTTTAATGTGGGAAGGACAAACAACGTTTAGCAGAAGTTTAGCCAACTTTAGGTTTTTGTTTTATTTCTAAATGGATTTTTTATTTTATTTAACTTTTTAAATATCAAATTTTTTATTTCACTTTTTTTTTTTGAGACCCAAAAAATTAATGGTGAACCCCTGCAGTACCATTACGGACCCCCTGTTGAAGAACACTGATCTAAGCAGAAAGGTTATGTTGATGTTTCTTGATTAAAGAGACAAGAGTTTAATCAGGAAGTATTAACCTAACATCATTTTGGTCACTTTGATACTATTTATGTTTAAAGGTTTGTGTAATATTTTGGAGACTACTCTCGACTGTTTCAGTATTGTTGTTTTTCTCATTTACAGATGGTAAATATGTATATTTTTGTGATTAATATATATATATATATATAATCACAAAATATTCATGAGTGTATTGCAAAGGAATTGATCATCCAAAAATGCATGGTATTCCCATATAATAACAGTTAAAGGTGTACTATGTACATTTTAGTGGTATCTAGCAGTGAGGTTGCGAATTCCCTTTCGAAGCACGTATAGAGAAGCTGGGGTGGCTGACACAGGACAAAGATGTCGTCGTCTGAGACAGCAGAGAGTAGCTAGCGCTCTGTAGGCCGTGGCATTTAAACGATGCCCAATTGGCACTAAGGGGCCTAAAGTGTGCCAAGAAAACATCCCCCACACCATTACACCACCACCACCAGCCTGCACAGTGGTAACAAGGCATGATGGATCCATGTTCTCACTCTGTTTACGCCAAATTCTGACTCTACCATCTGAATGTCTCAACAGAAATCGAGACTCATCAGACCAGGCAACATTTTTCCAGTCTTCAACTGTCCAATTTTGGTGAGCTCGTGCAAATTGTAGCCTCTTTTTCCTATTTGTAGTGGAGATGAGTGGTACCCGGTGGGGTCTTCTACTGTTGTAGCCCATCCGCCTCAAGGTTGTGCGTGTTGTGGCTTCACAAATGCTTTGCTGCATACCACGGTTGTAATGAGTGGTTATTTCCATTCTTTGTAAACCCTAGAAATGGTTGTCCTTGAAAATCCCAGGAACTGAGCAGATTGTGAAATACTCAGACCGGCCCGTCTGGCACCCACAACCATGCCACGCTCAAAATTGCTTAAATCACCTTTCTTTCCCATTCTGACATTCAGTTTGGAGTTCAGGAGATTGTTTTGACCAGGACCACACCCCTAAATGCATTGAAGCAACTGCCATGTGATTGGTTGATTAGATAATTGCATTAATGAGAAATTGAACAGGTGTTCCTAATAATCCTTTAGGTGAGTGTATAACATGAGAAATGCATTATTAACATTCTAGTACTAATAAATAACAAGAAACTCTAGTTAATGAATTATTAAGTACTAGTGCTTAGCTGAAGGTGGTAGTTCACTATTAGTTAATCAATAACTACTATTTTTGTCACACCTCCCAGAGGAATACAAAGAACTACTACACATTTATAATCAACATGAATAATGTTTTATATATAATTAATTCTAAGTGAAGGTCATAGTAACCCACTATTAGTGACTCAAGTATTACCAAATCCTTCAGAAGGATTTACTAATTAT
Source organism: Gobio gobio (assembly GCF_949357685.1). Lineage (NCBI taxonomy): Eukaryota > Metazoa > Chordata > Actinopteri > Cypriniformes > Gobionidae > Gobio > Gobio gobio. The sequence continues at coordinate 14,171,912 of NC_137105.1, read as the reverse complement.
TTGGATCAGTGTTCTAAAGTGAAAAACTCTCTAGTAACAACTGATATCATTGTAAGCTTTTGAGGTTTTTGTAAGGTTTTGGATAGTAAAGGCTTCTGACAGATTTGGTAACACTTGAGTAATTACTAGTGGGTAACCATGATCTTCACTTTAGAATACTGATCCAAATAATTAGTAATTACATTAGAAAGATACTTCAGTCATTACTATCCAAAACTTTACAAAAACCTTAAAAGCTTACATTGAATTCAGTCGTTACTAAAGAGTTATCGTGTTTTTCACTTTAGAATACTGATCCAAATAATTAGTAAATCCTTCTGAAGGATTTGGTAATATTAATAGTGGGTTACTATGACCTTCATTTTAGAATTAATTATACATTATGCATTATTCATGTTACTTATGAGTTTGTATAGTTCTTAGTATTCCTCTGGGAGGTGTGAAATAGTGAACTACCACATTCGACTAAGCACTATTACTTACTAATTTGATAATAAGAGTTTCTTGTTAGTTATTAGTAGTTACTAGAATGTTAATAATGCATTACTCATTTATTCCTGTTTAGTTATTCATTAATGATGGAACTGTATTCTAAAGTGTTACCTAATTAGCTACTACACACTGCACATTTAAATGCCCCAAAATGACAAAAAGAAACACAATATACTTTCATTTTTGGGTACGCTATCTCTTTACGATGAGATTAATTAGTGCCACTGTATCTTATAGGTCAGTTCTTGGTTAATGATTAATGAAATGATTCTATTAACTAAGTGCCACATGTGGAAGGTGGAAGAGCTTGTGCCCTGTCTAAAACTGATCAGTGCCTTTAGCATGTCCACTTTTCAGATGTGAGCTAATTAATGTGTGAAAAGTGACAGCAAGGGTGCAAACAAAATACATGACAGTGTCAAATGGAATTATCACACACAATAGGGTGACTGCCAATTATTTTCCTTGATTGAGCATTGGCCTTATCAGAATGACGGCAGAAGAATGGCCTCCATATTCATTAAAAGACAAAGTTCGGCAGAACATGGGGGAGTTACAAAAATACATTTAACAAGGGTTGTTTACTTGAGGGTATATACACGAATTACATTTTAACGCTCTTTTACACAAGTTTTAGCAAAAAGCTGATAACAAAATATTTTGAATCACTTTTAAAAATGTAATTCAGGTGCATTGATGTAAATTACATTTGAGGCTTTGCCATTTAATGGCATATGATAATGCAAAGGTAGAAGTGAAAAAGTTACACATGGGTCACAATTCATCAACTATGACAGATGATTGGTCTTATGCTGCGTTCACACCGAACGCGAATTGAGCGTCTGGAGCAAGTGATTTCCATGTTAAGTCAATGTAAAGACGCTTTGATACACATCTGGAGGTCCTGTGGCGCGATAGACGTGTTTAGCACGCTGCAATAGACGCGATTTTGCCTCATTTGCGCAAAAGAGGCAAATTGAGTGTCTTGTGCGAATGATTTTATTTGCTTCTTTTTCTGCATTCCCAACCGAATTCCCATCCAACTTTGCTTGCTGCTGTCACGTGGTGAAGTGATGTGATAAACGGGGGCAGGCCCGCCCAGAGTCACTCATTCACATGGAGGAACGACTAATATTGGCAGTGAGCAGTCATATGGAGCTATATGGGCCGACATAGGACAAATATGTCATCCAGGCGCAGCTCCTGGAGCAAGTGGTGAAACTCGCCAAACTGGGACCCACCTCCGGAGGGTCTGGTGGACCCAAGTATGGCGACGATGACCCCTACGCCGCTGTTCTGCTCTCCAGAGCAAATACAGAGCGGTGACTCTCTCAATGAATGCTAAATCAACATCAGCCATCTTGCAAATAGACAACCGCAGCACTTGACCTTCCCACAAGAAGCGAGTGGATTCAAAATGTTCAAGCGTCCAACTAGACATTATAGAAGCGAATTTGACACTCAATCCGCATTCGGTGTCAACGCAGCATTAAAGCCACAATATATATTTTTTTGAAATACAAAGGTGTTGAAAACAAAGGTGTAGCTTGATAACACCTTGATTTCGCGGAGCTTTTATTATGCTGCAGACGCTTACACTTTTTTCCGGTCAGGCGTATGTGGGGTAATACAGCGCTGTTTTATCATAATAGATACATTTGAGTGTGTTGAAAATTATAATGCTACTCTGTGCGTTCGCTCGGTGGCTACTATGAGACACTGCAGCAAGCTAGATCTATTTTAGGCATGGTAAAACATGGTACTTGTGGTAAATCAAGAAAACCAGATTTAAACAATAAGACTAACTGTGTTGAGCTATATAACAATGATTTGTTTTCTGTCGATAAATGTATCCAAACAGTTGCTCACCTGTCTAATAAAACACATAATATATTAAAGCGTCTTTGGTGTTTCCATGACTTCTACAAAATAATACCGAAAATCGAGGGTAACGCAGGTATGATGTCATTGATAGGCGACACACGGACATGGCCTGGTTAGAATTGCTTATTTCTCTGGATTTAAACATTCTTGGAAACATTTGGGCTAATGTAAGTTCAGAAGTCAAGAAAATATATAACATTGTTCTAGTGGTTTTTGGATATTTTAATTCAATGCTTTTTGCTAGCACAATGCCAAGACTCACAAAGCCTTTCTCACTCTTCCTCAGCAACTGATCTGATGATTTTCCTGTCACATTGCAAAGGAAATGTAAGCTTTTCATGTGCACTAAGAAGCTCCCTTCATACAAAAACAAGAGTAAAAACATCTGGGGTAGTTAAAAACACACAACAGGTTATCTTGTTTGCATGGATGAAGCTTGTTCTTTAAACTGTATATATAGAATGAGGCTGTTCATACACTTTCATGATTATTTCATAAAGGGCATTATCTATTATGTATGAGCAAGACATCAAATATTAGTCCAGTCAGATAGTACTTTATGGGGATTACGGTTTCAAGTATGTGACAGAAAATCCTTGTCAGGACTCTGTTAATCTGATAATTTATTATTGTTATTAATAATCGTTATTAATTAATATTAGTGTTATTAATAATCATTTCTGCTAGCATCTTGTTTTCTCTGTTTCTCAGGTTTGAACAATGATGCACAATATTATATAAAAAACCTCCACTTCTTGCAGCCTTATGAGAGTTTTCAACACCAGTGCAGTCCAGCATAACTTTCCCCTTTTATGTGTTTTTTACTGATTCATAATGATTGACTATTATTTTCCTTCCATTTGCTCTTTGACAAATAAAGTAAAAAATCCAATAGCAATCTGGGAGACAGTGATAAAACGTCAAAAAAATTCTTCAGCTACATCTGACTTTCAAATGTTTTGCGCCGTGACTCATCCAGCAATGTTATGATGATAATAAGGTTAACTTTATCTGAATAAACAGATTATGGTCTTTAAAAATAGACAGAATTTGCACTGCGGTTGCTTATCGAAATTAATAGAGCCTATAAATAAATACGTGTTTTGCATCTTTCAGTTCTGGTTTCTGCATGGGTTCATAAAACATTTGTAGACTTAAGTCGAAAAATCTGTTTAATTTTAATTCTTTAATAAATTAACACATCTTGACTGACGTTACTGAACAATTTATGTCTCACAAATAATACAGTAAAAACAAAAATCTCAGATACGTTGAAATAATCTCAAGAAAACACTAAAATACATCTGAACGCATACAATTTACTTAAAACTGACTAGTAATATATTTCAACACATAGAAGCATTACATGGTGAATTCATTCATATGTATTCATTCAAGTATGGTCCCATGAGGAAAATGTTTGCAAAATATGGAAATGGAACATGCACATTGTAAGCACAACTGAGATTTCATCATATGCTGGATATCCTTGTTTAAAATATGAACTCTTGATTCAAAAATTAACTGTTTAATCAAATTAACCACATTAAAGTAAATACATTTATGGTGTAATCAATCATTATATCCCAGCTTGATTGAGTCGAGTTTTGGCTATTATGTTTTTAATTAAAAGTTCTCGATTAAGAGTCCATGACCTTGTTGTGGTCAACATGCATGTCTGAATTGTCATTACTACATTACATACTGTAGAACAGCTAAACTTGTAGAATCTATGCATTAATCTGTATGACAACATGAAAATTCATGAGCAGAGGAGGCCCTGTGGCTACATGTTGAGTCATTCATACAGTATTGTAAGTGTTACAAAAACATACATTGTTTTTCTGTTTTGAGTTGATGGCTGTGATTTGTTTAATTTACATACTATAAATTACTGCAAATACTGTTTACCGTTAATAAGTTCTGTACTTATTGTTTAATGTTGAAGTAGCAGACTAAATTGTAGCTCAGTAGTGCTATGGAAATACTTATTTTGTTGATTATCCTCATCCTTTTACAGTTTTTAATATGTCCTTAAAGATATAATTAACCTATTTGGTTGAACATTTCTTGATTCAGTATAAGACCTCTGTTTAATTTGATCCATATGTTTAATTTACTCTCAGAGTGAAATCCCAATAAAGTAGATGGGAAATGGGTAGTGTGCCTGTTTAATCAATCTTTCCGAATTACATTTAGTTCCTGCTTCTGTGGAACAGTCACAATCGATTCCTGAGGAGTTAGGTTTGACGTGTCTTTTCAAGCCACGTATTTAATTATGCTATTTACTGTGTTTTGTGCTGCTGTTTTGTTATATTTATAATATGCAGGGTGTAAAAAGATGAAATTATACTTAAAGGGATAGTTCACACCCCAAAATTTTAATTATCCCATGATTTACCAACCCAACATCTAAACCCTCAGGCCTATGTGTAAATTACATTCTTCTTTCAGACGAATACAATCTGACTTACGTATATTAAAAAATATCCTGACTAATCCAAGCTTTATAATGGCAGTGAATAGGAGCCCAAAATTTGAAGCCCAAAAAGTGCATCCATCCATTATAAAAGTAATCCATACGGCTCTGGGGGGTTAATAAAGGCATTCTGAAGCAAATCCATGGGTTTTTGTAAGAAAAATATCCATATTTAAAACTTTATAAAGTAAAATATCTAGCTTCCGTAAGACCAGTTTCCGTATTAAACTTATGGAAAAAGCCTAACTGACGTGACGTACACTCTAAAAAAATGGTGCTATATGGCACTAAAAGTGGTTCTTGGCTCATAATCTTAGGGGAACCTCTTTAAGTGCTGTATTACCAATCTTGGTGCTTCAGTGGTTCTTCAGCGGTTCTTCACCAGTTCTTCACTGGTTCTTTAAATGACTGAGGTGCTATATAGCACCGCTATCATATACAGAACATGTTAAGATATGGTGCTATATAGCACCAAAAGTGGTTCCCCTATGATTATGAGCCAAGAACCACTTTTAGTGCCATATTGCATAATTTTTTGAGTCACATTGGACATATATGATGTCAGACGTAGTGTAAGCGTTTTGAAATGAGAGAGGCGTTACACTTTTTTTGTAAGTTGAATATTGAAGGCGGTCTGGCGGCAGCTAGATATTTTATTTTAAAGTTTTATAAAGTTTTAAATATGGATTTTTCTTACACAAACCCATCAATCGACTGCAGAAGGCCTTTATTAACCCCCTGGAGCTGTATGGATTACTTTTATAATGGATGGAATCACTTTTTGGGGGCTTCAAATTTTGGGCTCCCATTCACTGCCATTATAAAGCTTGGAAGAGCCAGGACATTTTGTAATATAACTCTGATTTTATTCGTCTGAAAGAAGAATGTTATATACACCTAGGATGACTTGAGGGTGAGTAAATTATGGGGTAATTTTCATTTTTCTGTGAACTATCCCTTTACAGTAAGTACGGTTAAGTCAAAAGTCCCTAGCAGAAACTTACTTGAATGAAAAGTTTCGACATTTAATTGTACTCTGTATGTAAAAGTAAAAAAAAAAAATAATAGGACATTTTCTCATTAAAGTAACTTTGATGCCCAAACTGAGCAAATCAAACTTTTTCATCTTATTTTATGTCTTTACTTTGAAGGGATGTAGGACAACGGATATGTATTACTTCTGACTTACTTCTGATTTTATTTGACACAAGTCAAGTGTCAGGCAAGTCACGATAATTTTCAGCATAATTAAAACGCATTGCTTTAGGTCAAATATTCTGTGTTGAGGGGGCTGAAAAGAGGTCTCTTCACAAGGACAAATTCTTGTAATTAGTTATCACTAATTATATTTTCCATTAAAATGGATTTCCTTGTTTTGAAGAAAAATTATTAGAATTCTTTGAAACGTGATTAGACCAAAATGTAGGCCTATTATGATGACAAATTATATATCAGTTATAGGTCTGAATTAAGTGAGCAGAAAAATATGTGTGTAGGTGCCTATGTTTTGAGTAAAAGTGCAAGTATTCACTTTTAACAGGACTTCAGTAAAGAACACATTTTCTAAAATAATACCTCAAGGACCACAAGATCACAAAAAGCTAATTGAACTCTTTGTTTAGGGAGAAAAAAAAGAAGAAGATGTCTTGTCATGTATAGGCCCGAAACGTGACTGCCTGTTTCAGTCCAATTTCCTGATGACAGCCGCTACAGTTTATAGGTAATAATATTTACACCTCACAACTGTATGATTATTCCCGCACAATTAGATGTGGACACAAAGCACTCCAAACAGGAACATGCAGTGATTAAGAGGGAAACATTTGCTGGTGAATCTAAGAATGATACACAGCATGCGTTATTGATATTAGTCTGCCATGATGATCTTGGTGTTCTTATGACTCATATATTGGAAGGTACAGGGGAACGTGTCTGAGAAATTTATATTCATGTTGAATCCTAATCTGTTTATGCATATATTAATCTAATCACCACAGTTTACCCTTGAGTGTGCGACCTGTCTGATCTATCATAGTAGACATTAACATTCACTGGAAAGAGCCATGTCTATGCTGCCGTCGCTCCTAAATTGAATATATTGAGAATATATTGTCTACGTCTGAGAAACAGAATGCGACCGTAGGCGATGTAAATGATTTCAGTAACATCTCTATAATACGTTTGTCTTTCTGGTGAAATCAAAACTGTTTTACCAAACATTCATTTACTGTATTAAGTGCACTTTCCATCAGTTACAGCTGAATTTTCATCATTTGACTGGATGAAAAAAAGAAATTATGATTGAGCTGTAAAGCAAACCTGCCATTATGCAATAAAGGAAACTTTAGTCCAATCTTTTGTACAGATCTGATATTTTATACAGGCAGAAATTGTGTTTTGCTTGAGGAGAAATAGAATTAGTCTTCAGTTATCAGCAGGATATCCATTCCTTTCTCTTTGCAATAAGAATAATGTTTCAAAAATAAAGCAAATTTCATTCTGGGGCTCAAGCGATGCTGTTGGGAAAAACAAACATGCAATATTTACAAGAGTAATCCTTTTGTATTCCCTGCTTCAATAAGCGCCCATTTTCCCAGCTGGGTCACCGAACACTTCAATTGAACCTAAATGTGAGTCACCAACCCTTAAGATTTGGAAAACAGATGCTAAATGCAGACTCCTGGTTTTTGTCCATGCCCGTTGGCCACAGCAGGTGCGCTCTTCCTGATAGAGGTCATGCGGATAGCAGAAGTGCTCTGAAGGTAGCTGGTGTTGCGCTCTTGGTATTTGCGCTGCCTGCACAGCAGCTGGTTGTTGAAATGCCTTCTGAAGCTCTCGCTCAGCAGGTACAGGGCAAATGGGTTCATGCAGGAGCTGGAGAAACTCAACACTCGTGCCACAAGCGTGATGATGAGGTGTGACAGCGAAGAGTCGATCTGCCGATAGTTGAAGGAGCGGTACATGTAGAGAACGTGGTTGGGGAACCAGCACAGCGCGAAGAGGCCCACAAACACCAGAACGATCTTGGCTAGACGCTTCCTCGTTTCCGTCTCAGAAGAGAGAAGGAGAAAAGTTGACAGATAAGACCACTCAATAAAGCATGAGGTGCATTTTATATGAGGATAAGGTCAATAAAAATGCATGCAAGTTCAGCAGTACATCCTCTAGCCTGACTCTGAACCCGGTAATTGCCATTAGCTGCAAACCAGTTTGGTTCTTGCAGGTGTTCTGGTTAGCAATTCATGTTTCATTTATCGGTCAAAAGTTTAGAACCATTACGATTTTTATCCGTTTTGAAAGACGTCTTTTGTGCTCAGCAAGGGTGCATTTATTTCATAAAAAAACAGTAATATTGTAAAATATTAATACAATTTTAAAAGCTGAAATTTCAGCATCATTAATTACTCTTCAGTAGGGGTGTAACGATACCCTCATGTCATGATTTGATAAATATCCTGATACTGAACTCACAGTACGATATTATTGCGATACTCCAAAACACATGGTGAAAGGTACAATTTTTTTTTTTTATTAAAGCTTGGTACAAAATCCGCAAGAACAAAGAAGTTTGTTCGTTTTCGACAAGAACAAGAACAAAGTTCTTCACAGGAAAAGCAAGTGCCGAACCCCGCCCACTTTACATTTCTGACCAATCACACAATAGTTCTCGACACCCACAAGAAAAAAGTTCTGCTCAGATGATGTGTCGAGAACAAGCTGCGGGAACTCCCAAACCAGGGTTGCGAGAACAAAATGGCGTCATTTATATCTCGCAGCCCTGGGAGCGAGAACTTTTTTCCCTCTTCTTGCGTACAATGTAATGGCCTTAAAGCTTGGTACATACTCCGCAAGAACAAAGAAATTTGTTCTTTTTCTCGAGGTGGCAAGAACAAGAACAAAGTTCGTTCTGGCCAGGACATTCCATACTTCACGAGAAAAGCAGGTGCCGCACATTTACGTTTCTCCGCATTAACCCCGCCCACTGTAATTTTTGACCAATCACACAATAGTTCTCGGACACCCACAAGAAAAAAGTTCTGCTCAGATGATGTGTCGAGAATAAGCTGCAAGAACTCCCAAACCAGGGCTGCGAGAACAAAATTACGTCATTTTGTTCTCGCAGCCCTAGGATCAAGAACTTTTTTCTCTGTTCTTGCTAAGTATGTAATGGCCTTAAGACCTGCACTTTTGCGCCAATGACTACATTTACATGGATAGCAGTAATCTGATTTTGACCTTAATCTGAATATACAATATTCAGATTAAGGTGTTTACATGAGTTGTTTTTAGAATATTCCGTTCATGTTCCCGTTTTACATGTTATAGAATATAGAACGATTAATGGCACACGTCATTGCGTCCCATTGCCGCGCAGTCTGACGTTCTCTCCAGAATTTCACGTATCAACATACAGTTGTCTTCGTTATGGTACCATATACAGTTTTGGGTGTTTCATTTTACAAATGCAGCCAAAACTCCTACACAACGTTAATGGTGTGATTAAGGTGTGTACATGTCTATAATGCACTTCGATAATGTGACTAAATTAGGAATACTCCACGTCTTAATTCGATTTGTGTTTACTTCAAGTATGACTTTAGCCGGATTAAGGTAATTAGAAATGTTCACATGGTAGTTTCTTAATCAGAGTAAAGGCTTAATCAGGTATCGGAGTATTGTTGTCCATGTAAACGTGACACGTCACGGAGAAGCAAGTAAATTCACTTGAACAGGTTAATCCAAGTATTAAACATAACATTTCTTTATATATTTCAACCATAATGTTTTGAAAATACCGAATAAATAAATTAAACAATCTCTTTTCAGGTTCATATTTCTGATCACAAAATTTTAAATATTAATCCTAGACATAAGACATTTGGCATTATCAGGACCCACAGATATTCCCCAATTACATTATTAGTGATTGGGACACTTTTTCCTAGTCATCTCAATGGCAAAAAGTGTCCCAATCACCTGAATTCACCCCTAAACTTGAATTATTTCTCACACAGTAATTTTCATTTTGGGTGAACTATTCACAATATTGTCACTAACCACGAAACATATTGTTGCATTTTTGTATTGCGATATATTGTGACACGACGTTACACCCCTAGTCTTCAATTTCACATGGTCCTTCAGAAATAATTCTAATATGCTGATTTGGTACTCAAGAAACATTTATTATTATTATCAATGTTGAATATAGTTGTCCTGCTTACTGTGGAAACTGTGATACATATCTTTGATGAATAGAAAGTTTAAAATAAAAATCTTTTGTAAACATTATAAATATTTTACTATCACTTTTGATCCATTTAATTTGTCCTTGCTAAATAAAAGTATAAATTTATTTTATTTTCTTTAAAAAAAAAAATTTACCCAACACTTTTGAATGTTCACATGTGACACTAAAGACTGGAGTAATAATAAAACAAATAAATAAATAAATAATACATTACATTTTTAAATATATTAAAATAGAAAAGAGTTATTTTAAACTGTAATAATATTTTACAATATTACTGTTTTACTGTATTTTTTATAAAATATAGAGACTTTTATTAAATCTTATTAAAATATGTTTTAAAAAGTTAATTATTCCAAACGTTTGACTGCTACTGTTTGTTGGTTTGTGCTTTAAATTCATCTTATTCATTTAGATTGACTAAAATTAATTCATTATTAATAAATCTTCTTTTGTTTTCCACAGAATAAGGAAAGTCGTACAGGTTTGGAACAATGTGAAGGTGAGTAAATAATGTCAGCACTATCCTTCGAAGTACGTTTTTTTATTTTCTTTATTTTTTTATCAGTTGGCTCCTGAGATTCTGCAATACTGATAATGCATAATTATAATTTCCACTGTTCAATGACGTACATTCAGTGCAAGAGATTACATCCTAATAAGCTATTCATGCCATTCAGCTAAATTAATGATAGATAGATGAACAAGACTGATGTTTTGTCTCTCAAAATGCATAATTACTCATAACCAAAAGAGATAAGTCCAATGGTAAACTTCAACTAGGATGATAAACTGTATTATCAAGGGCAAGAGAGAGCAAAGCATGTTAGCTGCCTTGAAACAGCTGCTAAAAGAGAATATTAACGAGAATATCTGTCATCCTTAAGGACCCTTGGCACAATGCTTAACTGATGATTCACAGCCCAGAGAAAGATAAAGTGCCCTGTCTCAAAAAACTGTCAAGGGAGCATTTTGTGAAGAGTGTCCCTCAGTTCGGCAGAGGCACATTTTATACTTTCTCTTAAAATGTTTATGGTTTGGCTCTTGGGAAAGAAATCTTGTTTTAGATCATCATAAACGGGCCAATTCCATTTAGAACAGCTGTTACTGCAAATCGACATATAATTGTAAATAATGAGTAAGGGTTGTATGCCACATTCAATGTTCAATGTTCAATGAGTCAATGTTCACATTTCACTTCCATTCTTTGGGGTAAATCAAGAAAAAACTATACACTGTATTAATGAACCAAAACCACATAATTGTACTAGACGTGTGAAATTAATGTGGGAAAGAATAAACTTTGAACCCCAAGTGGATTTACACAAACAGAGAAAGTCAAAAATAGTTACGTTGTGCCCCGCTCTCCCCTATACCACTGTATTGACTTTTCCCAGTCAATTTTTACCTACTGTCTCAATGTGATACACAAGAGAATTCACTGTTTAGAATAGAAAAGTAGTTATTGTACATTCTTGTGTAGAATAGAAAGCAGTTTGTGTCAACAAAAAGGGGAAAAAACTTTCCATAGTGAAAAAAAACATCTTGACCAGTGTGGATCACACGACACTTTTTATTTTGGTGGCATTGGCAAACTTATTGACACAATAACTAGGTTTTGAAGGATGAATTAAATGTTTTAAGTTGCAAACATGCAATAGAGTTCTGGGCTGCATTTCCCGATAATGTTGTCTCTTAGCGCTCTACTAAGACTCTAAAGGTATAACTTAACTAAAGGTATCGCATTTTACCTTAGGAGGTTGCTTAAGGTATACCTTCTTAAGTGCGAAGTTAGCAGGTGCTGTCAGGGTCTGTTTAACTGCGTTATGTGAGAAGGCGGTGTTCTTTAGAATAGAAGCACTTCAGAAATAGTTGAAATTGAATGTATCAGGACTCGTGAGATCTTATAAATATTATCCAAATTGCAAACTAAATCCAAAAATGATATTTTATATAATTTTGAAATGATTGTGCGAACCTGCAACCTCTTATGCCCAAACGTATCATGCATCAACCTACTAACTGGCAGTATGCCTGTGCCATTTATATTATCATAATATATTTTGCCATAGTCTTCATTTACTCCACAAGCAGGGTTAATTGCCCGCATCACATTATTGGTGTAAATCACTAATTTCTGTTATTGGATGACCTACTCAATAAAGGCGCAACACATGAAACATATAATCAACAGCATAGCGGAGAAAAAAGAAAGAAAGAGGAGAGTGCCAGCAGCTGAATTTCGTGGCGCTCCATCGGATTTGTCTTGACAAAGTCAGACCAACAAGATCTAAAAGCTGCTGAATTTGCTGCCGTGGCAGACGAAATTTATATTTTGAATTGCAGCTTCTGACATGGTAGCCAGGGGACTAAAGTTTTCACGGATGAAGTGCACATAGAAATGGCTCCGCAGACGGCGCCGTCTTTGATTTAGCACAAATATTCGCTGTATCACTGCCATAGTTTGACCAAACTCCCCTCTACAATCATTCCCTTTAAATAAACTCCATAATGGTTTGCCAGCTGATGTACCTTTGGATAATATAATTTAAATGCTAACAACCATCAGTGTAATGACAATTGTATTCTTTGCAAAAAAAACACTTAAATTAGCAGAATTATGTTCGTAGGCCTATAGACTGAGATGTAAAGAACAGTGGTGGCCACTATTGGAATGAACAGTCAAGTATAGTGGTCCAGACCAACCTTACGAACAAATGACTTACACAAGGCATACTTAACTAAGATTGTTTTGGGAAACACGTATTAACGTTAAGGTACACCTTAAGAATGACGTAACGTTAAGAAGGTTTCAGGAAATCCAGCCCTGATGTTTAAACAAACAGTTGAGCTTACAGTTTAGAGAATGTTACAGTTTTTCTTAAAGGCTTTGGCACATTTTTAGAAACAGCCTTAACATTCTCTAAACAGTAAGTTAAATTGTCACCACTGTTTGTTGGAACATCAGAACTCTATTGCATGTCAGCAAAATGTAGTTACTCACCCAAAACATTTAACTCATGCTTTAAAACCTAGTTATTGTGTCAGTTAGTTGCCAAAAATGTTTTTTCACCATAGAAATATTTGTTATATACAAATTTCATGTTCTTTTTTGTTGACACTAACGGCTTTCTATACTGTACAATAATGCCAGTTTTGTCTAGTTGAATACTCTGAGTTGAATATCACAGAGCTTTTTACTGTAAAGTAAAGACAGTATAGGTAAAAACATTTACTGGGAAAAGTCAATAATGTAGAACACAAAAAGAAAAATATGTACTTTACAAATACAAATGAGAAAGTACAAATATGTACAAATAAGTACTGATGTAGCTTCTGCTGTTCAAGGTTGTGATGTTCCTCCATGTTCAAAAAAGCTATTTTCTTAAATCAATAAGAAATTCTAATCTGATGTGAACACGAAACTAATTGTTCAGAGATATGACCTTATTGTTTTTGAGAAAAACTAAAAGACTGTAAGACTGTTTCGAAAAATGTGCCAAAGTGATTGAGAAAAACTGTAACTACACTGTAAAAATATATATTTTTCAAAAAAAAAAATATTGGACCATGTTTTTACCTTTCTTTTTACTTAAAATTTGAACTTGTCAGTCAATGTGTAATGTAATTTTTTTGTATTTATCTGTTAAATTTACTAGCAAATTCTAAGTAAAAGAACCATGTGTATATTACGCTCTTCCCCTGGAAGCTCTTACCTGTCTTTTGGAGTGCTCACTAATCTCACCCGGCATATCATGAGCACTCTTGATAAGTGTTCTCGCGATGTGGTAGTAGTAAATGGAGATAATGCTCAGAGGGATGAGGAAGTAGACAAGGAATATCATAATCGAGTGAATCTTGGGATGCATCTCGTTGGAGAGTGGATACGGCACACAAGCGGTGAACGTCATGTTCTTGTCTGTTATATGAACCACCTGTGAAAAGACCGCCTCAGGGATAGCCAGCAGCACTGAGACAACCCATATAGTGATGGCCTTCAAGCAGGTCCAGAACACTGCGCTGGAGGTCTGGATGTCCATGGGATTCACAATGGCTTTGTGTCTAAGAGAAACATATGGGGAGAATTATCAGCACCCAATTTGCTGTGCATTTCATCCAGGTTGAAAATGGATGAAAGAGACAATTGCCTTGTTTATCATCAATTTATCATAGCTTGAGGGGAAACACTGTTCTTTCCTGAAGTCAGATTTGATTCTGTGCTGAGGTTGGTTATTCTACAGCCGGATGTGTGTATGCATTTGAACTGTTACATCTCAATTTTCTATTCAGTGTCATTCCATGACCGTTCCATGTTAATAAAATTACTGCTGTATGTCGTCATACAGGTATAAATGTCTCTTATTCGATAAGCTTATTATGTGACAGTTTGATTACACAGTCAAGACAGTCATAATCGGAAATTACACACTCTGTGAATTTGCATATATATAATTTAAGGGGTTAGTTCACCCAAAAATGAAAATTCTGACATTGATTATTAACCCTCATGTCCAAATCTGTAAGACCTTTGTTCATCTTCGGAACACAAATGAAGATATTTTTGATGAAATCCGAGAGATTTCTGAACCATCCATAGGCAGCAAAGCCATTGCAACTTTCAAGGCCCAGAAAGGTAAAGACATGGTTAAAATAGTCCATGTGACTACAGTGGTTTAACCTTAATATTATGAAGCGACGCAAAAAAACACAACGACTTTATTCAACAATTTCTTCTCGTCTGTGTCAGTTTCCTACACTGTTGACGTAGAAAAATAAGTACAGCGCTTCAAGGTTCTACGTCAGAACGCCGACTCACCATTGGCTGACGCTGTTCACGTGAGCACCATGAACTGGCCAATAATGAGGAGGCGTTCTGACATAGAACCTGTACTTTTTTTTTACTACGTCAACAGCGTAGGAGAATCACGTTGAAGAGAAGAGATTGTTGACTAAAGTTGTTATTTTTGTTTTGTTTTCGAGCACAGAAACTATTCTTGTTACTTCATAACATTAAGGTTGAACCACTGTAGTCGCATGGACTATTTTTGTCTATTAATGTTATATTTTTGTCTTTACTACCTTTCTGGGCCTTGAAAGTTGCAATGACTTTGCTGCCTATGGCTGGTTCATAAACCTCTCGGATTTCATCAGAAATGTCTCATTTGTATTCCAAAGATGAAAAATGTCTTACATGTTTGGGACGACATGAGTAATTAATGAAAGAATTTTCCTTTTTGGGTGAACTAACCCTTTAATTCAATTTAAAACATGGCAATACTTCCAAAGGTTGTGACAAATGATCCTTTTCAAGCCTTAAAATTTACACTGGGGCTTAGCCATATGAAGTCTAAAACTACATGGTCAAAGTCATAAATGATTCATCTAATGTTTTTCTCCCAAAAGAAAAGCTGTCCTATAGGAAATACGATATTTCCTGAGCACATCTTTCCGATATTCTGCTGCAGCTGCAAAGCCTACAAATGAAATAAAGTAAACAAAAACCAATAGAGAAAATTCATGTTGGAAAATTGGTTGCTTTTGTTCCAAGGAAATTGTCTGTTTTCTCCTATTGACAAACCGGCACGGTTTCGATCTATTCGACAGTGTCCTTAGACATTCAGCTGCAATCATCTCTAAGGTAAATGGAAATCTCATATGACAGCATCCTCGCCCTGGCATCTCTCCTCCACCAGGTTTTACTACCCCGGGCTTGCTTTTTCCTCTCTCAATGAACACAAATTGCCCTGCCTGAGGCATGGGTTAGCTGGGGAGCGCCACGATCACAGCTTGATTCCTCCCTGAGTAAACAAGTTGAACGTACAGTATGAACCGACAAACATGCAAATTAACTTCATTTTATTTCACGCATGACTGTGAATGTTGAGTGCTAATCAGAACAATCGTCTGGCTGTTTTCTGTTGCTTTTACTGTATATCACGGCAATCTAGCCAATGCACATGTGCTCCTTCCTCGGGCAGAAGCTTCTCAAATATATCATTTTAGACTTAATTCCTTTTGCCAGGAGATTCGTTATCACAAGTAGCTGTTCATTGACTACATTTCCCATCACAATTGTCGTTTTGGGGAACGGAACTCTTAATGCAGCCTACAAATCAATAGCAATAAATGAGCACTGCTTGGACCCCAGGGTGGTGGCATAATCACTGTGGCACAAATGAACTTTCAGGTGCTCCAAACAACAAACAGACACAGCAACAAATCGAGCTAGGAAAAGTCATCACCTTTAGCTTGGGCCCCTAAAGCACCAAGACAAAAATGAAGGGTAAGTCAGAGTGAAACAGAGAGGACATTTGTCTTCTTCACCACAGATCCTCAGCCACATTTGTAATGCTCTTTCACAGACTAATGCCCTAATGCAGCCAGAAATGAGCTTGTCAATTATTAAAACAGTTATATTAAGTTGTCATCATTTAGGATTTGAAGCAATGCAATATCGTAATGAGAACATTGAATTCTGAAGATACTCCTTTCAGTTAAAGTTCATGTGGAGGAATAGGCCTATTTGTGAATTATGCAGGTTTTTTGAATGGAAAATCATTTTTACTAAGCTTTATCCCAAACCCACCTCTTTCGGCTGTAATGATGTCTCTGTTATCAACGG
Source organism: Gobio gobio (assembly GCF_949357685.1). Lineage (NCBI taxonomy): Eukaryota > Metazoa > Chordata > Actinopteri > Cypriniformes > Gobionidae > Gobio > Gobio gobio. The sequence goes on along the minus strand of NC_137105.1, from coordinate 14,155,184 downwards.
CAGCCGTGGTCCAATTTGGTTATGAAAATGATGCTTTCTATAATAAAATCCACTGCGGTGTGAGTAAATCAGAATAATAATGTCTGGGGTAGCCTGTACAGATGACTTTCAGGCTTCAAAACAATATTTATGCGTACTGAAAGTAAGAAAACAAACTGCCTAATAAATCTTTCATTATCTGTCCAAATCTGTGCTCTGAGCGCACCCAACCCCATCACTCTGTGTAATGTCACAGAAATGAACTGCATATTTTTGTTGTTGAGAAATATATCTGAGTCATGAATCAAATGTAATACAGAATCCCTTCAGGCTGTTTGCCAAATGGTATATGATATCTACAGCATCAAAATTAATTCCTCTGTAAATCACTGTAGTTTGCATTTGCTCTCAGCTGCAGATGCTTAATGAGGAATTATATACTGCTTAATGAGCTATAATGTATTGAAAACTACGGACTTGATATATTGTAGTGCGTGTGTTACAATACATCAAGTCTGTAGTTATCATGTTGTTTATTGCTCATTTCTCGTGTTTGTTTCAGTGTTTAAACATTGTCATCATCTTCTGTAGTGAATGTGCCAGTGACTGCAGTTCATTCAGGATTTTTCCCCCTTACCTGTCTGCGCTCAGTGCCGTGAGAGTAAACACGGAGACTCCGACCGAGGTGAGCTGTATCACCGGGATCATCTTACAAGCCACCGTTCCAAAAATCCACTCTTCATAGAAATACCTAAACGCGTCCACTGGTACGCAAGTGACCAAAAGCAAAAGATCTCCCACAGCCAAGCTGGAGATGAAAATGTTTGGTACACTTCGCATTGCGCTGGTAGTGATGAATATTTTCACAAGAGTGATGTTGCCCAGTAAACCAACCGTTATGATAAGTATATAGACCGACGGGATAACGCATCGAATGATGAAATGCACCGTTTCCCCTCCATCTGATGTCCAGTCATCTGTGAAGTTATCGTAGGCTGAGGTATCCTCAGAAAAAGTGTGATCCATATTTCGGTTAAGTGGTTAGAAAGCAAAGGAGTTAAAATTAATAAATGGCTGTAAAAAGTTGCCCTGCTTGGGGAGAGATGCTGTCCGTCAAACTTAGTGCTGAAATGAGCGATGTCTTGAGCCGCGTCCCTAAAAGTTGACTGGCTTCTTTGACAGGCGGGAACAAGTAAAGGGGGAGCCTATGGCAAACCAACTTAACATTTAATCCTTTAAACTAACTATCATGTATTGGTGCTATTAATAGCCTTCCTATTTCAGACTACTAGTAAAAAATCCAATATAGTCGTTTTCAATTTCTCATGTAACTCTTTGATTTATAGTTATATTTTTAGAAAACTTTAATATAACTGTACATTATAGACAAAATGAACTCAATTATTTTGGTATGTTAAACTCAAACCGTCAAGTAAATAATATTCAGAGATTTTATTAAGTTAATAAAGTTAAATATTATTGTGATTTTTACTAAGCCACTGAATTATTTTTTACTATAGTATTAATTTATTCTTTGCCACTAGTCATCACTATGATACACTTCCTTCTTGTGTATATTCGAGTTGAGTCTGGTAACTATTCCAGGTTTACTATTAACTCTTGGATTCATTAGAAAACTAATGGAAACAGGCTATTATTAATGGAATTAAAGGGGTGCGGTTCTAAAAAGAACATTATTTTGTGTATTTGGTTTAATGTTTACGTGGTTTTAGGTTAAAAAAAAAAAGTCATTATTTTACACCGTCCGTCCTTCGGATGAGACGTTAAACCGAGGTCCTGACTCTCTGTGGTCATTAAAAATCCCAGGATGTCCTTCGATAAAGAGTAGAGGTGTAACCCCGGCATCCTGGCCAAATTTGCCCATTGGCCCCTCTCCATCATGGCCTCCTAATCATCCCCATATACAGATTGGCTTCATCACTCTGTCTCCTCTCCACCAATCAGCTGGTGTGTGGTGGGCGTTCTGGCGCAATATGGCTGCCGTCGCATCATCCAGGTGGATGCTGCACATTGGTGGTGGTTGAGGAGAATCCCCCTTCTATATGTAAAAGCGCTTTGAGTGCCTAGAAAAGCGCTATATAAATGTAACAAATTATTAATTATTATTATTACACATACCGTATATTATTGTTGCTCCTCTATGCCCTGCCTTGGCAATCCAATGCATTGTGATTGGCCCGAATACCTTAAGCGTGACGGAAATGTCACGCACTTACCTTATTTGGAACATCAGCTCCCCAGGCAAAATTGACAGGTGATAATATCGGTACTATTATCAATTCGTGCCCGGATCTGATCCGGAAAAAAAGGACCAAGCTGATCAATCAAATTTGCCAGAGCGACTGGACCAGAACATATCATATTGGTAAGTTTGCATTTGTGGTTGTAGAAACGACAAACAAGCACTACTCTATACTGCTCAAAACTCACGTTTGAATAGTCAGTAGCAAATTCTTCAAAAATGAAAACATAGGGTAATTTTAGGGTGATTGGGACACTTTTTCAAAATCAACTCAATGACAAAAAGTGTCCCAATCGCCCTGAATTCACCGTACTTACTGTATCTGTGAGTCAGAAGCGCCAGACTGTAGGCCTACTTGCAAAGATGGAATTGCCCCACTTTTTAGAATCAGCCTTTGTGCACAGACGGCCTTGTACTCTCCCAGGTTCTGGAAACAGTCCTTCGAGAAATGCGCAGCACACAGTCGAATATTTGGGTTGTACTGTTCTGGAACAGTGTTGTATATAATGCTTAACTACTGTTTTATAATTGTGTCCTCTTTTGGAAGGCGAAACAAAGTAGTTTGGCTTTCGCAACGAAAAACATGACACGACATGGCAGCGCAGGCGCCAACAATACCACAGCGAGAATAAAAGTTACGCCTTCTTTCTTTGTATATACATTTGGGCAGTGCTATGAAACTCTGCCCCCACAGACTGACCTAAGCCCCGTTTCCACTGAAATTACCCAGAACAATTTGTACCAGGAACTTTTTTTACAGGAACTTTTTTTCCCCCAGACCTGCTACTGTCTGCGTTTCCACTGTGGTCTAAAGTACCGTGAAGATTAGGCAAATTAGTCCGGTGATGTAGGACTGTGCGCGACTGCTCCTCCCAGTCAGTGACGGACAGTAATCCTTTTTGCGCGACACTGTCGGCAACAATAACAAGTATGGAGGAGATTCAAGCAGCGCTGCTTTTGCTGGTTATGTATTGATTTACTAAAGAGGTAATTAACAAAATGGTGGAAAACAGACGAGCACTGATACTAAAGCGTATACTGAAAGCTCGTAAAGCTAGATTTAAAATAAGACAACGTATGTTATTATCAGCTATTACGGACATTGACCGTGACATGGCTCAAACGAATGCGCACCATTGGACAGAAAGAGCAAGACTGATATTTACTGAACGCAGAACGAACCTTGCAAAATACTTTTAAAAATGAAATGCTGCGTGAGCTCAACCAATCAGCATGTTCAGCGCCCAAGTCCCACCCCTGAAAGTTCCTGAACTTTGAAAAAGTACTACCTCGCAAGCAGGGACTTTCGGAGGGGGAAATATTTACCCGGAACTTCATTTAGACCCTGGTTCCTGCGGTCAAAACACACCGAGCACCACCCCAAAGTTCCTAGTTCCTGGGGAAAGTTCCTGCGGTGGAAACACGGCTAAAGATTTGTAGGGGCATGTTTGAATGAAGCGTTGAAGGCGTGGCTGAGCCTTAACTTTTACAAAGAATATTTCTTTGGGTTTGAGACTTTGTAACTCTGCAGATCTTATACATGCATAAACAGCTACATAACATGCTAAAGAAAAAGGAAAACAAGAAATCGCATCATATGACCCCTTTAATGTTAAATTGGCTTGCCATAAGAGCCACCACTTCAATGCGTAGGCTATACAGCGTTGCTATCTATCTATCTATCTATCTATCTATCTATCTATCTATCTATCTATCTATCTATCTATCTATCTATCTATCTATCTATCTATCTATCTATCTATCTATCTATCTATCTATCTATCTATCTATCTATCTATCTATCTAAATGTATTAATTCCCCATCTTCCATATTCACCCTTTTGTTTTTTAAAGTGTATTACTTTCTTTCATTACCAAACTAACTTACTAACTGAAAACACCCAAACCCCATATATGAAAGAATGATGTTTGTCATGATATGCAGTAGCGCAAGCTGGAATTGTGCTTTCTAGACTCGTCAGGTGCAGCTTTTGTCCGCGCGCTCCCTTATCGTTGTTCGGCTAGAGTTCTTTCATGCTCTTTCTATGACTCGCAGGGGGGATTTACCGAGGGAAGAATGGCAATAAATACGTAATCAGAAAACCAACTGGGTCTGGACAACCTGAGTAGAAAAACAAGTATTTGAAAAAGAGAGAGAAAAGTTCTCCAGTCCCTTGCACAAATCTGGCGCATAACCCGGGAAGACTTGTGTCACTGGAGATGGTAAATTAGCCTACTGTACAATACAATTTGTAATCAAAACATACATAACAAGATTTTTTATTCTAACCTCCATATAGGTTTGTTTTCTCATCCTTATAGGGAATAAAAAAAACAGACACAGCAAACATGCGCATTAAGTGGTGCTGATGACAAGTTCCTTGCAGATCTTCGGATTTTGAGATATCAACCTGTTCTTGCGCCATAATGCTGAATATAGTAGCCTCATTTTAAAAGGTTGAATTCAAACTTCCAGCAATTTATTCAGGAATGATGTGTTTGACAACTCTTACTGGTTCTGCTCTGCTCTGCCAAGGAACACCTGAATGAGTTTTCAGACTACGAATGAACGCATCACAAGCCCCACTCTGGCTCTACTATTCATCTTCTTGACTTGGTTTATCGCCTTGACTTGCACCCTGGGAGCAAAATGTATATTATCTAATAGAATGTGTGTTATTTTAATGATCTAAACGTGGTAATAGGCTAAGTGAATATAATTCGCCACTGACTAAGGTTGCATTGCTAATGTCATGTTAAGTTAGTGACATCTGCTGGCATTTATGACGCTCTTGATGCAAAAATTTTAATAATTGGAAGACACAAAAAATTACAGAAGAATGTATTGAGCTATTTTTCTGACCTTAACAGGAGACATCTTTCACCGTTCATCTAAATTCCGCACGTATGCATATCTGTCACGTTTTAATGAAAATGTCTTTATGCTAACTTTCCTCTTTATCGATTCAAGGTTCCTTTTAATGAGATGTGTATGCCATTCAAGGCGTTTTTAATTGCATTTTATTTTTATGTATTTATCGAATCAGATGTGGTGGGGAAATCAATGCACTTGTATTTTAAATGAAATGGGAAAATTACGTTTTTATTTCAAAGACTTTTTATTCTCCGACATAATGCAAATAGACAAACCCATCCCAAACATCACAACATCTATTGAACGGCAACATACTAAGACTATAAACTCATACAATGGAGTCCTCCATCATTCATGCCACTGATCTCTATGAGCTAACAAACAATCAAGCACGGTCGGTCATATATGAAGCATCATTTTGATTGACAGCAATGCTTGCGTGTGCACCACGTGCGCAATGACCGTATGACCGCCAGACCCCAGTACTCTTATTTCGGTAATTAGCATCTCTGTGGCCATAATGATCTATTCTTTGCTACGTTTCTTTGATGCCTTGCCTGTCTGTTTGCTCTTTGGTTTATAACTCGAAAAAGCTTGCCGTCAGAAAGGCGCCCCCAACATGCTGCTTTTCCAGCAGGTCTGTCTTTCCCTCGGGACGCAGTGACATGAGAGCAGGACCTCGGTTCTGATTAAGAAGGGGGATGAACAACACTCCGCCTGGATTACGGTTGGTGTGTGGACTTTTAATAGACGATTTAACACGTTTCTTACCGTGTGAACGTTTCTCGTGCTGTTTTATAGAGGAAACACTACTGGAAAGTCTAGAGAAACTTCCAGCTGGCCTGTTGTTGGCCTGTTAGCTGTTATCAGAGATAGATAATGTAGTATAGATATACGTTATAAAGAAAAACAGTTTTTATTTAAACAACTATTTACATAAATATAAGTTAGAGGTGTCTGGAAAGCCTTCTAAGGATCTCAAAATCCCAGGATATCACTACTTAACCAGTTTTCAAATTGTTTTACAAAAGGCCAATGTTGGCTTGAATCCAATTGCCTGTTTAAGTACTGCTCATGAATTAAAAATATATTTGTTCATCTGTTAATTGTTGTTTTCCTTTATGTCATCTGCCCAGTGATACAAATGCAATTGTTGCAATTGTCATGTTAGCTCTGCTCTATTGTTAGATGCAAGAGTTGTTTTTTCGCTGACTTAGTTGAATAGGGATTAGCCGACAACATGTCCCGTGGCCTTTGTTATTTTCCTTTTTGTTTTTTGCACTGAGTGAGTAAATTGATGAAGGCACTGTGGATAAAAGAGACTGCATTGACAAGGGGTTTCTAAAGAGAAAGGTCATTTTGAGGTTCAGAATTGCTATCTGCCTCATCCCAAGGCCAGAAGACTGGCAATGTTGGTGACACGCAACCCTAGAATGATGCAGAGCCGTGAAACCAAATTATGTCATTAAACTACATCAAAACCTTTTATGAAGGATGTGTAAGTATGCAGTCTAAAGTTTTACCTTGCATGCAAATTTAGAGATGTGTTTGAAAATGATTTTAGTGAATATGTGTTAATAAGATCTCTTAATTGCATGTTTCAGCTCAGGCCTCCGACGGTGATAGGCCAGTTCCACACGCTGTTTTTCGGCTCTGTGCGTACGTTTTTCCTTGGAGTCCTTGGATTCGCCGTCTATGGCAATGAGGCCCTCCACTTCAGCTGTGATCCGGACAAAAGGGAAATAAACCTTTACTGTTACAACCAGTTCAGGCCGATAACACCTCAGGTAAAAGTGCAAATATAGGGATTTGAATTGATAGGTCACTCAGAAAGGAAAATTACCCCATGATTTACTCACTCTCAAGCCATCTTAGGTGTATATGATATTCTTCTTTCAGGCAAATACAATCGGCAAAACTGATTTCCGTATTCAACTTACACAGAAATAGAGTTGTTCCGAATCCGATACTAGTATCGGCGAGTACTTGAACCCATGTACCGATCCGATACCATTTTCTTAAACAAGACTGACCGCAAGCTTTGCTTTGCTCAGAATGCATTGCAAACAGAGGAAGTTGTGCTGTGTTGCCACAAGCACTGTTTAGAGCAGCGAAGAAGAAATGAAAAAGCGTTAGCAGTATGGCAGCTGTTTAGCAGTATTTCATACTGGACCAACCAGAGAGTAAAATGGTGACTAGGGATGTCACAAGTACGAGCACTTCAGTACCAAGTCGGTGCTGAAATTAAAAAAATGTGATGATACCAGCATTTATGTAGTACCGGTAGTAAGTTACTGACTCCCGAGTTCCGAGTAGGCTATATTTGGTAACCGCAGCTGCCTTCAGTCGCTTCCGTGTTAATCTAAGCGCAGGGCTCCAGACTGTAGCCAAATATATACTAGTGTCTGTGAATATTAAACTGCAAAATACTATTTAAAATATTACTCCTGCAAATTCTACGTCTCTGTGGATGACGGCCGCAGATGTGCGCGCGCACACACACACACGCTTGACACTCGGTAGTCTCTGCCTACAAAGAATGCACGAACGCATAAACCATCACTTCATGAGAATTTACCGTTTCATTTGAGAAAACTGTCATATCATGAACACAGACACTCAAAGATCTTCACGGCAACCCGTCAAAATAAAAGTTTGGTTTAACGTGAATAAATTTACAATATATTAAGCTACTGTTGTAGCCTACAGTAGATTTAGCTACGTCTCTGTGTAATAATAATACGTCTATATTAATAATAATAATTATGCCTAGAAGGTTGCTTATTTTTTACTTGTTTTGTTGTAAAGAGATTATTTTCCGATTAATATATCATTTTTTATATTCCTAGACTTATTTGTTGCACAGTTTTTTATACAGTTATATTGTAAAACTAAAATGTCTTTTTCAGTTTGCGGTGTTCGATTTGTGGATGCATTTGAAGTTCTTTTTCGCTTAAGAAAAATAAATAATATTACTGATAATAAAAATACTGTAATAAATACAGTAGTTCACCATGCGTTTGTTCATGTTTTATTAAGGGATAAGTCTGAAGCACACCATAAAATAATTCTAGCAATTCATACAGGGCTAGTTGTATATACTGCTGTATATACAGATACACACCCAGGTATCGGATCAGTACTCGTATCGGCCGATACCCTGAGCCCAGGTATCGGAATCGGTATCGGGAAGGGAAAAAGGGTATCGGAACATCTCTACACAGAAAGTGTAACGCCCTCTCGCAGTTCAAACGCTTACGCTACGTCCAACGTCATACGTCACGGCAGTTATGTTTTTTTAAATACGGAAGGTGGTAGGTCTGGTGGAAGTTAGATATTTTACTTTAGAACGTTTTAAATATGGGTATTTTCCTTACACAAACGCTTCGCTTCGCTTCACTTTAGAAGGCCTTTATTAACCCCCTGGAGCCATGTGGATATCTTTTATAATGGATGGATATACTTTTTTAGGCTTCAAATTTTGGGCAGCCATTCACTGCCATTATAATGCTTGGATTAGCCAGGACATGTTTTAATGTAACTCTGATTGCATTCGTCTGAAAGAAGAATGTCATATACACCTAGGATGGCTTGAGGATGAGTAAATCATGGGGTAATTTTCATTTTTGGGTGAACTATCCCTTTATTAAATGTTATTGTGTTTGGTTACACTTTTTATTTTTTAATATAGTTACATTGTACTTACTCAAATAAGTACTGAGTAATATTAATTAACTACATGTACCTACTATAGAGTTATGGTTTAGGGGTTAGTTACTAGTAATTATGCATAATTTACTGTTATTACATGTAGTAACGTGAAACTACTGCACAATATATCGGCCACCACATCGGTATCGGCCGATATATGTTCATATGTTCACGATATATTAAAGCCGATAAGTAATGTATTATTTCCTTCAGCTGAGACACTTCAGATGCGCACTTTTCGCTATGATGGTTTTGAATTACTTGAAAAATTATTGGAATCACTTCAAAAAGGAAAATACAGTTAAGTGTGTTGCATACAATTACCATAAAATAGAACATTATAATTGTGTGCTTGGGATATGGTTTTTAATGATGAACTTTTGTTTTGTTATCAGGCTGTCAAAAAAGATATAACAATTTTGATTTAGTTTTATCGGCCAATATATCAGTTATTGGCTTTCAAATATAAATAATTATTGGTTATCGATATCGGCAAAAATGTTCATATTGATGCATCCCTAACTTTTATTTTTTGGGTGAAAACATATTAGGGGTGTCGCGATATACCAGTATTGACAATAACGGTGATATTGAATATTGAAGAGGAATATTTTTGTTAAAGCAGCACTAGGTAGGTTTTGCTCTTGGGGTCCCCCTACAGTTGGGAAACAGTATTGTCCTCTACTACTGTCGTAAACTCTGTCATTCTGCATCAGGGGATGCATCGCATGTGCATTTGTTGACATGACAACCATGATAGCCCTGAACACTGCAGGTGGAGTTCACATGCAGGTGTTCTGCTTGCGTCACGTGTGAAATGTCTTCATCCCAGGTACAGTGGGATATGTTTCAGCATGTCATATGAATATAATTTCATGGGTTTTATTTTTTTTCAAACGCCAAATGATCGCGATGCTTACGTTTACAAGCCAGCGTCATTATAGTAGCCTAGTCTATTGGTTCCCGTTTTACAGAATCTATATGATACTTCCATTCAATGTTTGAGTGGTAGGTAATAACCATATATCGTCAATATTATAATATCAAGCTACCATAGATGAATCTGCAAATTTGAAAAATCGATTTGCATTATAGCTTGAGGCAAGACAAATAAACAAATATCACAGACATGTTAGGTATCCTAAAATATGATTTTATACGTCTTATGTATTTATTTGCAAGAATGTAGCCCCTCCTCCTTCAGCTCACGCCAATGAGCAAACGCTGGCCCAATGTTGATCCTCGTCCTGCCTTTAATCCGATCACTTTCTCGTTTCCTCTTTTTGCTTTCCTCCGACAAAACCTTTGCTTTCTTATTTTTCTGTGCTGCTTCGGCCATGACTATAACATTCGGCAAACAAATGATAGTTGGGCTCGCACGTCCGAATTTAAGGAAGTGGGGGTGGTGGTGGAAGTGACGTATATGCAGTAAAGCGGTCGAATTTTGTAGTTCTTTTTGTTCTCGGGTTACTACCCGAAACCCGAAGTTTAAAAGTACGATTAAAAACAATACAGACCCCGTCAGGCTATGGCAGACGTGTCATTCAACCTATTGTAAGTCGATGTATCATCACAAGAGTCTTGAAAATATATTATAAAGGTTGAAATGTTACCTACTGCTGCTTTAAATAGGGCGATTTATCCATTATGGTGCGCTAAACTCTCACATTCATACTCGCCATCAGAGGGCACCCTCACGCAGAAAGTCCACAAGTGAGACCCATAGAAGTATTCAACTTTAGGAAATCCCTAATATGGAAAGATGCAGCAAAATAATGCTACATTCCAGTTCGCTTTTATTATGCCCTTCACTCGCTAACTTCCCTCCATCTCGTTCACTTGGATGTGCGTCATTGCTTACGTTGCATGAGTGCCCACTACTGGCGAAACCTTTGCAATGGACTGCATTGGAACGTCCTAAGCCCTCGATCACTTGGAATCCACTATGGAGTTGATTTATTATTTTTTTTTTTCCTTTACGAAATTGTTTAATGCAGCATTCTATATGCATATAGATGTGTTTGGGTTGTTTTAAATGTTTTTAAAAATAATTAAAATATCATAGATTTATTTGTGGTGGGGTAAATTAAATGCGATATGCTGTGACGTCACATTCGTGTTGCATTGTGGTATATGAAGCTGCCTGAAGTGCACACATGAAGTAGACTCGCTCCCTCGCTAAAAATCAAGGGGGTAATCTAGCCCCCGGAAAGCTTACCTTCCATATGGGCAGCCATTGCTAACAAAGCCATCACCTGCTGTTAGCATCCCATTGACTCCCATTCATTTTGGCCTCACTTTGACAGTGAATATCTTTACATCTGAGGCATTTAAAGACTCCATCCGTCCATTGTTTATTTCTAAACAAACACGACAATGTATAAAAGGCTCCATTACCTTGTACCTTACACTATTGCCCCGTTGAAGCTGTTTTTGTCAAATATAGGCTAACGATTGCGCCATAACCACGCGACTGTGTCGCGTTGTTGAGCAAATTACCGTATAGACCCGAGGAGAAGCTCGTAGGCAATCTTTTACTGTCTATGAGGGAATCAGGGGGACGTGGAGGCATAAACGCCGATAGAGATGTTGCAGATCCTGCTTCATTCATCAAAAGTTGCTCCTACTCACCCTCTCTGTCTCTGCAAGATTCTGTGATTCAGATTTGACTTTGCACAACTACTAGAAGTCTTACAACTGTCAGACAGGTTGCTCACGTCACATCTACGTCGTCAAGCTCAGTCCGAGGCTGCGCAGTACGCTCAGCCATCAGGAAGTGAGTGCTTCTATCTGACTTCAGTTTTCTCCGTTGAAGTCTATGGCGTCGCTCTGTCCATTTGTTTTACTGTCTATGGTTAAAATCGAGGGAGGTAGGGTCTGTCCATGTGAACTTCCCTCGTCCACTTCAGGAAGTGGAACTCACTTCAAAATGGCGGCAGGGATTCCCCCGAGGGGTAGTGCTCAGGGAAGTTTGCAAGTGCGTGTCTAAAAGTGGAGTGGAACGCAGCCTAAAACGCAGACATTTTGACTGAGAATTAACACACCATTGTGACAGTATATGGTTTATCTGCGGTCTTCAAGCCATGTTGGTTATTCTCGTAAGAATAATGTATGTTTATAATGCAATGCTAATCAACAAAGCATTTATCACTGTATAGCTATAAAATAATAGAATTTCTGCCTCATTCTGTGATAAGAATTTTATTTGTATTTTAATTAGGGTATGCCATTTCTTTAGGTGGGTATGCCATTTCTTGGAGTTGGGTTCCAAATAGGGATGCAAGTTAACAGGTTAAGGTATTAGTGTTGTTAAAGTTTATTTATAATACTGTCGAACAGTATTTTTTCTCTCCTGGTTATTTCTTAGGCAGTCAAAGAAGCCAGAGTCTCAATTGTTGTATGCAATGTGATTCATTGGCTAAGAAAGAAAGCAAAACACATAATAAACAAAGTAAAGATGAATTTGACTGATAACATTGTTTGACCCCCCCCCCCCCCCCATATATATTTCTATATACTGTATATCGCGATATATCGTTACCGTGAATTGTTTTGGCCACAGTAACAGTGATGGGAAACGTCTGATATCGTGACAGTCCTAAACCATATATTTGAGGGCAAAATGACAAATTGAAAAACCAATTTTAAAGTCACCATGAAATCAAAATGGACAATTCTTATTTTTTATGGAATATATTGCTGTGTTTATTATAAATTATTTATCTGTGCACATCATTATTTTTTCCTTTTATTCACGTGCCCTCATAATCTTTAATCAAAATAACTGTCCCCACTCTTGCAGCGACAACTCTTCTCTTCTCTTCTCTTCTCTTCTCTTCTCTTCTCTTCTCTTCTCTTCTCTTCTCTTCTCTTCTCTTCTCTTCTCTTCTCTTCTCTTCTCTTCTCTTCTCTTCTCTTCTCTTCTCTTCTCTTCTCTTCTCTGATGATGTTTACTGGCACTCACATGACATCACAGCAATAGCAAACCATAACGATCCAACAATACAATCAAATCCTGACGTAAAAAAATTTTGTCTCCGCGGCCCCTACATTTTTTCTTGTCTGAGAAGCTGCTTCACTCAGATATACATCACAATAGAAAAGACTATTGCAACTTCCGTTTCATGATGATTTTAAAGACAGCAAAGTAACATAAAATTTTCTTTTTTCTTGTAGGTATTCTGGGCGTTGCAGCTAGTCACTGTCTTGGTACCTGGAGCTGTGTTTCATCTTTATGCTGCCTGTAAAAATATAAACCAGGAGGAGATCCTTCAGCGACCGATGTCCACAGTCTTTTACATCATCTCTGTCCTGTTGAGAATAGTTCTTGAAGTCTTAGCATTTTGGCTTCAGAGCCACCTCTTTGGGTTCCTGGTTAATCCTATTTATATGTGCGATGCCAGTGGCCTTGAAAAGATCTTCAACATCTCAAAATGTATGGTCCCGGAACACTTCGAGAAGACTATCTTCCTCAGTGCAATGTACACCTTTACAATCATCACCATTCTCCTCTGTATTGCTGAGATTTTTGAGATTCTGTTCCGAAGACTGGGCTATTTAAACCAGCCAGTGTCTTGAGAATTTAGAAAGTGTGTTTCAACAATGTTTGTTTTTATGTATTCTATGGGTCTCTGAACGACAGACAGGACATAAACCCACATACCTCTGGACTTTCTGGTGGTAGACACAGAAAAGCCCTATTCGGACGGTAATTGTTTCTCGTGGGGTCATAAGGTATTTTCATCATTGACAGGGGCTAGTCAGTGATTTTATTGTCGTCCGAATTCTCCCACCATCCGTGTAAAAATCCCTGGCCGAATTACCTACTATTTTTTGACAACACCAAGGTCGTGTGGTAATTTAAGTGCTGTCTGAATCCACATCTCTGAGTTTTCAAGAATATATAACTTCAAAATTCACTGTTTATATCCTTTTTGACCACTGCAGAGCACCGTACAGTTGCGCTTTGCTGTAATTTGGATGCATTTTAAAGATCTACACTCACCTAAAGGATTATTAGGAACACCTGTTCAATTTCTCATTAATGCAATTATCTAATCAACCAATCACATGGCAGTTGCTTCAATGCATTTAGGGGTGTGGTCCTGGTGTAATAACTGAATGGATAACTGAATGTCAGAATGGGAAAGAAAGGTGATTTAAGCAATTTTGAGCGTGGCATGGTTGTTGGTGCGAGACGGGCCGGTCTGAGTATTTCACAATCTGCTCAGTTACTGGGATTTTCATTTCTAGGGTTTACAAAGAATGGTGTGAAAAGGGAAAAACATCCAGTATGCGGCAGTCCTGTGGGCGAAAATGCCTTGTTGATGCTAGAGGTCAGAGGAGAATGGGCCGACTGATTCAAGCTGATAGAAGAGCAACTTTGACTGAAATAACCACTCGTTACAACCGAGGTATGCAGCAAAGCATTTGTCAAGCCACAACACACACAACCTTGAGGCGGATGGGCTACAACAGCAGAAGATCCCACCGGGTACCACTCATCTCCACTACAAATAGGAAAAAGAGGCTACAATTTGCACGGGCTCACCAAAATTGGAGAGTTGAAGACTGGAAAAATGTTGCCTGGTCTGATGAGTCTCGATTTCTGTTGAGACATTCAGATGGTAGAGTCAGAATTTGGCGTAAACAGAATGAGAACATGGATCCATCATGCCTTGTTACCACTGTGCAGGCTGGTGATAATGGTGTGGGGGATGTTTTGTTGGCACACTTAAGGCCCCTTAGTGCCAATTGGGCATCGTTTAAATGCCACGGCCTACCTGAGCATTGTTTCTGACCATGTCCATCCCTTTATGACCACCATGTACCCATCTTCTGATGGCTACGTCCAGCAGGATAATGCACCATGTCACAAAGCTCAAATCATTTCAAATTGGTTTCTTGAACATGACAATGAGTTCACTGTACTAAAATGGCCCCCACAGTCATCAGATCTCAACCCAATAGAGCATCTTTGGGATGTGGTGGAACGGGAGCTTCCTGCCCTGGATGTGCATCCCACAAATCTCCATCAACTGCAAGATGCTATCCTATCAATATGGGCCAACATTTCTAAAGAATCCTTTCAGCACCTTGTTGAATCAATGCCACGTAGAATTAAGGCAGTTCTGAAGGCGAAAGGGGGTCAAACACAGTATTAGTATGGTGTTCCTAATAATCCTTTAGGTGAGTGTATACTTTTATTACTGAAATGCTGGCAAGTATTTACAAGAGCATTATATTTCATCACCGCTCAAAAAATAAAAAGAAGAAAAGCACATAAATATTTAAAATCGGCCATTGTTACGGCAGCAAATATATATGTTAAAAAAATAACCAAACAGCATTATGTTTACCTCATGTAAATAAGAGGCTGTATTAACTTATTTCCACTCATTTCCATGTGGAATAAAATGACATCCTTTATTGTGAGATAAAATACAAGACAGAAAACTATTTTAACTATAATGTGCATCTATATAGCTTCCTATTTTTAAACAGATTTAAATAATTAAATAATAATTAGGATATTATTTTCCTATTTAATTAAATATGCATTTATTTTTATTATACCAAGCATATGACATTTTATTTACAGCATGTTATTGACCACGTGAGCAGCGCGTTCCCAGGTGCGCAGGATCACAAAACTCGCTCCTCCACCCTGAATAAATCACCATCCGAATGCACGAGTTTTATCACTGAGGTGGCATGCAAATTAATTTTCTCGGACTTCCACGTGAGAAACAATTACCGTCCGAATAGTGCTAAAGACATGTTTTTTTTTTTTAAACTAAACAATTTATTATTCCTTTTCTGGAAGAAAAAAAAACAAGCCTAATTAATGACAAGGGACTTTTTAGTTTTAAGCATACATATTTAAGCCTAAATAAGTCACCTCTCTTGCAAGGGTAACTTAAATATATATTTCATTTATTGACTTATGTAAGCTGATATAAACCCACATAAGTATTTAGTAATTATTCTCTTTGCAATATTATTTAGATTTATACTTTATATTGAAGTACTACACACATTGCGAGTACTATTTTGACAAATATTCTTTTATTTAAATTTGAACAATGATTCATTCTTCCTAAAAGGGAATAAAAACATTATTGATTGGTCAGTGGGATTGCACAACTTGGTCACAATTATGCACATTGATAGTATATTCATCATGGTGTTGATTTCCATATAGTTTCCATATAGTTACAAGTCCATTTGAGAATTATCTTGTGCGTTTGTAGTATTTGTATCTGTACATTTTCATCAGGTATCCATCCAACTTTTGTTATTATTCTCAGCTAAGTGTTTCATCTCAGGTACAAAATGGCATACTGTGAACTCTTATTTTTTGTCAGCTGGAAACTATTTGTTAAGAATATCATTTATGCATTAGAGAAACATCTGACAGCAGGTCTGGCCTGCACATCTTCCCACTGTTTCAATACCACAGCTGTTGGATTAATAGCTTTTGTATTATGTTTAGAGGGTTGAACATTTATTTTTATTTTTTTTGATCACCAGTGTCTATGGGATTTATGATATGAAAATCTTCATATAGGTAACAAATATTATGACTGCCATAATGTATTATCATTTAGTGTTAAGTAACTCATAGTCAGAATAAACAGAACTGCTTGTGGATCCACGGCACTGATACAATGCTTTCATAATGTTTGTGAAGTTCCAATCAAGGAAAACATTTTAAAATAGTTGTGTCACTCTTTTTGTTTACACAATACCATATCAATGATATTTACACATAATATGATGGGAATACAATAAAAGCTGAATCTATTGAATAACAGGAACTAAAACTTTAATACTGTAGTCCGTAACTGTTTTTGCGCTCTAGCGGTTAATAAACAACTGCATGCATCTTGCGTAAGAACATTGCAGCCGGAGCTACTTCTCTGTTTATGTCTAAGGTGTCACACAGGGACTGTGCTCCTCCGCTGTGGTTCCTACCAGACCGGTCTGAAATAGTCCCAATATAAACACTTATTATAAGTGTACCATGCATAACGATTCAGGGTAAGACAAAAACATGGCTTGGAAATGGATTCATGTTGTACATTCTCATTATAAAACTTTACATTATATTATTTTACAGTACCATAAACCTCTGTGCAGTAAACCTAGCCTATAGGCACACCATGTTGCATTGTAGAGCATTTGAAAAAAATATTGATTATTAAAATTTTATTAGTGTTAGTTCACCCAAAAATGTAATTTCTGTCATTAATTACTCATCCTTATGTCGACCCGTAAGACCTTCGTTCATATTCGGAACACAAATTAAGATATTTTTGATGAAATCCGAGAGCTTTCTAACCCCACATCAGCAACACAATGACCACTTTCAAGGCCCAAAGGTATAAAAGAGTTTGTTAAAATGTGTGACTACAGTGGTTCAACCTTAATGTTATGAAGCGACGAGAATAGTTTTTATGTGCAAAAAAGAAACAAAAATACAGACTATATTCAACAATCTCTTCTCTTTCTTGTCACTCTCTTACACTATTCACGTTGTTGGGCTATTCACACAATGCAGTGCTTCCGGGTTGTACGGCAGAACGCTGGCTCACTATTGGCTGTTGTGGTGCTTGCATGAATTGTGTAGGAGAGTGACACGAAAGAGAAGAGATTGTTGAGTAAAGTCGTTATTTTTTTTGCCCACAAAAAGTATTCTCTTTGCTTCATTAAAGGGTTAGTTCACCCAAAAATGAAAATTCTGTCATTAATTACTTACCCTCATGTCGTTTGACACCCGTAAGACCTCCGTTCATCTTCGGAACACAAATGAAGATATTTTAGTTGTAATCTGATGGCTCAGAAAGGTCTCCATTGGCACAATGCACTTTACACTCTCAAGACCCATAAAAGGTACTAAAGACGTCGTTACAAAGTCCATCTCACTACAGTGGTTCTTTATGAATCAACGAGAATAGTTTTTTTGCGCAAAAAAAACCTAAATAACGACTTACATAGTGATGACCGATTTCAAAACAATGCATCATGAAGCTTCGAAGCGTTATGAATCAGCGAGTCGAATCATGATTCGGATCGTGTGTCAAACCGCCAAACGTTGAGTTATGCATATAACTACTGTTCACAGAAGGAGGGAAACGAGGTACAACACATGACTATGGGATATCGCGCTCTAGCGCCATCTGCTGAAGACACCTTTATTCACGCCTGAAAGGCCAATGACGCATGACGACGTGGGCGGGGTCACGACCCACAGCATATAAATGCAGTCGTATGCGTCATTTCCCTTGTTCAGTCCAGCTCTTCACCGAGCCCCGACTGTGCGGGGCCCAGAGGTGTTGTACCTCGTTTCCCTCCTTCTGGGAACAGTAGTTATATGCATAACTCAACGTTCCCATTCAGTCGGTCAACTCGGTACAACACATGACTATGGGACATATATTCACGCCCCGCCAAGTCGCTGAACTAAACGTAATAGACCAGCACCGCCACATAACCCTTTTCCGAGGGAAAGATGCATGGCCCCTATAAAAACCCCTGTGGTTTGCACAGCCTGAGTTACTGTTGCCGTAGTGGCAACTAGCGGGTACACCGGACAAATGTGCACAGTGATGCCCAGCTGGCATCCCACGAGAATATTAAACCAAGCCCCTGACATCTCCATGCCCTTGTAGAGTGCTCACACACCTCACCAGGCAGAACCAACTCCTTCCATGCTATAGAAATAGCCTTGTACAATCCAATGTGAAAGACATCGCTCAGATAGCGGCTTCCCACTGGCTGAGTTGGAAAACATGACAAAAGGCTGGTCAGGCGAGTGCATAGCCTGCAACTGCCGAACGCACCTGCGTACGAATCGCAAATGGCGCAAAGCACAAAGCAAGTATCCTGTTTTTCTCTGAGTCAGAGATTTCATAGGGCAGACAGCTCGAACGAGAGCATACTCCCAACCTGACTTTAGGCATATACGCCGCATTTGGATGCAACACCACCAAGTGCAGCTTGGGTGCAAACTGCAAAGGGGATGCACCAATAGCGCATGAAGATAACCAACATGCTTTGCTGGTGCCAGTATCCATGACAAGGAATCATCCTTATATTCAAGGATTCTAAAGGCTTAAACGGAGGTTCACACCTAGCCTCCAGATCAACCATCAGGTCATGACCATTACAGTTTGTAACGAGCCTAAAAACGCTGACCTTAAAGCTCCAGGTATACTTTGGATGTCTGCGTTCTGCGCACCATTCGTGTGACGTAAAATCTCGTCAACAGGAGGGCCTTTGGTGCGCATGCCACAGCGTATGAGTGACTTGACCACTTGCGGACAAAGTTCACTCAGAAGCACGCATTCCGAACCCCTCAACACTTAAGTCCAAAGTATTCCGTCAGCATGCAGCCCAATTGTTTTTGAGAATGCATGGAAGGTGCGCATACAACAGCGCATGTGCAAGAAAAACAGAAGCGACAGAAGAGTCACAACAATTATACTGCACATGTATTGAACTTGGTCATCCGCGCTCATTCGACTGCGTGTGTGACGCATCTGGATGCGGGAAATTAACCATACCCGGCCTTCCTGGCCAAAGGAGTATACCGTGACCAGCTCACACTCTCAACAGATGGAGTGGAACGCGAGAGTTCCCTGACAGTCCGTGAACTGTCCGTGTGACGTAATAATCACCATTAGGAGAGTCCGCAGATGGCCGCGCACACTGTCCGTGTGCAGCCCAATTTTTGGGACCGCGGACGGTGCACATAAAACAGCACGTGCGAGTGACATGAATCATATAGCATGTTTCCTATGTACTACTGTACACTCAAAGCGCTTTACACTCATGTCAGGGGTCTCTCCTCAACCACCAGCAGTGTTCAGCATCCACTTGGATGATGCAAGGGCAGTCACAGTACAATGGCACCAGCGCGCTCACCACACACCAACTATAGGTGGAGAGGAGAGAGAGAGCACTTGAAAACCAAAGCACTCGAAAACCAAAAATGCACTAGATAGTGCACATGCGCCAAAAGCACCTTTCCACTGATGTGGGCAATGGAGTAGGCTATACTTTGAAAAACTCACACTCTCGACTGTGCCCGAAACGGAGCAAAAATCGTAGTATGCCAGGACCCTCTTAAGGAACCGAAAAATGCGCGCTTTAGCGCAGCACCATTAATGCCCTCATGAAAGCCGAAAACAGTCGCCCGAGAAACTTCCAGCATGGAATGGGAGTGACTTTTCTTCGGAGAAGAAAACAGTATCAATCAGGCACTGACACAGTGATACAGATTTTCACCTGCACCAAACTTCAAACATGCGCTACTTCAACACAACACGGTGTGCTTCAGAAAGCAAGCGCCCTGTTTTGTAGCTATAGTCAGATTCTCCCTCTCTTAACATGTAGACCCTTAGAGACCACAGTTCCGGCCGAGGGTGCAGAATCTGCCTCCTGCATAGGGGAAGACACCATGGTGTGTGTCCTTAACAGCAATGCCATGATGCTTGTGTACCATTTCTTTTTCTCTGGCCAGCAAGATGCCACCAAAATCAGTGATGGACCCTTCTGCATACAGCAGAATCCTGGGCTATACGTGTTGGGACATCCACCCCCTACGGGGCACTCCAGTCCATAATCAAGAAAACAGCGGGCGGCGCATGTTTTCTGCAGATGCAAAAAGATACACATTTCTGCACCCGATCTGCACCACTATTCAAGAGTGCATAAGCCACCGCAGGTCTGCCTTGTATCAAGAGCATCCATGCCAATTGCAGCAGAGAGGGAGTACCTCCTTGCCTACATATATATGACCATTGTCATATTTTCCATTCTGAATAATGCTTGCCCTGCTGGGTCAAGTGTTTCAGCACCAGGAGAACTATTCCACATAAATGTATGTGAAGCTCTTACAGCGCTGTCAACCACTCTCCTCTTACAGAGTTTCTCGTCCATGTTGTGACGTTTGTCATCACTAATGAACAGTAACCCTGCCCAGGGGAATTCCTTCTGTTAACAGATCTAGGACTCCCAGGGGACCATGGTCTGAACGCCCAACAGCGCTACTGAACCATGCTTAAATGTCACATGGCATATAGCAAGTTACCGAACGCCCAGCGCCGGAACTGCAAACACAAAGAGGAGAATCCAGCAGTACTACTGCTATCGGGGTCATGAGCCCTAGCAGTCTCAGCACTGCAAAAGTCCTCTGCCCTCTGTTCGGTTCTGAATCTATCCCCAGACCAAGATATAACAGACCGAGACATAACAGCCCCTTTTGAGATTATCTGAAAAATCCCAGAGCTCGTAAAATGGAAAAACAAGTGCATGTGTTTTACAACACTGCGTGTTCCCTGCTGTCTGCAGCCAGGAGCACGTCATCCAAATAGGAGAACAATATTATGCTCTGATGGCACAGCAGAACCAACACCGCTTCTGCATATCTTTCAGATATGCGCAGTGCCATTAGGATCTATAGGCAATCCCATCAACGGAGACCTCAGAAATGTTTTCTGTGCTCCTGTTTGATTGTGGCAAGATGCATCGGGCAAAAACACACCGATGTAAGCCGATCCCGAGGATGCAGAGGGCAGAACAGGTGACATACTGCAAGCATTTTTGAACTTGACACATTAACCACTCTAAAGTGTTTGTTCAACTGCTGCAAGTCTGGTATTTTTTTTTTTTTTTTTTTTGGAGGAGGAGGAGGAGGAGGAATTTACTCTGAAAAATCTCTTTCTCCATTTTCCCTTGTGGCAAAACTTGAATTGCCATTTTGCTGAGGAGAGCACGGATTTCCCCTCTCAAACAATGAAGTTGCAATTACTCCGCCAAACCAGAGGGGGGCGCGAGAGAAACCGCAGCCGACAGCCCTACTGGAATCGTGCGAAGAAGCCATGGTGTTGTTAGTGCGCTTACGCGCCACCGTTCAAGGCAGACAGCGAGGAGGATTCTCAAGCATCACTTGTGGAATCCCGCGTCCTTCTGCAAACATCACTGTAAATTGCATAACACTGCATTATTCTCATCTGTCGGCATACGGCCAGACTGTGAGGTTAGAGGTTCCAGTGCAATCTGATTGTTTTAACAAATCAACACATGAGGTCTTGTATGCTCAACACACATTTTATTGACAACATACTTAAACTGAACCCGTTATTTTGCTGGGTTACTGCCCAATCTGGATAGATCGGCAGGCGAGTTTGCATCGCTGATTTTACAGGAATCAAACCCGCAAGCTTCTGTATCACGGCAGGACTATCGACAAACTTTGTTGCCGCTCTCCAACACAGATCAATTCAAGGGCTATCATTTCACTTTCACCCACCTCGGGGAGACGCGATCTGCCCGGTTTGAAAATATATATCATCAGAGCATTCCTCGCCCGCTTCTAGCGAGACCGAATCACCCCGTGAACGCTACACCGACACTCCTCGGTCTATACCCGATCATCCCAACTCTCCGTGGCCTCCAAAACCGGCGATCACCGTATCTGGATCAGCACCTGAAGACAGGAGCGGGCCGTGTTCGACCACTGCCCCGCCAAGCGAAACGGCAGAGCTGCCGGTAGGGCACAACGTACACGCACTGGGGTTGGAGAGATCTAGTCCAGCCTAATTAGACAAAGACTGGGAAGATGCCTCAGCAGTCCCAAGTCCCGCTGACAGTCCATCCGTGAGCCCCATGACCGGCCTCGCCGCACCGCCTCGGCGGATGCGGGACCGATCCACGGGGCTCACGAGGCTGGCCGGCCTCATCGAACACGGCCAGCCGAGAGCGGAGCAGCCTGAGTGTCAGCTCTCATAATGCTCGCAAGCGGCTCCCTCGAGAGCCGCCCGAGCATGCTGAACACCCTACTTATGATTATACCATGAACACCCACATGCCATAGGACAGGGGAGATAACCTGTTCAGATATTTATCATGACAAAATTTATTAGCCATTTGTTAGTTGTACTAAACTCAAGCCAAAAACTTCTCTTTTATGTCTTTTCCATTAACAAGAGTCATCACTGTGGATTATCTTGTGAATGTGGCATAAGTTTGAACATTTTGTTTGAGAAAAACTTATTAGCCTTTCGTTAGCAAAGCTAAACTTGTTGCTAAATAAGCTTTCTCTTTTTGCCTTAATTTCGACAATAATCACCACCGTGGGCTTTTCTTGCGAAAATGTGGCGTGATGGTGTTCAAGCAGCACGGTGAAGAGCTGAAGAACAAGGGAAATGACGCATACGACTGCATTTATATGCTGTGGGTCGTGACCCCGCCCACGTCGTCATGCGTCATTGGCCTTTCAGGCGTGAATAAAGGTGTCTTCAGCAGATGGCGCTAGAGCGCGATATCCCATAGTCATGTGTTGTACCGAGTTGACCGACTGAATGGGAACTGCTGAAATCACGTGACTTTGGCGATTCAAACTGCTGAATCGACTCACTGATTCATAACGCTTCGAAGCTTCATGATGCATTGTTTTGAAATCGGTCATCACAATATAAGTCGTTATTTAGGGTTTTTTTGTGCACAAAAACTATTCTCGCCGATTCATAAAGTTATTGTAGAACCACTGTAGTGAGATGGACTTTGTAACGACGTCTTTAGTACCTTTTATGGGTCTTGAGAGTGTAAAGTGCATTGTGCCAATGGAGGCCTTTCTGAGCCCTCGGATTTCAACTAAAATATCTTCATTTGTGTTTCGAAGATGAACGGAGGTCTTACGGGTGTCGAACGACATGAGGGTAAGTAATTAATGACAGAATTTTCATTTTTGGGTGAACTAACCCTTTAAGGTTGAACAACTGTAGTCACATGGACTATTTTAACCATGTCTTTACTAACTTTCTGGACCTTGAAAGTTGCCGTTGAGTTGCTGTGGAGTCAGAAAGCTCTTGGATTTCATCAAAAAATATCTTAATTTGTGTTCCGAAGATGAACGAAGGTCTTACAGGTTTGGAACGAAATGAGGGTGAGCAATTAATGACATAAATTTCATTTTTGGTTGAACTAACCCTTAAAATGTAAATGTATAGCTAAAATATAAAACACAAAGAATGAAAACAGAAAAGCAAAACAGGTAATTCATTTAAATATATAGCCTAAAATTAATTAAAACAAATAGTATACAAAAATAAATTACAAATTAAATCATAAAATATGATACACTACGTTCCATTGTACAGCATTTGAAAAAAAAAAACTCTATTAATGTACATATAAATTGCTCAAATATAAAACACAAGAACATTTACAGAAAAGCAAAATAGAACTATAGTATGACAAAAACAAATTACAAATGAAACCCTAAATATATGATTACTAAATTAAAAAAAAATAATAATAATACAGATGTCTCTGTATGTTAGTCGATATGTCTTTTTATGCAGAATAAAAATAATATCTGATTCGTTTCGGTTCTTTCCTACTCCTCGCCTATGGAGGTCAGTAAAGCCGTGGATGCGCGTTCACGTGCAGCCCATAGGTGCAGACGCGGAAGCAGCTCCTTCGCGAGCACTTGTCATCTTTGTTTTTAGCCATTTTTTGGTTTTTGTAGAAGTTTCTAGCAGTGACTTCTCTTCAGGATGGCGCTCCCACCGCAGTTGAAAGCGATCCAGCACCATTTAAGAACAGCACAGGAACACGAGAAAAGAGAACCGGTGGTCGCTTATTACTGTAAGCCTGTCAAATATCCCTTTGTTTTGTTAGCTTTCCCTCCCCTCTCATTGGTTTATTGAACTTGTCATTTTTCAGGTTATCCTTGGAAATTCGAATAAAAATGGTTTTAATTATACATTTTTACATGCAGTATTTCGAAATGTTGTATTTAAATAAGTCTGTTGTGGAAGTTAGCTTCAGTTTCTTTGCTAAGCTAACTAACATCTGCTGTTTTGATCATCCATTTATTTGATACTGCCCAAAATTTATATTGAATTTTAAGTAGAATTGTCTTGCGTTTACGTAAATAGTTTCCATGCTGGATAGGTGTAAGTTAGTTCTCCACAAACGTTAGTTTAGTTCAGCTACAGACAGGACTGGCTAACTGGTTTGTTTTGAGAGGTTTGGCTGAAACTTCACTACATCACGAGTACATCACAGAGACTTGTATGAGCTAGATTTAATTTAATGCTGTTCTGAGATGTGTAATTGAGGGGTAAGTTAGTCATTCATTAAGCATTCTATTCTGTTTGTTTCTTTATGGCAAGTCAAAGAAAGTGCTGAATCATGTAGGGATACTGACAGTTGCTGCCATTCTCTCCTACGCAATGCTGGAAAAACAAGTTCCTTGTCCGTCCATATTGAGGTGTGTTGGGATGGAATGTGAACTGGTCAGGGGAAAATGTTCAAATCCTGTTTACAGAATATTTCTTAATGTGTTTTGCTCAGAAGTTGTAATTGTCATTATTTTGACAACAGTTGTAATTGTTGTCTTTTCAGTCTGTGTAGGGAGCATATCAGTGTCGTAAAGACTTATTGTTAGGGCTTTTGAAGGACTTTGGTACTGCGCAAGAGATGAATCATCATCTAGGTGTAGGTGTGTCAGGCTTTGTATGTACATCTATTTTTAGCAATACTGTAATAGTTTTGAACAGACTTTTTAATGTGACATGAACTGAGATAAATTATGACCCTTTACGTCACAGGAAGGTGACCAGTTCGGACACTCAGGGGCCCCCAGGGACCATACGCAGGCCTTGAGCCTTTAGATCAGGGGTGGCGAACTCCGGTCCTGGAGGGCCACTGTCCTGCATAGTTTTGCTTCAACCCTAATCAAACACACCTGAACAAGCTAATCATGGTCTGAAGGGTTACTAGAAAGCTACAGGCAGGAGAGTTTGATCAGGGTTGGAGCTGAACTCTGCAGGACAGTGGCCCTCCAGGACCGGAGTTCGCCACCCCTGCTTTAGATGGTCCCTTCTTTCCCATTATCCCGTAAGTCAGCTGGTCTGGGTTTACGTCATGTAATGCATGACACATGCAAATTTTATAGCTATATACTTCTAGTGATGTCATAAAACTCGGCAGTGTTGTTTTTTTTTCTTCCCTGAATTATTTTTGTATCATATTATTATTATCTACGAATGGGAGTTTACTGACGCCTGGCTGGCCGCTCAGTTCGGCCAGCCGCTGTTGCCTCTCGTTCCAAGAAAATTGTTCTAATTTGTATGGGTACTGGCGCTAGTTGTGACGATTTTACGATTTATGTAATTTAATAGGCTAATGTAGATGCAGAAAAAAAATTGCCTATGAAAACACGAATTATCCAAATAGCATGAATCTTTGTCATTGAGTATTTTCAGCAACAACAGGACAGACTGCTGCAAATATCCTTTTAATAATTCAATAAAAGAAAGTCAACATAAACTGTAAAATCACGGGGGACAGGCTATATCGGTATTTTCAATTTCATGGTTATCTATAATCAAGGGGAAAAAAGGAATTAATATTTAATGAAATTTTATTAAACTATTTTAGAAAAATTATTTATTTGATAAAATGTTATAAAACTAAAAGGAGTTGATGATTGTTAGAAAACCAGTTACAATATTTAAAGTTAAAATGTATAGACATTTTAAGAAAGAAATCATTTACCTGTCGAGAGTGTATTGACAGTCTGTTGTATAGCTGAGCTCTAGAAAATCAGTAATGAGGTGGCTTTGACAGTTACAGATTTGAAAAACAAAAAGGCGGAAAGAAAGAACCGTAAACTCCAACACAAACAAATATTTCAGCATACAAGGGTTCTTCAGGATGAGACCGTTCTGAATAGAACCGTTACTATGTGTAAAGAACCTTTTAAAGAACTATCTTTTTTTAGAGTGTACCCATTGTTGGACAGTTGGCTAGGTGGTGCTGTCACTGTTTAGTTTTATATATTCACACACACACACACACACACACACACACACACACACACACACACACACACACACACACACACACACACACACACACACACACACACACACACACACACACACACACACACACTCCATGAGACTCTCAAAACATGAGCTGCGAAAAATTATTTCTTTGGAGTGGCAATAACCAAATAGTTGGGATCATGACCATTTGACCAATTTATTTTTGATAACCTCTCTAAAATGTCGATTGTGTAAATTAATATATTTAATAATATATTCATGATTGTAAAGTAATATATTTCCTTGCAGAGACAGTGGGCTTATAGTGAATGCTTACAGCCAAGCGTCAGTGAGCACCCAGTCGTGATCACGTTCATTTGACTGCTTTAATTGTGAGAAACCCCTCTAAATGGTCAATCATACAAAATAATAGATTCCTAATATTAAATTCATAACAGTAGAATAATCTATTTCCTTGCAGATACAGTAATAGAGAACGCGTTATAGTCACTCACTCAACATCGGCTGGTTGGACTGAGCGGTCAGCCAAGCGTCAGTAAACACCCAGTCACGATCACGTTCATTTGACTGCTTTAATTGTGAGAGACCCCTCTAAAACGTCAATCATACAAAAGAATAGATTTCTCATATTATATTCATAATAATAAAATAATCTATTTCCTTGCAGATACAGTGATAGAGAATGCTTTATACTCGTAGCTCAACAGCGGCTGGTTAGACTGAGCGGCCAGAAAAACCCTGTATGTATTAACAGCTGAATGAAACAGGAGAGCAGAGAACACTACCCCAGGGTGACAGTTTACACACAATACTTTATTAATTATTAAAATACAATACAACCTCATAAAACACGTTACCCCCCTTTTATCAGCCTGTACAGTCGCACGTAGACAGGCTCACATCAGCAGGGATGGTACTCTGGAATTCCCCTTGTAAATTAAATCCCGCAGTAGAACGAATCAGTCTTTCAGGTTCAGCATCACCACAGCTCAGTTTCTGGGTCTTCAGGGTCTCTTGACAGTTCTCTTTGCGCCCTTTAGGAGCTCTCCTAGCCAGCGATTTTCCCCCCACTAACTGACTATCTTCACTGCCGTTTAGCATTTCCCCACAATTGAGAGCTCTTGGCACACAAAAACTCACCCAGCCATGCTGAGCGGCAATCAAACATTCCTTAAATAATCAGGGTTCACATTCATCACCTGTGCACATTAATTTCAATAAAGAGCATTCAGATTTACTGAGGGGGCGTGTACGTCAAACAAAGCCACATTTCATGGGCCTGTACGTTAAAGCCAAATTCCAATAATTAACTACACTATATATATCATTCAAAATACACAATTAGCGACATGATTAAAATCATTCATGTGTACAACAAAAAAGCAATGAAATGTATGTACGTAGTAAAATCTTTAAATGCCAAGAATGAGACAAATTACTAGGGGAGTAAATAGTTTCTTCATGATACAATCTGACATCGATTCTCTTGGCCAGCGATACGATAATTACAGATACCTCAACATGTATTATATAATACAATTATGATTTGATTCAGGTGCCTGCGATGGAAATTTTCGATGTGACAATATTATGTATGTGCCTATTTTACACAACCAGTTAAAAACAGAAAAAACTCTTTGAAAATTTAACTCTTTGAAAATTGAAAGTCCTTTATCCCAAATATCCACAACAAAAATACAGTTGTTTTTATTATTTGTTTTTAAGTTTAAGCAATATAGCGAAATAAATATCGAAGATAAATTCAAACATGAGATGACAGCTCATCATTGCTTGTGCAATGGAATAAACTTAATTAAAAAAATAATAATAATCAGTGCATAGGAGAGATACATTGAAGTAGTTATTTTGGATGGTTAGCAAATCATTGTGATATGATGGTTACTGTGAAATTATGGAAAGACAGTTCCGTTGCAGTTGAAAGGATACAGATTGCATTTCGACAGAATGTGACGTTCTGGGGAATACTGAACAACTTCGATAAGACTGTTATAACTGAACAGCTATTAATTAGTGAGCATGTTTTGTACGCTTCCTAAAAATAATAAACTAATAATGATAATTAGTGCTCAAGGGACATGTTTGAATGATTGATAATACCTGCTTGTAATGACATTCCTAACATCATTCACATCATTTGCTGATAACTTGTCCCCAGTTAATGAAACTTTGAAAAATCTGTAGCATATATTTATACATAAGTACTATATTTACTTTAACTCTGATAATTACCACAATGTTAAATGTGAACATGTATTACATTTTATATATATATAGTTATTAAGACAGATTGTGCATCTTCAGTATTTTATCTCTGAGGCACACACAACCTTCCTTACGTTTTTTTTCTTGGCATCCTGCTAAGGGAAAGTCTTTGCTCATGAATAGTAGTGTTATTTAATGTTCACAGGAGTATCTTATGACTGAAAGAAAGACATTATGTGTGTGCCAATTAGCATGAGAGTTAAATAAGAATTCATGCACATTTAATAAGTTCACACTGGGTGCTCCTGGAAGGTTACCAGATGTTTGCATGACCCAGATAATAGTTACACGCTGTACCTTATTTCACACAAGAACAGTCATTTTCTATCAAATAATTTGAAATGGCTAGTGACATTATCCCAGTTTGCCCATTGAATGCGATCATGATTTCTTTTCTTTTTTTTTTGACTTGCTTGCTTATTGTCATGGCAACCATTTTCAGGTAGAATGCAGTCAGTACACTTGGAGTCTAACCTCATCAATGGGAGACCTCCCACTGCTTCTACAATTTTCCGTTTCTGAGTATATATTATGTCCTTTCTTTGCTGAGTCTGAATGTCAAACTTCATATTTGTTTTATGAACCTGAGCAATCCATGAAGGTAAAGGGGCAACTTGAAAATGTTAGATATAATCTCTCTCCCTTTGTTGGGCTGTTTCTGAAGAAAGGCAGTCCAATTACTCTCACAAAGTCTACATTTGAGGCTCCAGACTGATGTCATCCTGATGTTTCAGGGCAAAATACTGTAGAAAAGATCAATATAAAACCGTTTTGTCACAATTTATACACTTTAGTTTCTATGATAATATATCTGGCATCTATCCCTCTGAAAAGAATGATACTTGTTGACAGAATTTGATTATTTCTGCAGGATGGGTTCACTATCGTTCAAAATATGTTGTTTTTTTTGGAAAGAAATAATTATTTTATTGAGCTAGCATTGATCGAGTTACAGCAAAGACATTTATAATGTTGTAGAAGATTTCTATTTTGATTAAATGCTGTTCTTTTCTATTAATCAAACAACCCTGACAAAATGTATCACGTTTTATATTAACATATTAAGCAGCACAGCTGTTTTTAACATTGATAAATTATAATAATAAATAATACATGTTTCTTGAGCACCGAATCAGCATAGAATGACTTCTGAAGGTTCATGTGACATTGAAGACTGGAGTAATGATGCTCAAAATTTAGCTATACACCGTCAAAGGAATAAATTACATTTTAACACATTTCTATAGAGCTATTTTAAAAACTATTTCTGTAATATTACTTATATTATTCATATTAATATCACTGTATTTTTGATCAAATGATGAGGACTCGGAGCATAAGACACTTCTTTCAAAAACAAAAAAATTATCTTAACAACTCCAAACTTTTAAATGGTAGTGTGTGAGAAATTATAGAAAGGTTTGCCAGATCTATCTTTTTAAAGATCCGTCTTATAACTCAATAGGTGCAATCCATGGGGTCGATCTATTTGAGCAACTAATTGTAGCATGTTGCTCTGGGTGTGAAGGTGTACCTGCTAAACATCACACTATCTGCACAGTTTAGCAATGTCAACACCCATTCACAGCACATTTTTATTAAAATAAAAAAAATTTATACCATACGCCTCTTGGAATATTTTGAGCCTTTTCATAATCTCAATTCATACAATGTTTTAGGTTGTGTATTTATTCTGAACAAATCAGTTACTTTGTGTAGTAGTGCTATTTTTACCAGTTCATATAATGTAAATCACTGACTATTACGTATAGATTTTAACACAGTGTCAGTGTATTTTAAAAATATTTTATTTTTAGTCAAGTTTCCATTTGTGAATGGCTAACACAGTGCTTCGGAACATTCAATGAGGTTTCTGATTCTGAAATTTGTTTAAAGATCTGATTTTGTTGTACTACTTGTACACAGGCCTAGAGGTTTTTCTATTAATTCTAAATAAGCATTTAGTTAAGAGAGGGTGAATTCAGTGTGCCACTGGAGGTCAGCATTGACATTTAAGTGAGAGAATCAGGCCTTGCTGGAATTGTTTCTGTTGTTAGCTTACTGGACCCCTTTACTTGAGACTTTATTGTTTGCTTATACTCAGAGTTTTCAAATAGTAGATGATCATGGTCTGTTAAATCACTAGATGATAATGATCTAGCAGTCTCGGTTATCTTATTTTTCTCCATTATCCTAAACGTTAAAATGTTCTTGGCTTGGTAGTCAAGCTTGCTTTATGAATCACAATTTGTGATTTCAGGTGAACTGTATCGTATGCTTGCTTGCAATCCTAATTCTTTCCACACATTTTATCACGCATTAAAAACTGTTTTTCTGGATTATAAGTATTTCTATGAAGACATCATGATGTGCAACAGCCATGTGCGCGATTTAATGTACTGTGTTGTGTGTGGTTTTTGAAGCAGAATGCTCTTCTGATGCGGTTCTGCTCTGGCTTCTGTCTCTTGGACAGAGCTCCAGTTTTCTGATTGGCACCATGCTGTAAACCTATGGAAAAGGCCCTCTTTGACATTGTTTTCCTTCCTTCTTGCTGGATCTTATCCAGTCTTCAGACTGAGCAGCAGCTACATAATAACATCCTTGTAGTAGGGAAAGCAGTGTGCGCGGGCTGACATTCCTGAATATACAATTCAGTTCTTACTGCAGATGTCAGTGAAATACTCGGGCATGTCCTCGACTGAAGAGTCACGCTGTCTTTCGTCTGTCAAACGTCAAGCTTGCGTTGATGCTTACACGGCCATAATGAGGATCTGAGATATTGTAGGATGCTTTGTTGTGCAGTGGTCATTGAATGGGTGCAATCTGGTGTTTAGCACATGCTAGTAGTCGAATCACATGACCAGTAAGAAGAAAAACTGAGTCTTTCTTTGTGAATTTACATGATTTACGCCACTTAAAAATGTCTTCTGGATTAAAGGGATAGTTCACCCAGAAATGAATATTCTGTCATGTATTTCTCACCCTCATGTCGTTCCAAACCCGACTTTTGTTCGTCTTCGGAATACAAATGGATATCTTTTTGATGAAATCTTGAGAGAACTTAGAGAAAATGAATCCATATGATTTGAGTGGTTTTGTCAGGATTTTCTGAAGAGACACAATCACTTTGTGATGAACAGATTGAATTGAGGCTTTTATTCACATATAAAAATGTATCAACTCACACATCAGTTTTGGAAGCATGCTTGCTTGTGAGAAACAATGAGGTGCATTCTCGTGTTACACAGCAGGTTTGAGCTTCCGCAAGAGGTTTGTTCTCGCTAGTGTTAGATGATATCCATCCATAGTCAGATAGTCATATCATCAGCCTGTGAGATCGGCGATACACAATTAAGGTGTGAACCTACACTGGTCTCACGGTTCGATTATTCGATTTCGATCATACCATCGATTCGGTTCAATTTGATATCACGATGCATCACAATGCATTGACGATGCACTGCATCCTCATGTATACAATTTTGTCAGTCAGTTATATGAACTGAACCTTTAATTTTACCTGCTCAAAGAAAACACGCATATTGAATGTATCAAACAAAACTCAAGTCTGGGCACAGAAGACAACAGGAGCATTTAGAACAAAAACACAAAATACTAAAAGCCACTTCAGGAGGTGGTCTGGGCCGCATTACAGTCAAAACTAAAGTCTAAATGCTTCTGGTTGTTGAAACCACATGTACATTTTAAAGAGCGTGTTATGGGCTATATGACGCTACTGAAGCACGTATCTCTTCATCAAGCTAACGCACAAACTACTGAAAGTAAAGTCGTAGGTGCTCAACATATAATCATATTCATTAAAAGTAAAGAAACTGAATGATCTTACCAGTGCTGTTTCTGCGCTGTCTCCTATTGTGGTCTTTGATTTTGAAATTAGGTGATGATCAATACAATGCAGCTCATATCTGTCGTTTTCGGTGACGTGAACTCCATTAAATCTGCATATAGTGCGGGAATTGAAGATCAGATTTATATCCGTTTTGCGGAGATACATTTATGTGCCCAAAATGAAATTGTTTTGATAAATCAGATAGCTTTGATTTACACACAGCGCATGTTCTCCAGGTCCTGCTTACCAGGTTGTTCATAAAAGCCGAAATGTGCCCAGATGTCGGCTTTTAGTTGGAGCATTTTAACTACTCGCACCCGCGTCTCGCCTCCCTCTGCCATTGTATGCTACCGCGACAAAGCACGTTCGCGACAAACGACGTCAGAAAATAATCAGTACATTATAATCGGTCATGGTCTATTACTGAACCGATACCGAACCGTCCTCGTCTGCATCACGATGTATCGTAGAAGCGATTAATTTCGACACCCCTAATACACAATATTATCATTAATTTGCTTATTTAGTTACTTCATTTTATATATGAGAATCTTTTTCTATTTTGCTAGCAAAGGTGGAGTGATTATCTATCTGACTCCGAGTATTCCATTTATGCCTGTTGTGATGTTAAATTAAGCATTAAAAACTAAAGAGTATTAATTTCCAATGTCAATGGAACGGACACATCCTCTCATGCCATTACAGATGCAGCATTTTCACTGTACTTCTGCATGAGATGAGATGAGATTAAGAATAATTTCTTGCGTCAAGAAAGATTTGGAGTTTGCGTTATATTTTCTTCTTCCTAGCTACCGTGAAAATTACTCCCTAACTATTCTCTCTGTTTGGATCTGCTTAAATGCACCGTAAGGGCGCTTTCCTGTCATATAGCCTATCATATATGTGTATTTCAATAATCCCAAAGAATGCAGATTAATGTGTTACTGTTTACTGCCTGGAGAAACTGGGGTAGGGGGCAAAAATCTAGCTGTGTCGACCAGTTTAAGGCTGTAGCCTCTACACCGCAGTCTATGCGTCAGTTTTCATTTATACTTCTGCGTCATTGTCCATATTGATGTGCATTACACATGAAGAAAGAACGTGATGGATTAGTTTTACGATCTCTTTGTGAACTTTTTGAAGCATCAAAGTGGTAGTTGCGCTGTCAATGGAGGGACAGAAAGCTCTCGGATTTCATTAAAATACCTTTATTTGTGTTCCGAAGATGAACAAATGTCTTTCAGGTTTGGGATGACGTCATTTAATGACAGAATTTTCATTTTTTTGGTGAACTAACAACTATGTCTGGTCTAAACAACTATGATCTCAAATTTGATGCTTTGTGACAACTTTCAATAAAAACACTATTCTAACATTTATTCACACTCATTAACATAGATGAAATGGCAAATAATAGATTGTTTTTTATTATTATTATTTTATTGCTTTGGAAATGTGAATGGCCTCAGTGTTGCATTGTTTCAGATGAGGAAAATTGGATGTTGAACAGTATGGGCGTAATACAGTTACAAAGAGGGACTTTGTGACTGTATGCTATGATCTATTCTGATAGACATCAGATCTCTGCTAATTGGGCCTCATGGAATAGGAAAAGTACTGTTCTTAAACAACCAAAGACAGGAAGTATATATCAAGCAAAAATACATCAAATACTGTATGAGCCTTTCCTTTCAGCTGCCATCAATCTGCTGAACCCCCATTTATTTAGTTTACTCAGGGTTATCTAACCGATAAGCATTTAAAATCCTAAAATGGAGTGCCATTTTTGAGGACACAGTGGAATAAAGTAGCCGTGCATTTAGTGTGATTCTAAATGTCCTGGTTTCAGAAACAGACATAGTTTTTGTACTAAACAAAAGTTAAGTTGTAAACAAATTTTTTTTTTATCCAGTCTTAAGCACAGGGTATTTACTGCTGCATAACGAATTTGCAAATTCACTTTTACTTTAATCAGACACTTGCTCAAGCTGAAATAGCACTAATGATTGATGATGAGACATGCTGTTTGTTCCTTATGAGAAATTTAGTCGAGATTGACAAAGTAACAAAAATAAACTGTAATAATGTATGACTTTTTGTACTTAGTACTTACTGATACTAACAACAGGGATGTAATATTATATATCTCCAGATTCTTAGCTAATAAATCAGCGACCTTACCCTATATGTTTTTATAGTTTTATTTTACTGGGTTATTTGGATGCACTTGGTTATATGAAATACCAGCACAAATATCTCAGCAATTTATCAGCCATGTGTCACCATCCCATGGCCTTTCAATATTCATAGCACAAGTCTATTGGTTTTTCTTGTATTATTTTGTCTTAACTGTTACTTTCTCTCTCCATCTTTCTTTCTCAGTTTATTTAACCAAAAACGTACTATGCTTGCTAACTGCTTATTTTATCTTGGGTACCCTACATGACTCATTAGATGCTATAGGCCTCTTGTTTGAATCTTTCAGTTTCTGGTGTGGTATGCAATCTATATAGTATTTTTCTCTCTCAAGAAAAACATTTCCTTCGTCACTTGAAAAACCATACTTAAATTTGAATCTCTCTGCTGCAGAGAACACAGATCTAGCCAGCAGCATACAGACGCCTTTAATAAGGACTAACATGTATTTGCCCTGGCCAGAGCACTCACAGCTTGGGTGTATTTGCTTTTCCTTGTTTCCTTCAGGAAGTTGTAATTGCCAGTTCACTGTGTTTTACTGGCTAATGTGTTTAAAATCGGAATTAGATGACTGATTTCAAGTTCTGCCTAGCACACAAAGTGTCATTCAAAGTCCTGTCTCGCCTTGACGAATGTCACTTCAGCAAAGCATGTGGAATTGGTTATTTTGTATGAATATTTTAGTATTGCTAAAAACTCTTTAATACCTGAGAAAATGTTTCCAACCTTTTCCACTGTGTGTTTCCAACAAAATACAATAAGTCTAAATAAGCATTTCACTGAATTTGATTCACTTTATAGTTTCCTTACACTGAAAAAAATAAAAAAGAAATCCTTTTTACACTGTAAAATGTTCTGGGCAACAACAAAAAAAAACTGGCAGCTCTGGTTCCTCACCATTCGATTCAAATCTAGATTCGATATATATTTGATTTGTAGTTTACGGTTTTGTGTTATCTTTTCTTATTTGACTGTGGTAGACAGTTTAATAGGTCTAGAAGATAAAATCTCACTGTACTAATTGTAAACCTTGAAATGTATTTAGTTTTTTCTTCCCATCTTAGTCAACACAATATTAAACAAATGCCATTTAAGCTGACTGCAATCATTACTACACACATGACTGGCAGTCTTCTGTGATAAAGCAAGGCAGCCATGTGCCAAATAGAAAACAATAAATAAAATTCCTTGATGCAAAAATAAAAACTTTTGCAAATGTATAACTGGAAAATTAAATGAAAATAAATAAACAATGGGACCAATACAAAAGGAAAAATATGCAAATTAAATAAGCTAAGTTTTTCAGGTACAGTAGCCTAGTTTTATTTAACATGTCTTAAGAAATACTACAGAATATACTGTATTTATAGTCTTCACTATATGAATTAAATGTAAATTGATTTATAATAAAGATACAACAGTGATTCAGTAAAAGGGCAGTGAGTGATTTATTTATTTTTTAGCATTAACATTAATGAAATGAATGGCAACAGTTTATTAGGCTGCTGTCCCTTTAAGAACAAATGCACAAATCAAATATAGCCTATGTAGTGACTAGTGACACATTTAATTTTGTTACATTAAAGGCACAATATGTAATTTTCGCCACTAGAGGTAGCAGAATCATGGGAGTTGTAGTCTTGACTCATCTCTACAGCCGGTGAAAAGGAATCATGAGCTATTAATGTATTTATGTATTAAAGATTTATTAACGTTGCTGTATAAAGCAGGGTGGGGCTGAAAGCCGTTGGAGCAGAACAAGGCTGCTTGAGCGATTGCGAATGAGGGACAAGCGCAACACACTACTCGAGAGCAGTGAACTTTTATTACTCCGCTTCTTCTGGTCATGCGTATCAGGGATAGCGCAGTGCTGTTTTATCATATTAGATACATTATTTGAGTGTGTTGAAAGTTATGTTCGGCGGCTACTATGAGATGCTTGTTGCATACTTCAGTAAGCTAGATCAATATATGGCATGGTAAAACATACTACTCGCGGTCAATCAAGAAAACAAGATTTAAACAATAAGACTGTGTTGAGCTATATAACAATGATTTGTTTTCTGTCGATGAATGAATCCAAACAGTTGCTCGCCTGTCTAAAAAACACAATATATTAAAGCGTCTTTGGTGTTTCTATGGTTTCTACTAAATAAAACTGGAGGGTAACCCGGGTATGATGTCAATGATAGGCGACGCACGGACACGGTTCATGTCCTGGATAAAATTGCTTATTTCTCTGGATTTAAACATTCTTGGAAACATTTGAGATAATGTAAGTACACAAGTCAACAAAATATATAATATTGTTCTAGTGGTTTTATTAATCCAAAAATCTTGCATATTGTGCCTTTAAGTAAGAGGTGTAAGAGATGTATCTTAATATTTAGTGCAAGAAGATTTTGGCTCATGTTTGGCCACAAGGGGATCGTTTCATCCCTCTTCATCACATAAATGCGATAGCAAGCTGCAAAAAACTTTGTAAGCCCTCATCTTTTTAATTTCCTTTGGGACAGCATAGGTTCACCTAGGTGAGATTTTAAATTGGTGAAAAGTGTGGGTGGGACCAGATATTATCTTCATTAGTGGAGCATATCCCTAAGGCCCTGAGCTTACTGCCTTTTTTTCCAAATGTCCCTCTTAAAACTCCCTCTCAACTTAATGACTTTGAGCTTGTGCAATAGCAATTGATTGTTGTCTTCTTCCAGGCACCCTGTAATGAAGACCTTGTTTGCGATCCTTCATGAATTCTAATGAATGAACTCTGCGCACTTCCTCTGTTGAATACATTGTAGATCACACCTTCTTCTATTAATGTCTTCTGATTGATCAAGAATTGTAATTTGATTAATTAATGTTAAAATAGACACCTGTGTTAATGCTCCTTACTCATATGTGAGATGAAGGTAATTCACTTAAGCATTTAAGTGTAGCTTTTATGCTCTCACAGCAGCGACATCTGCTTCTTTGGAGTTGTTTGCCCTGGCAGTCATAGCTCTTTAAAGAGTGCATCCAGAAATGACACATACAGTGTGCATCAAAGGCTCATGGGACTTTTTTCACCCTTTCTCACTCAGTAGTACCATGTGCCACTATTGTATATTATACTAAAAGAGCAAGAGCCAGTAAAATTCTGTTGTACTCATCACATATGGCCTGTAAAATACATTGAAAACTTTTGCCAGATGTGGGGGCTTGACCATGTTTTGTAACCACAACTACTGACAACTGGACTCAAGTGGTCCAAAGGCACATAACAGCAAAGGATGTCGTTTACTGGTAATTACTGGGAATTAGAGGATAGTGGAGAGCGTGTTTAGTGGAGAGTCAGAAATGTTACAAAATCGTTTACAAGCTTTCGCATCCATTTTAGCTTTCGTATCTTTATATCATTTTTACTTTAGTTATTTTATGTCTTTAAAACATCAGTAATTTAAATTTTTATTTTATAGACAAACATTTGAAAACTTGTACTCATTTTTATGTCAGCAAAATTATGAAATAATGGAATTTTATGAAAATTATGCAGTTAAAAAATAAGTTTAACAGAACTGTCTAGCTTTTTCAGTAGAGCACTTCTTTGCATTGATAACCGTTTTGCACACTCTTGGCATACTCTCAACCAACTTAATGAGCTAGTCTGGAATGCTCTTCCTGTCTTGAACCATGATGAAGGAATTCTGATATACTGGACGCATGTTGGCTACCATTTTCTTAAGTAAAAAAAACAACGGTACCAGCATTTCTGCGGAACTTGTAGTATTGAGTACCGAGTATATTCGGGACATGCTGATAGACGCTGCTTTCAAACTCTCTCTTTCGTGTTTTTTTGAGGGCTCCCTAAGCGTCAAAGGTTTCTACCTGCATCATGTTTTTACAAGCGTGTAGCATTGTAGCCAATCACAATCATATCTTTTGAGCACATGTACGCAATGGCTTATCAGAGGTGCTATCAGAAGTTAGTCAGAATCTTTGTTTTGTTGAGCTGCACACTCGCAAATTCTTTCATTATAACCAACAAAGTGTGAACATTGATGTAAATAAAAGAATCAATGTACAATTAAGGAGTTTTTGCAAGAGTGCAGAATTCAGTGAGCTTGTGCTTTAGAGGTTGACAGCCTTAGTGATTATAAAGGGAGGCTCTTCTCTTTCTGTTTATTACCCACCCATTCACAATCTGAATACAAGTTTAGTTTTTCATGATGCGTGTTTGCAGTGTAGCAGCATAAACACTGCAAAGTTTCTGGATTGACAACAATTTAAATGCACGAATGAATCGGAAACTGCGATGATTGACAGTGATAACCAATGGATGATGAGACAAAACGGGACGTGTTTTTAAAAAAGTACCTTATTCAACAGTTTTAGCTCTGGTACAGAAATTGGTAATGAGAACTGTGAAATTTGACTGGTATTAGTACCGACCACTGAAATGTTGGTACCGGGACAACCCTAGTACTGCATACTAAATGCAATCCCAATATGACATCAGTTCAGTGGTGAAACATTTTAAGTAAAATGCACTTCTTGTTTTTAATGTTCCAGGTCGACTTTATGCCATGCAGACGGGAATGAAACTAGACAGCAAAACTCCAGAGTGCCGAAAGTTTCTTGTGAAGCTAATGGATCAGTTGGAAATAGTAAGTTAAGTTAACTTTTTTTTAATAGATTTTTTATGTAAATTACCTCAAACTCATTAAGCAGGCCTTTTCTTTTTTTTTTACTTTTTATAACTATTCACACTATTTACTTAACATGATTTGACTGGTTTTGAGTTCTTTTGCGTGTGTGGCATTAGCAAAAAGTGTTGAGTGACCTTTTGTACTAAGGCCACTGTATTCTCATCACAGTTCAAAAGGCTGAATTTATAGGTCTCCTCAAAAGGGGAGCAGGAAGCTGCAGAAAAAAAAACATTGCTTTTATGCCTAGGCACTGTTATAGACATTTCAGGAACCAATTAGACAAGCGTGGAGTCCCTGCAGTCTCCAGTGCTCGCTTTTACTATCGCCTCAGCTCAGTTCATTAAATGTCACAGAAACAGGAAACAACAACCTGTGGAGACCCAGATCCTGGTGGGCACATCCGGTCAAAAGGTCTGAAACATGAAGTGTACTTCATAGTGAACTCTCTTTTAACACCATACAATGAAAGATGATGCTCTGCTCTTTAATTATGGTCGGAATCATCAATCTGTCATTTACTGGATTATGTGCATGAAATGTACTACATAAAGAAATCTATGTATCTATTAAACTATTAATAGTTGTGAGCTTAAGCAACCTCACTCTTTTTGTCTGTAGAGAAAGATTTTTGCAGTGCTTTTATAAAATTACACTGGTTGCAAGTAGCCCAACTTTTATTTATATCAGTGGTTCTCAACTCAAAAATGATTCACAGGTCTGTTCTAAAAACAAAACAAAACAAAAAACAAAGCTAAATGTCTATAATAAAATCTAACTAGATATATAATTGTGCATAGTTGGACAGCAAGAGGAGTTGGCTTATGTAGTATTAAAAAAAGTGAAATCTCATATCTTTTGTTCAGGGTTTCCGTGGGTCTTAAAAAGGTTTTGACCTTTTACAATTTAAGGCCTTAAAAATTTCTTAAATTGGAGCAGAAAGTCTTAAATTCAATATCATGGCATTAAATTAGGGCGCTATGCAATGCAGAAAACATGTACAGAATCACAGAATCCATTAAAAAAATTTTAATTTACTGTATTATGTGGAATGTCACAGAGTTTGTCAACTTTTGGATGAATAAATCAAAAAATAAAACGTATATGAATGCGTATATCTAACACTTTACAATAAGGTTCATTAGTTAACATTAGTTAACTATATTAGTTAGCATGAACTAATAATGCGCTGCCCTTATGTTTCAATGTATATTTATGAAATGCACTTTCTGTAAAGCTGCTTTGAAACAATGTGTATTGTGAAAAGCGCTATACAAATAAATTTGAATTGAACTTATAAAGCATTTGTTTATCTTTGTTAATGTTAATTTCAACATTTACTAACACTTTATTAAAATCTTGTTAGCATTAGTTAATGCACTGTGAGCTAACATGAACAAACCATGAACAGCTGTATTTTTATTAACTAACATTAACAAAGATTAACAAATACAGGAACAAATGTGCTGCTCATGGTTAGTTTTGGTTAGTTAATACATTAACTAATGTTAACTAATGAAACCTTATTATAAGTGTTACCAATGTATTATTGAATCTTTTAATAAATGGCTGTTAAATTTCATGAAGTTGATTTTTCTGAACCCATTGGCAGATATTTGTTTTTGGTTTAATCATAAAATCACCATCACACGATCACAAGATGTCTTATCTTATGCCATTTTGCTTCTCATGTAAATGTATCTTGATTTGAGAATCGTTTAGATTTTAGACACTGAAAAACAAGACAAAACGACTGTCAAACTTTGAAGTGTTGCTAATACAACTCATTCTGTGCTTCCTAGACATTTACATTTAGAGAACATATTGACATGTTATGTTCCCTTCAATTCATTCTGTAAAATTTTCTTTAATTGGTCTTAAAAAGGTCTTAAATGTTCCTGCACAAAACCTGCAGAAACCCTGTTTGTTGTTTATGCAACATCCAGTCAAATGCATCTGTCAGCTAGTTGAAGCTACTGCTAGACAAATTAGGTAGATGGTAACATGGACAGGTTGTTATGCCCTCATCCTTGAAAAAAATGAACAAAACTACACAAGGTAAAAGAAAACATGACCCAGACGACAATAAATATGGGTACGTTTGTGATGGAGGTAAACATGATTTGTGCTGACCTTTTGTACAGTCCATTGTGGGCTGCCTAAACTGGAAACTCTTCTGAACCACTTATTTAAATTACTCATATGCCAGCAAAAAATTGTGCGCAATGTAGGATCTAAAGCTTTTCGTCTCATAGACTTGCACAGAGAAGCAGAATGTGTGTGTGATAAGGTTCACTTCACCTATATCTTGCTCTCGTTGTAAATATCAGCAAGTCTCTTGGCCACATACTGTAGAACCTTCTCCGTTTTTCTTAACAGAACAAGCTTTCTTTTTAGTAACTGTTAAAATGACTCCTGTGTTCCTTTTTTTTTTTCCAAGGGGATTTTGAGTAAACCCCACGGAATCGGTGTGCATAGATCCAGTTTCAAGGCTTTGATTTAGTGTGCAAAAAAGCATCCAATCTTACGTTCTCTCTCTACTGTTTTTTGCACGCTTCCTTCCGACTTATGTTTTTATATTCTTCTGCGATACAGTACAAGAGATGTACTGTGCCTTCACAGTGCTTTTTCACGGAATAGGTAAAAATTTCATTAAAATGTGAACAGTGAGTCCATTCAGGCGCCCAGGTTCCACCTGTTGAAATGTAACCAGTCGTATTTGCTTTACTGATTTTACAAGGAAACCTGACGCTCTCTAGCAGACTGTAACATCACAGAGAGGAAGGCAGAGCCTGACTGGCTGATGCTTTGGCGTTTGGGTGCTGGCCATTCCAAACCTCTAAGTTAAAGACCGGGTCACCGGCGTCTATGTGTTGCATGGTTTGCCGAGATCAGGATTTGAAAATGTGCTGAAACCTACAAAATTTTTAATGCAGGACCACCTCAAAAATTGCTTTTAGAACATTCTTGGTTCTGTTTATGTAATCACAGACAGTATACAACTTATTTTAAATGAAGCTACAGCACATTTATTGTCAATGTACCAACATGGAGAAGGATGATGCCCATGAGAACATGTCTTTTTGAAAACTCAGGCCAGGAAAACGAATGGATATTTTTGGAATTGGCGCGGACTCAGTATTATTAGAAGTGAAGAGAGCATGAGCCTACATTAGTCCACGCAATGTCATTGTCTGTTCCATTTTAACAGTTTTCTGTGAATTGTGAGGCTACAAATTAATTCGCCTGGTGTCGCTCAAAGGATCATCATAATAATAATAGCTGGGTGAATGAGTCCACTAATTGTGCGTGGGCAACTCTCCAGAGGGACCCTCTTTTGCAACAAAATATTAATTACACTAGGCTTCTGGAGTGGAATCAAAGTGGATGATGCATCTCAGGAATGATTGAGTCATGCTATGGAAACCAGTGCTTTAGAGAGTAATCATCTAGAATTTGTCATAAATGGTGCAGTACTTTATAGTATTGACCATGCTAAAACATGCTAATATGACCACATTTGCATGGCACTTTAGATTGTATTACCAATAGCGTCACTGCTGCACATGGAAAACTAACTTTTGAGTGGTTCTTTTGTGTTTCAGATGAAGAAGGAGCTCGGCGACAATGAATCCATCTCGCAGGAAATAGTTGGCAATGCCCATGTTGAGAATTATGCTATAAAAATGTTCCTCTATGCAGACAATGAAGATCGATCAGGACGCTTCCACAAGTAAGTCAAGGCCCAGGTTGGATTGGCTGCCCTTTCCGTCCGCAGAATGTTTAGACATTGACTTTTTCATTGTTTACACGTGCATACTTTAATTACAGTTTCCTTTCACTGAACCATGACACAAAATAATCCCACTGTCACTATTGCAAATACAACAAGTGAGTAGCAGGCTAAAATTAGCTACAAAGCTGGCTCTGTGCAGGGTAGTTGCCTGGGAGTGAGACAGCATGGATTAGCCAGGTGTTGCATTACAGGTCACAGCAGTATAATGAAGCTGTTGTGGACCGTGACGTCATAGGCAGTGCTGGTAAAGGGTCCAGGAGATGAATACCTGGCAGTGACTCAGGCCTCAGGTCATACAGACAGGCACCACCCAAGGAATTTTAAGTGATTGTTAGTTTTGTTGTAGCTTGATTAAACCTGAGTACACTTCTATAAAATGCTCACCTAGGCTAGAAGAATCGAATCTCGGAGAAATAAACTTCAGGATGTTGTCGTAGATGTAGGAACCTCTATGTGGACTGCTAACAAAGTCTTATGTTGATGCAACATTCCATCTAAGGTCTCAAAATACATTCTGAAATGGATCAACTTTGGCATTTCGTGCCACATTTGCCCTTACGCTCTTTGTCCTCTTTTTGCTGACGAGGTTTAGAGTGAAGATCAGTCTTACCATAGGAAGCTGTCAGACCTGCATGCACTCACTGTCCAGAGGCCACTTTTCAGGATGTATTCACATACTTAGGGTTTGTTCAAACAGTGCAAAAGGTGAATCATTGTGTACTTTATGGTTTTATTTATAAAAGGTACTGTAGTTCACAACATTTATCCTCATTTTGGAAAAACAATGCCTGTATTGTCAGCAAGTTCCTTTTAAGTTTCCTTGAACATGAATGTACAATCCAAGTTTTTTCTTTGAGTGACCAGAGCAGCTTGCCTGAAGATGTAAATGTCCTGGAAGAGGCTTTAAATTAATTCATAAAAAAAAAAAAAAAAAATATATATATATATATATATATATATATATATATATATATATATATATATATATATATATAT
The DNA here is from genome assembly GCF_949357685.1 of Gobio gobio. NCBI lineage: Eukaryota > Metazoa > Chordata > Actinopteri > Cypriniformes > Gobionidae > Gobio > Gobio gobio. The sequence continues at coordinate 14,110,689 of NC_137105.1, read as the reverse complement.
ATATATATATATATATATATATATATATATATATATATATATATATATATATATATATATATATATATATATATATATATATATATATATATATATATATATATATATATATATATATATATATATATATATATATATATATATATATATATATATATATATATATATATATATATAATTATTATTATTTTTTATTTATTTTTTTTTTCATTTAAAGAGATAGTCATACTTAGTCTAACATCTCATTTCATGCTTCCTTATTCGAAATGTTTTGACATGGTCAGCGTGTTTGACTACAGCAGAAGTGCGAAGATGATTATTGGTCCCTGGATGGCGATAGGGAGCTTGACTTTGGGGGTCATTGCATAAGTGTTCATAGGAAATTAAAAAACACCTAACTAAACCTGTATTTGGTAATTGACATTTAAGCAAAAAAGCTACTTTGGGGTTTATGACCCTCTACTTTATGACATCAATGCATGGATAATGGTACCAAGTGTGAACAAAAAAAAAAACACAGTTGGAAAGAGAAAACTAAAATGGGGAAAAATGGATTGTGTCAGGATTACAAGTAGTAAACAGTCTCTTTAGTTCTAGTTTGATATTTTGATATGACTTTGTTTTTCAATTGCACCCCTTTGCTCATGTAAGTCTGAATATATCTTCTTCAAATTTATAGAGATTGTTATCGCTCTAAATGCATTATTGCTATCTCAGAAGTAAAACTAATTATTTGGGGGCCAAATGATAATTCTTGAGTAATGTCTGCTGAAAATTCAGATTTGCCATCACAGGAATGTGTTGAGCATGATGATACTACTATCAAAAACATTGCAAAAACCTTAGAGACCACAAACTTTTGAACAGTAGTGTGTGTAATATCCAGGTGTTCTTTGTTTCTGCTTTGAGACATACAACTGGCTTACTTTTAGTGAAAAGAATTACTATTTAAATGACTGCATTGCTGTGTTAACAGTTTAATTTGTGTTTTGATCACAGGAATATGATCAAGTCCTTCTACACCTCAAGTCTTCTGTTTGATGTGTTGAGTGTCTTTGGCGAATTATCAGAAGAGGTGAGCTTTTCATCCTCTACATTGTCAACCAAGTAGGTCTTTTGACGCCAAGGCTAGTATGACAAAGTTGTGTGTTGAAGGGACATAAATATGGGCCTGAGATGTGTTTCTTGACACAGTCCCCCTGTTTCTGATGGCACAGACACAAGCTCGCCTAATTTAGTGGAACGTGAAAACGTCTAATGGAATCAAATACGTCATTAGAGCCATGTTCTCGTGTTCAAATCTGAAAACTGCTACAAAAACATGAAAACGTGGAAATTAATGGGAAACTATAAAAGTGAGCCCAAGGACTGACAACGCCTCACCAGTCTCAATGTACACAGAGGTTTTGAGAGGCCAATTCTTGGCAAATTTGTGCCTGGAAAGTGTTGCTAATCCACCAGTTGAATCTGTGTATTTCCAGTGTGCCTATTAGACCATCCCTACTGGTCGCCATGGCCGCAGATGTCTCTTTTATACAGAGGGGAAGTGACCTGTGTCCGAAGATGGACAATGTTTCATTGAGTGTTCTTCGCTCCCTAAGGGCCAGACATTTTCCTACTGTAGAGAGCTCATTGGACTGACTGTTTCAACAATGAGCTCTCAGAATCAGCCTCCATTACTGTGCTGTTTCTCTCTGACAATGCCACAAGGAGTTGTGCCATATTAAATTACACGAGGAAAGGGAACTTTTTAGTGCTAGACTTTACAGTACTGATGTATGTAAAAGTAGAAGTTGAGATGTGAAAGGGCTTCAAGAGTCTGCAAAACCCTTTGAATGGATGTGAGTTGGTGTGTAATTACAGGTTTCAGCACACTTCAGAGCGATGAAAATAAAGCTGATACACTCTAAAGTCATTAAATATGTATATTCTTCTGTACAAATTCAGTCATTACAGCTCTTGTATAAACAGTATGCTGAATGCATGGCTTTCATTTTTCACATTGAAAAGATTGGTAAAGTAAAAAAATATATTTTACTGTTATTAGGGCTGGGTAAAAAAATATAGATTTTAACCATTTTTATGAACCGTTATCGATTCTTAAATCCCAAGAATCGATCTTGCTTTTTCAGTTGATGAATGAACAGAACATTATAGAGCACATCCCATCCAATAAATCACAATAAGCTTTGTGCTTTGTTACTTTTGATATGAAACAAAGTCTCAGATTTCAAATTCTGTCCATTTTATTATGGAATTCGAACAATAAATATGGTTTTGGCGCTCTTTAATATGGTGTGAAGTATACATTACTGTTGATAATAATAATCAGAAATGTTTCTTGAGCACCAGATCAGCATATTAGAATGATTTCTGAAAGATCATGTGACTAAAGACTGGAGTAATGATTCTGAAAATTCAGCTTTATCATAACAGGAATACATTTCATTAAGTTTATTAAAATGATTTTTTTTACATTGTAACAATATTACTGTTTTTAATATATTTTTGATCAAATAAATGCAGCCTTTGTGAGCATAAGAGACTTATTTCAAAAACATTAAAACATTTTAATGTTTCCAAACTTTTGACTGGTACTTAACATGAAAATCTATAGTTGCCTTTATGTTCTTAGGAAAGGGGCCCCTTTACTTATAATTCCGTAATATTATTTCACTGCCCTGACACTATTGGATGAGAACAAAACTTTATAGCGGATTTCATAATTTGTTTCATAAAATGAACTGAATCTACACTGAACTGACTTCAGCTGAATAATGACACTAATGTCTTTTTTAGAGCTTCTTTACAGCTGAATTGAATTCTGTTTACATCACTGATTCTTTCATTTTTATTATCATCACTGTAAAGTTGCGTTGAAACATTCTTCATTGAATAAAGCACTATTTCAAAAAAGGTGACGACTTTGCAAGGGGGGTGTCACTATATTTGTGGGTACTTGACATCAATCCCCTAATTTGGTTATTTAATAAATATTGTCTATTAACATGTTGCATAACAAAAAAATCCATTCAAAAAATGTTACTTTTGCAGCCCTTAACTGACATCAAATCCGTTTTAATGCACAGCTTCTCATGTCCCCCCAAACCCAAAATCAAAGAAGGCGGGGCTTATTGTTAGTGCGAATTCCAACTCAAGACTTTAGTTATAGCAGTGAAAGAGTGCATCGTAAGATTTAAGTAGCTAAACATTTAATATTTGATAACTGTTTTATGATTTTAAAAAAATGTTCAGTGACCAACAGTAATATCAAGTGATGGTACCCCTAACTACTGGTCATTTTTTTGTGAAATTTCACTGTTTTGAATTGAAAATATGACATTATTGATGTAAATCATAACTGAATTTGACGTGACAAGACATTCTTTGCTTTTTTGTTCAATTCAATTCAATTCAAATTTATTTGTATAGCGCTTTTCACAATACACATTATTTCAAAGCAGCTTTACAGAAAGTGCATTTCATAAATGTACATTGAAAAATGTTAGAAAGAGAATGTCAAAGCAAAATCTTAGAAAAAGTTAATCAATCATGTATTAATTTAGGCCATAACAACGCTGGCGTTGAGTCGTCTCTTCACAGGCGTCGAGTCGTCTCATCACAGGTGTTGGGGCATCTGAAGTCTCCATGAGAGGCTGGATACAAACTGGAGCTGACGAACTATTTACCACGGGACTAGTGTCCCGAGATAACAACAGAAAAGCAGATGGGAAATAATTAGCACAGCTGCTGTTCAGAATATTAATGCTTTTGATCCGATTTAACTGTAGTATAAAAGGTTATTATAATGTGAATGCTTGGCTAAAGAGATGCGTCTTTAATCTAGTTTTAAACTGGGACAGCGAGTCTGAACCTCGAACAATATCAGGAAGACTATTCCAGAGTTTAGGAGCTAAATGTGAAAATGCCCTTCCTCCTTTAGTGGACTTGGATATCCTAGGTAGGAATGACCAGAAGCTATCGAGTTTAGTGATCCTAAAGAGCGCGATGGATTGTAGGGCGATAGAAGATCCGTTAAATACACTGGAGCTAAACCATTTAGGGCTTTATAGGTCAGTAGCAATACTTTGTAATTGATACGGAACTTAATAGGGAACCAGTGTAGAGATGATAAAATTGGTGTTATGTGATCATATTTTCTTGACCTAGTAAGAACTCTAGCAGCTGCGTTTTGGACTAACTGTAGCTTGTTTATTGATGATGCAGGACAACCAGCTAATAAAGCATTACAGTAATCTAGTCTCGAGGTCATGAATGCATGAACTAACTTTTCTGCATCAGAAATAGATAGCATGTTAAGTAGCTTAGCAATGTTTCTAAGGTGGAAAAATGCCGTTCTTGTAACATATGAAATATGATTTTCGAAAGACAAGTTGCGGTCTAATATAACACCCAGGTCTTTTACTGTAGTGGATAAAGTGACAGGACATCCTTCCAAGTTAAAGTTGTATTGAGAGAGGTTTTGTTGGCAGTTTTTTGGACCAATAAGTAATACCTCCGTTTTTTACTTATTAAGCCGGGTGCACACTGTGCGATTTATAATAGTCCTTTACGATTGTTCCTTGTCAGACTGTACGAAAATGATCCCTGCTGTAAGCCATGTTACACTATACGATCTAAGTTGTCATTAATGTCAGACTGTACGATAGTCAAGCCGCGCTAAAAACGGACGCTCGCAAGAACTTGTCCTGAGTTTTATATCATCAATCAATGATGCGTTCGGTGACAGTGAGCTGCATTAAACGCGGGATTGAAATGCTGGCTACAAAGAAATCTCTAGCGCTCATTTTGGTCATAGCTTGTCTTGAAAAACGATGGTCGTTGTAGGAGAAGTCACACTGCAGGATTGTGCGCCAAATCTTCTGACACTGCCAGAATTTCGTCTGAGGTCAAATTTGATCGCAGTGGTCTTTAATCGGCTGCCGGTGAACATATTAAACTAACGATCAAAGACTTCAGATTTTAGCCTAGGATCAGAGGAATCTTTAGTTTTATGATTTGCTCATTTTGTCTCAGACGGCCAAATCGTGGCCAAAATCGTACAGTGTGCACAAGGCTTTAGGCAGATGAAATTAAGAGTGAATGTGTGTATTTTTTTTCTTTTCTTCATAACTACAATATAATTGAAACTTCTACCATTCTTATTTCTTTTTCTTTGTTTCCTTAAATCCCTTTTAGGGACCAATACAAGAAAAAAAATACAAAAACAAACAAAAGTTGGTCCCCCAATGTCTAAGACATGGTTACGTCCTTGTACTGTAGTCATAGTGAGTGCATCATTCATCAGTCAAGTGTTATCCATGTCATATCCAGACAAATGCCTAACAAATCAGATCTGCTCCTTTTTCGCCCATTGTTTTGCAGAGAAAGTTAATTGAGCATTTCTTGTCTTAATAATTCACTGATTGACTCTCCCCTTTTCTCCACTTTCCAGAACATCCAACACAGGAAGTATGCAAAGTGGAAGGCAGCCTACATCCACAACTGCCTAAAGAATGGCGAGACTCCGCAAGCCGGTCCTATTGGAATGGAGGGGGAAGCATATGGTAAGTGCTGATATTATATCTGCTCCCCCAGAATAATCCTGTGACTCCCATTAACAAAATACACACCAGCCAGGGGGCTTTCCTTCAGGATTACTGAGTGGTTTTCTCCATCCGAGTCTGTTGTTTCTGAGTCTGTAAATGTTAGCACATTGTGTGCCTTATCAAAGTTGTGAGGAACACAGTAGATGACCGACTCGCCCAGTGACCATCCCCCTGCGAGTCAGCACAGGCTGCTATTTATGTAGTGATTTATTTGAACAATCACAGAGTGGATCAGGGTTGCCACCTCTTTTAATAGTGTGAAAATTACTCACTGTTGAGTAGCCTAACTATTTTACGGTCAAGGATAGTCATTAGGAAGGAAAGGGCTGAAGCATCTTGTCAAGTTAGTGTACACAGAGTGAATATAGACTGAGTCAGATATGAAATGCGTCTTTAAAAATGTAATAGAAAACAAATGTAATGCAGTAGCTTGTAAACAAAACGTTGTTCCTAGACAAATTGATAAAAAAAAAAGGATTAGTAAAGCCAACCAAACAGATAACAGCTTGCTAGATGGAGAAAGTGCTTTCCAATTTTGTTACGGTTAGTAAATCTGAGTCTGAGATTTACCAACATGTAAGTAGTTTTATGTCAGAATTACCTAAATGGGTTCATAGGAGGACTTGAAAAAGAATGACAAACAGTTCATTTCTCAATAATCTTGTGGACAAGACATCTAAACATTTATGTATTACCTTTCAGCATAATATATGTAATTGGTGATTACATCTAGCCAGTGTTTAGGACATTACCTTCAACCAAAAAAAAAAAAAGGATGTTAGAGTAATGTAATCGATTCACAGAACACAAATAGATTGCTTATTGTTTAATAAGTTGCTTATGTTCCGCTATAAAAAGAAATTGGAATGGTTAATTAATTCATTTGTATTGAGTTACACAAGCCAAATGTTTGGATTTGGACATTTGACAAGGAAAAGGTCATTTTATCCTCCTAAAGAAAGTGTTTACACAATAGCAATACCAAACCCATTTCCTCTTTAAACTTTATTTAAATAAATGATCGCCAGACATGGAACACCATGGCTGTGCCAATAGCATAAAGCAGGGCTATTCAACTTCATCAAGAAGTGGGCCAAATGAAACATTCATCGGGGCAAGCCCAAGCTGGAATATTTTGTGAATGAAATCAGCAGAGAACAGTTATGTTATTAAAATTATATATTTGTTAATTTCAAAAATAAAACATCATTTTATAACATTTTGTATTATTCATAAGAAATATTCCCACATAGCAGGAAATTCAGCAAAAATGCAGTAACCTGGTTTTCAAAACTTCTCCATAGTAGATTGAATAAATCAGACTCATACACAAGCTGTGTGTCTATTTTATAGTGCCTCTTCACATTGTGCTCTTTCTGTTTTGCCACAGTTTCATTGCATAATAAACACACATGTTGAAAGCCAATTGCATTCATTAGTGTGAACAAGTACTTTTTATTCTCCATACTTGGACTGGTGGTTTTTGTCTTTTTTCAGTTTGGATGATTCTGTGAGACTGTAAGACTTCACTGGTTTTAAAACTGAATGATTGACAGTTGACACACCGGTTCTCCACAGACTGTGTGCAGTGACACATTTTCACAGCAAGGAAAGAAGTTTCGGAGAAAGTGTGTGAAATAAAAAAACTTGCAATCTCAAGCGGGCCACTGAACTTTTTAAGCAGGTCGAATTCAAGTTTAATAGGCTTGGAATATAGCATATTTATAAAGTATACAAATTGAAATATTATGAGTCCAGGCATTTGTGAACACCTTTTGCAGTTAGTCAACTATTTTGAACCTCTTTTAATTTTATCACCAAATATATGGTTGCGGTATCATGGTAAAAGCGTATCTTGTTTAGAGATTATGTGAAAGATGTGAACGTTTGACTGCAAGATAATGTATTTAAGAAGGTTGCTTGGAAAGAATTTTTCTCCTTCATGTGCAGGTCAAAGTAGTGCTTGGCGGCGGGTTTAGTTAGATCACTTTTCTCTCCACATCTGCTGGGCGTGCTGCTTTTGACCTGACCTGCTCATGTCAGAGATGAAGTCATCTGTAGACTGAGCCGTTGGGACATACACATGCATGCACAGAATGTTTCTGTAGTATGTGACACTCTTCTAATGTTCCGTATCATAACTATTTTATATTCTGTGCTAACGGTTTTATTTTTATCTGTTGTTAAAGTGTATGTAACATGTTTTATTCATATTAAAATGGTATTTAGGTTTTATTTCTTCAGCTTTACATCTAGCAGCTGGGCTCCTCTTGTGAAGTAGTGACCTCATGTTTGGTTATTCCCACGAATGTGCAGCATTGCCAAGACAAAAATGATAGCATGCTTTTTGCCTTGCAGAGTTTATCACAGTATCGGTCTCATTCCATATGTCCGTCAAATTGCCTTTTCCAAGGAGGTCCCCTAGAAAATCTATTGTAACAATATGCCAAGATGTTTATGTGCTGTATAACGAACTCCAGACCTTGTTTTGAGGTCAGTGCTGCATTGAGTCAGCTGATTAACTGTTCGTTTTCTATTGTCCTCAGCAGTTAATCAAGTTCTTCCTGTGCATGTGGGATCCCAGTATGACAACTAAGACGTTCAGAGCACTGTTCAAGTGAATTGTTTTCTGTGAATTTGCAAGATTTCCAATTCATATGGCTTCAATAGGTAAATACTGTAACTAGAAGAATAATAGTGCTATTTGTGCTACAAACCAGTGTGTTTATGATTATGAATATAAATTAAAATATGATAACAAATAACAGTTTGCAATATCAAGCAGCATAACAGACTGTTTTTCTATAGCTAAGAAATCCTGAAATGGATAACAATGGGAGCCTTGCACATTCAAGTTACAATTGCTGCTCTTACATTAAAAAATATGGTCCATTTCAACATATGATGAAAGCAACCAGAAATGTGAGGGTGTAAAAAACTAGTTACTAGGAAATACAATTTCTGCATTTTTTTTGTTTTGTTTTTGTTTGTTTACATGGGTAAGTGTTTTAATGTTTTATGTCGACATTTAATTTGTTCAGTTTTGCCTTTAAAGATAATGTAGATTATCCCCCATCTCTCCTCGATAATTCACCCAAAATCTACATGGGTTATCGTGAACAAGTACTATACAGTATTATACATGTTTGGAATCATTTGAAGCGTCTGGTACATAGGTCTCATTCCCACAGAAGTAAAGCAAAAGGTAACATAGGTTTTAAGAGTTTAGAGATGTTTTACTTATTGTGGTGGGTGTGTCCTCTGCCAATTGGTCCTTACCTCCTGTCCTCAATAAGGTGTAAATTACAGGTCTACAGGACTTGATTAATGCAAATTCCCATTGTGTTTACATTTGAAAGCGGTTTCTGTCCAGTTCTGAGTATATAAGGGATGTTGCAGAAGGGTCAGGGCCGCGATCCTTTTCTCAGGTCAGCCTTTAACGCTGAATGTCATTGTAATTTTCAGATGTCAGGTATCCATCTTTTACTCTTTACTTCAGAGCATTTGATGTTATGTATTGATCATCTTATTGGCACGATACATTTACCTGACTAATAATAAATTGTTACATTTGATTTATTCTGACTTACTCAGAAATGATTGATTTTAATGGACATTATGATGTATCCTTTGTTACCGCAAATCTGCGACCAGGGTTAGGTACATACTAGATCTCGGATTGTATGGAGCATGGGGCACATCTGGCGAGATTCTAGATTTCTGACTAACTGCTCAACTTTAACTAAGTTGTTATGCAGTCGCATTCACTATAGGGGGCCAGATAAAATACTATTGAGATAATATGGCATTATTTTATGGTCCTGGCCATAACCTCTAGTTACTGTTTCAGCTTTAACTAAGTTGTTATATAGGCGACTATTGGGGGCTTCATGGGTACTTTTTAACAATAGCAAGTGACCATGATGGTTAAATCTTTGTTATCATTGTTAAATCGCTTTAGCCATAACCTGGTTAATGACCGTAGAGCCCTGCATTTCTGCCCGAGCCCGACAGGGTCCGACTTTTTTACTCCCCTAGAGCCGGGCTTTGGGCCAATTTTCACGTCATACCTCAAACGCGGGCTGGGCTTCTGGTCTTTTCCCTTCATTTTATATTTTAGACATTCATTAATTAAAAGAAGCAATGAGATGTGCTGCGCTGGTGGAAACAACATGAGACCATACCGCGACTGTCAAGACGGCTCGCACAGTGTTTAGAGTACGGCGCGGGGCTGGTGCTATACAACACATCGCCGCAAATGAGTAAAGCAAGCCACACACAAACTGCCGCAAGTGAAACTGAAAATAGGCTACGTCTTTAAGATGCCCAAAAACACAATCATCTTCATTAACCCTCAGAGCCCGACGGCATCGCCCACGACGTCACACGGCACCTCCGATAAATATCTATATTATTTCATGAAACTTTTATCGATTTTCTTACCGTTTTTTCCAGCAGAAAGCTAACGAGCTAGCCATCACGGGGGTGTCTTTGGTGTCTTTGTAGCCTTTACAGAAGGTTTTCTATCCAGTCTGGAACATGTGCATCTTTTTGGAGTTGTTCAGCAATAAATCAAAATGCTTACATCCAAGATATATCCACTTGATGTCCATAATTTATAAATTTTCCGTCATTTTTGCCGCTAGCGCGATGCTAGCTGCCATTTTGGATGAGGGTTTGACCAATGACAGGCTGATCCGTCATCCACGTTGGTGTGCGTCATTACGCATCAACCACAGCTCTGTTATTGTGGAGAGAGAGAGACGCACGGCTAGTGTTGAGGAGATAGAGAGAGAGACGCGCTGCAGTTTTGTGGAGAAAGTTTGAGGAAAAAGTTTGAGAAGAAAGTTTGAGGAGAAGTTCCTGATAGGAACTGTTTTGAGGCTTGGCACCAGTAAATATCCAAAATCCAAAGAGGCCAAAAGCGCCTGGACTTTTTTTGGAAAAATGTAAATAGTTTTGGTTCTGTATAAGTTATCATGTTTATTCCTGAGTTCCAGGACTCCAAAGACTTGAACAAACTGTTTTCCAGAGGAAATATGCTTAGCTTTTATTTATTTGTGTGTGATTTTACATTCAGGTAACATCAATGCAACACAAATATACTGACAGTGCAACTTGTCTTGAAAAAAAAGAGGTGTGTCAATTGTCTGTGCACAACAGGGTTGATGTTTTACAAGCTTTTTTAGTAAATAACACCAGGCGGAAGATTAATTGTAAAAATACCCTTAGGTCTTAAAGGGTTAAAACGAATGAGACTAAATGCTCTCTCTCATATTGCGGTCTTTGATCTTGAAATGAGCTGATGAATACAATGCAGCTCATATCTGTTGCTTTCGTTGGTGTGAACTCCGTTAAATGTGCATATAGCGTGGGTTGGGAATTGAATATCGGATTTATATTCATTTTGTAGAGAGGTGTAAGGTAAGACAACCAGCGTGTTTTTTTTGGGTGTTTTTACTTCTATTTGTTTCGATTGTGTAGGCCGTTTTGTTTGCGTGCACCGTTGCGAGCAGCATCAGCTTGTCAAAAAAGCCTTTTTTAGGCTAAATGTTTGAACTAAAATTGTGATGCTTGAAATGTTTTATATCTATGGATTTTATCATAAGCAAGACAAGTCCAGTGTTGATTTGAGAGGCTTAATTGATCAAACATGCGGTAACTCACTGTCGGCCCCTTGGTTAGGCCTACTTTAAAAAAAACTACTTTAATTTAGCGAACAAAAAAATGCTTCAAACATTTTTCTAAATTAACTTAATAAAGAAACGAAACAAAATATAACTACTTTGACATTAAAAACAATACTGAACTATTTTAATGGCTGCAACAATGTGTAACAGGGAGGATAAAAAATAGAAAAAAAACACGGGCTTCAGTCGGACTTGACCTAATAACCAATCGGAATTCTAACTTATATTCGAGGTCATGATAAAATGGAGTCAAATAAATTGGAATTAAATTACTTTGCCCCGCTTAAAAGACCGAACACGCAGAAACCTTCCTCTGCTAATCGGAAGCCATCGTTGGGACGATTAGGCAGGCCTTACACCTTGTTACATCAGAAATTTGTGGTTTGTCGTGTTTTAATGTATTATACTTTTTAAACAATGAATAGTTAAGTATTATCATGTATTATAACTGTTAAAATTATTCATGAGTCCATACAATTAAAATACTTTGGTAATGCATAATGCATAAAAGCTTTAAAAAAAAAATTGTGGTTATCAAAATTATGCCGCATCTGCTGCTTGAACTTAACTTGTGTTGAATGTGGAATATTCCTTTTAAGAACCATACTAGTGGTATTGTCTCCTAGCCGAGTTTGGCTTTCCAACTTACGGGAATATATGCACGGCAAGCACGCCTCGGGGCATGGGAAAAAGGCTTATTTGAAGGAAAGAAAACTGATCTGTAACAACTTTCTCAATTAGTATACTATTCCTAAGTCTCATCTACAGTGTTTACACCAGTAGCTGTTCGTTTCCTGGAGCAGGCTTTGCACCCGTGCCATGACTCCATGGAAAGTAAAGGTCTCTTTACTTTAGCCCGTTGAGAAATTAAGGTCAAGCAGAAATGGGCTCTGGTGTCAGGACAAGTACAGCTTGGAATTTTTTTTTTTTTTTTTAAGTCAGTGTACAACATGCTGTAGACATGCTGAAATCATTGTCTAAATGTCTCTTTTGTTGTTTTCAGGCGAATCTGTCGATTGTTCTATTTGAATTTTTGCATTAAGTAGATTATATAACCAAGGTTGGACTAAATTGAGACAAATATAACAGGCATGACCTTATGTATACTTGTACAGTATAATTATGTATAACATTTTAACTTTATGTAGCATGACTGATTGCAAAGCGTGATTTGGACATGCTGAAAATTCAAGTATTCCTGATAATGAACCCCTTTTTGCCTTGGTAAATTAAATCACCCATAACAGTTCTGATTGCTGCTAGTTTTTATTATTACAACATCTCCCCCCATTGCAGTGTTTCCTCAAATGTTGCATGCATGTTACAATTCTACAAATGACTTTTCTCTCCATGCATGTTAAAACAATTCCATCTGTTCACAATTTATCCATTCCCTCCCTGTCACTAATTAGCACAGAATACATTTTTTTTTAAGTGTAACGTAGGTCACAATTTTTGGCCAGCAGCAGTAGAGATCAGTTGAGCACACCCGTTGAAATCTTTCCTAATTCAGCTATCAGTGCAGATCAATAATAAATAAAGAGCTATATTGGCAGAGAGAGCTTCTCTTAAGCCTCATGTTGACTTTTACGAATCCATAGTGTGCTAGAGCCAATGTTGGTTCTCCCTCCATCACCTTCCTACTTAAAAACAAAGGTCTTTCAGAGTTCGCAGTGTTGTCATTAGTGAGAACTTTCATAGAGTTTTGAAATAAGTTTAATGCACTGGGTAGTGAAAGGTAGGTTCTATGTTATGAATTGGCATTCAAGTACTCTAGTAACTGGAAATTGTTGATCATAAACTATTTTCTTTCTTTTTTTTAGCCGTCCAAAACATGTCACATCGATCAAAGTCCAGCAACAACTACTCACAAAATAAAACGGCTTATTTACTGTCAATTTTGTCATTGGTTACGGCTTTTTTTTTTACTAAACAGCCTTTTCTTTTCATGCTGATTTGTTATACCGCAATTGACCTTTAGTACAGGTCTATAGGGCTCAACAATCTGTTTGGAGAATATCAGGTCAGGTGCTTGGTTGAATTATATGTGGATTACTCACAGACAGAATGAACATTAATTTTCTATGTGCTGTGCAGTTTATGTTATACATGGTATTTATTTCCCCCATTGCTCTTAGGGAAAGCGTGATATATATTCAGGTGTTCAGAATACACTCCAGAGCCACAGCTTGTTTATGCATAGTTTGGCTCTTCATCCAGCCCCTCTGTGTGTATTATTGCTCTTAAGAACAGAAGGGATGGCTTTTTTGTGGTGCTATCATTCTGTAATCACAACCTCTCTTTTCACTGTAGCAGTACAAAGCTATCTTGAGTATAGACTTTCGTGGTCATAGTCTGCCAGCTTATGGCCTTATTCACAATTCCTCATCTGCCTGCAGCATCGCTCCGAGAATAAAACATTTCTCCAGGTTTGACCAGGAATCTCCCTGATCTGTGGCTGATCAAGCCCCGCTTCACAGAAACCATATGAAGGCCATATTTTCACAAGAGCATAATGTTTATTTGAACTGCCCCACCCTTATTATTTCACCACCGATTATGAAAATAAACCCCCTGACACATGTCTGGGGAAAGGAAAGTCATCAAAGAAGCATGTTTAAATCAACCAAATTTGGACATGTGTTTTTCATATGCTTCATTTACTTGTTCCTAGTGTTGAAATGTTATATTGAAGTTTTACCTTGTTATTAAATGTTGCTGATGCAGGCAAATATATGGTGCTAATCTCTAAACTGTGTTTTACTGTAATATAATATTTTTGCTAAATTGAATCTGCCCAGGGGCTTTAGAAACATTATGAATGTGGGATTGATGTTAAATTTCCAGTGGAAGAACCCTGACACAGTTTATTGAAATTATTCTTGTTCTATTTATTTATATTCATCACTCATTTTGGGGTGTCTTATGGTTCAGCTCGCAGTTGATTGACATCGGTTCCGTGTCATGACTGCTCTAATCAACTTATTCCTGGGTTTTGAGGGGAAAAAGTGTGTAACTCAAATCAGATCACATTAAAAGGTCACTTGCATAATAGATTAGGTTGATAAAATTCCACATGTACAAATTTCACATTTTTATATAGTGTTTGTTTCACTGTGCTGCCAAGTATCCCCTTAGTTACAGGTAATTATCAGATTGAAGCCACTTCATCAAAGTCTTTACTGGCAATGAGACTCATTTGTTCCATGATTTGTATTCATGATAGAATTATGCAAAAAAAAATGCTGTGAACACAGGCATCTTTTCAGCGCTGAATGGATAATGTGAGAAAACAGAAAAGCCTGATTAGTACTGGCAGCAGACTGTTCAGAGCTCAATTAGTTATGGAAAAATGGTAAAAAAAAAAAAAAATTACTCTAGGAAGGAAAACTTCATTCTGAATCGCATTAGTTTTATCAGTACAGAAACAAGTCAAACTTTCTGGGCACTTTCACAACAAGCTTAATGTTGACAGCGCAGTGCATGAACATATTTGCTTGTTTTTTCTCCTTACTTTAGACGATGAGTTTGGCGCAGAGGGTGGTGGTCCTTCTCAAGACCCTTACGATCCACCCCAATCCCAGCCTTCTTTCCATGGCCATCCATCCAACCAACCCCCAGCATCCAATTTCAGTAATATTCAGATACCTCCTGGGTCACATGCCCCAGCCAATACACCTGCAGATATTCCCCATCCAGAAGGTAAGCTGTCTGAGCTTTAGTGGAATTAGTACTTTACAACAATCTGCCATGCTTCCGATATACACTACTGTTTAAGGTTGCCCCCCCAAAAAATATAATTAAAAAAGACATTGTCTATTGTAAATAATTAAATATACTTAAAATAATTGTGTAAGTAGTAAAACAATACAAACACAAATGGGGCAAAAATACGTTTTAAGTTTAGAAACATTTTGAGTCCCCCCTCTCTTGCCTCACAGTGGTCCATCACACACCTCACCTACACACACAAGTCCGGTGGGAGAGAACAAACTTCTTCAGTAGTTGTGGAACTCCAGTAAGGGGTGTTAAGGCTATTTTATTCACTTTAAACATCAGATGAAGTGATTCTTTTCTCTTTAAAACAGACAATGCTGAGTTATTAATAAATTAGCAATGACAAACAATTATGATAACCAATGTATTTTTCTATAAGTCTGATATTTTAGCGATTGTTGTTTTGGTAGCTTGTTGTAAATCACCCACTATATCTAACACGGTGATAAGTGTGAACTGATACTACTCTAATATTGTAAATCTAGTTGGGTTTTGCTCAATGCTATGTGGAAGAAGCAAGATAATTTAATAATTATATCACCACGTGGTGAACCTATGATAACTCCTATTTAAACAATTATTACTTTGTGTTGTTGGCCAGATAAAACGACACAGAAAAGAAAAACGGACATGAGATCATTTTCAGTGCACCAAAATGCCACAAATATACAAGTACAAATTTGGCTGTATTATTTGTCCCTTTCAAAAATTGCCCTTGAGAAATGTTACGTTTATTGTCCCCCCCAACTGTTAGATGAAATTTACGCCGATGTTACCAACCCCAAATTTTTAAACAATTAAACTATTTCAAGGGCTGTACCTTGCTTATGGATAGCCATGCATTTGATAATTTTGAGTATATTTGAGTATTTGTGTGAACAAAGCAGCCGATGATGACAGAATGAATCACTGTAACACTTGATTGTCATTCAATAACAGCTCTAATCCCTTGACTCAAACATACAGGTTAATTAGTACTTCTCAGAGGGTTGGGACAGAGTGTGTGTTTGCTTTTAAATTTCCCATTCAGGTTTCCTGTTTTCCTTTTAAAGAGCAAAATGGCAGAGAGTCCCCATGAGGGGCATGTTTCCCCTGGTAACTGCTGTCCTATGTGATTAGTACCTCAGCTTCCAGACACGGAAATGACAAATCTGCAACATGGCACCCCCAGAAGTGCAGACGCTTAATTTGATCCAGCATAGCATGTACTCATTTCCTTGCTCATGTGTTTGACTCCATGTCAGTTCTCAGACTCTTTAGATGAAACCGAATTTAACTTTTTTCAAATAAAATGTAGCTTTTGTTCCTTTTTTTTTCTCCCTAGGAAAGATTATGCTCAGCCATAGCTGGTAGCTAAGCCCATCTAACTCTAAATCAATTACAGTGGTGGACTAGTTAATTCGTCCATTACAGTTTTTCAACATCCTATCAGCCATGATTGCAAATGCAAAAGTGTATTTTTGTTTATGATTTAATGGATTTTTCCATTCTTTTGTAGCAGCACAGCCCGCCAAACCAGTGCCTGTTCCACGAGCCATGCCAATGGTAGATCCTTCGCTTCTAAACAGTACCCAGGAAGGTAAGCTTTTTGTGGGAAGACGACGACGACTCTTTACTGAAATCCAATCTCACCGAACCTGGCAAATAATCATTACAGAAAGAATAGGACCTCATTTCACCGGCATGATGGATTTTCTACACATAAGGCCAGAGGAAAAAAATCAGACATTGCACTGGCTCTTCTAAATGAATTAAGAATGAATTAAGAATAAATTAAGAATAAATTGGAAAGCAGATTCACGGTTTAGGCTTACCATAGTGGGTGGGAACAGCCACAGATAAAGCTCAAAATGACATTCCCTCACTATCACCCACTGTGTCACTGGAATGCACCTTTAATAAGAATTAATGTTGATTGTGTCCAAAGCTAGTGTTGGTATTCAGTCTGCCAATTAAATAATTAGGCTAATAAATGAGGTAATTTCATATACAATGACTGCCCTTTATTGTTGCAATTGCCAGAAATAGAGCAGATTGAAAGATTTGCCGTGCAAGACTCAATTTGTCCAGTTACAAATTTGAGACGACAAAAGTTGCTTTTCTAGCCCAAACCAGTCATGTATACATTGACAACAGAGTATCATTTGATATTGTTTTGGCTAATTGAAGTCTGTCTGCTATCATAACTGTTGCCCAGACAGGAGACAAATAAGGAAGACAATACATAAATATTATTTGTCATTAATATTGCATAGAATCACATGCCAAAAAAAAAAATATATATATCTACATCTTCAATATGAAAAGTTTGCAATGTCATACTGCAAATTGCTTTTCTCATCCTCTCTCAACCGTCAAGGTCTTTCTGTGACAACAGATTAGCCATGACATCGTCTAATTGGTTTGAAAGAAAAAGTCTGTGCCTCATAAAACAGACTAATTGGGGATTTGAAACATGGCTCTGAAGGTGAGGTGGTTTTTGTAGGGGTCGTCCTCCAAGGAGGTCATTCTTGAAACCAGGGATTAGAAAACTATCAGATATAATTTTTGAAAATATATAAATTTTTTTCTTTGCAGGACGCGAGAAAACATGGAACATTACTAAAACATTAGTAGTGTTTAATACTAAATCATTTGAATAAATAGTATTTATTAATATTTTGAACTATATTTAGAATATTTTAGGTTTTATCTGCAGCATTGAGTCTTAGTCTTTTCCCTTTTTTTAAGTTTTATTTTATAAAAACTTGTATTAGTTAGTTTTTTAATATTATAATAATGTAATATTATTAGTTATTTAGCTTTAATATATTTGTATATTCTAGTAATTGTAATGCTTAATTTAGTATATAATTTTAATAATGGTGACAGAATTTGTCAGTATTCTCACTTCGTAGCTAATGTGAACTAATATAGGACATCCAAGCCAACATCACAGTCTGCTATGGACAAGATGGCGCTACACTTGTTGGAAACATGTAACTTCAATTACTTATTATTTAAATCTATAATTTTTTCACTGACAGTGTTTCATGTCCCCATTAAACTTATTTAAATCACTTAGTTGCCAAGGCATCTAATCTAATATTCATATTATATTTGATTTCATATAATAATGATAATAAATCTTTATTTTCTATAGCACCTTTAAATGTACATCTCAAAGTGCTTTACAGAAACAAATAAAACAAAGTACACAAAAGCGAAAAATAACCAACAAGAATAAGAAGTGATGGAGTTTTGGTTGGAGTATAGGGAATTAAAAGCTCAGACAAATATTGAGGTGCCATGTAAAGCCTTGTAAGTTAGCATAAACATTTTTAAATCAACCCTAAACTTAACCGGGAGCCATTGCAAAGACTCCAAAATAGGTGTAATATGATCTCGTATCCTAGTTCATGTAAGCATTCTAGCAGCCGAATTTTTAACTACCTGCAATTTGTTTAGGGTAGCTTTTGACACCCTATCCAACAAGGCATTACAATAATAAATAACGATAAACACAAAACTAATAACAGCAAATTTGATTTTGTTGTAAACATTGGTTAAGTGAATAAGATAACTAACATATGATAACACCCGGTTTCACAGACAATGCTTAAGCCTAGTCCCAGACTAAATGCATGTGTGAGCTGTTTTAACTGAAAGCAACTTGCACTGATGTATCTTAAAATATGTCAATGCCATTGTTTGCAGTAATTTTTCTAAGGCACATTTATAAAAGCTACTTAAATGTCCTAATAAAACTAAGTCTTAATCTAAGCCCTGTCTGTGAAACCGGGCCTATATGTTAGATTAGGTCACATCTTTTTCCCTAATTAGTTCACCCCAAAATGAAAATTTCCTGATAATTTACTCACCCCCATTTCATCCAAGATGTTCATGTCTTTCTTTCTTCAGTCGAAAAGAAATAAAGTTTTTTGAAGAAAACATTCCAGGATTTTTCATCATATAATGGTTTTCAATTGCAACCAAAATGCTGAAGGTCCAAATCAATGCAGTTTCAAAGCGCTTCGATGGGCTTCAGAGGCTCTGCGTGATCCCAGATGAGGAATAGGGTCTTATCTAGCGAAACGATCTGTCATTTTCACACAAAAAAAAGTATATACTTACAGTATATATACATAATGTATATACCCCGTGTTTACAAAGCGCTCGTGTGAAGACTAATACAAATGCCCTTTACCCAAAATACTCAACTTTCAACTTTTTTTTTTGCTAAAGGGCATTTGTATTAGTCTTCACACGAGTGCTTTGTAAACACGGGGGCGGTACTTCTGCCTATGTCTAGCGTGACCTTTCCGATGTGATTACATCATCCTTAGCACCTCGCAGGGCTGCGCAAGATGAACAATTAAGGTTAAAATGTATATTAATTTTTATTTATTTTTTGAAAATGACCGATCGTTTTGCTAGATAAGACACTATTCCTGATCTGGGATCACGCAGAGCCTCTGAAGCCCATCGAAGCGCTTTGAAACTGCATTGATTTGGACCTTCAGCATTTTGGTTGCAACTGAAAACTATTATATGATGAAAAATCCTGGAATGTTTTCTTCAAAAGACTAAATTTCTTTTCGACTGAAGGAAGAAAGACATGAACATCTTGGATGGCATTGGGGTGAGCAAATTATCAGGACATTTTCATTTTGGGGTGAACTAATCCTTTAAGTGTATTATATTTTATCATTCTGAAACCTTATGCATCATTATGCTTTTATAAATCAATTAAAAGATTTTCAATTTAGTGAATTAAATCCCTTTTCTCAACCCATGATACTCCAACCCCTATTTTTCATAGTTAATAGAGATCGATACTTGCAGGGCAGTGATTAAGAAGACCGCAAACAAGTTGATACACCAACATCCCCCGAGACAACCGCTCTACAATAACAACCCTATTACCAATTACAACAAATCCCAAGGCGGATCATGTCACTACAATGTAACTGGGAAATGCGTCTTAGTTAACAAACAAATCCTATCATCACAGGACCTGTATTTACCAGCAGTCATGTCTAAAGTCTTAATCAAGCTAGCTAGTCTTCAAACCATAGAGTAACCTTCTAAGCAAGTCGTTCTAATACCATCTTTGGTTATGCATTCTGCATTCTTTTCAGTTGATCAGCAGATAAGTACATTGGCTCATCCTTGTCTCATACATTTACAAATATCAGTGTGTGTCCCATAGAAACTTTTCCACGTTTCACCCCCTCTACAGCCAAAAAGTCGACCAAGGTCATAACATTACCAGTATAGTAACTTGTTGAAATGTTCTTGAAATCGAGCATCTCAGTTGAGACAGCTCTGTGGTTATAGTCTTCCCAGTCTGTGTGTATACTTTAGTAATCGAGGTGCAAGCAATGCTTTTGAATGAGACAAAAAAATGTATTATGGTTAAATATTAATACTGGAGAGGCGACAGGATCTAGAGATCCTTTTTAGGTTCACAGAAATGCTGTACCTAAAACTGTTTTGAAAGCTCACAAGTGCTTTGGTGGTCGTCTCTGTCCAGTTCCATATTCTGTTCCCACATTATGGATGAAGCTCAAACTGTCACTCAGAGTGTCATTGTGAGAGCCAACATAGTTTACATTGTGGTAAAGGCATTTGTGCACCATGACTATAATATTTCAAATGCCCACTGGCAAATGCCTTAAGTTAAGTATTCATAAACTAGTCCAACCTCAACTCACCCTATAATTTAATGTGCTGTTGGGCACTGGAGAGACATGCATGTGTGAAATGGGTGCATTGCTTTTCCAGAATTTTCCCCTGGGAATCATTAAAATATTAGCTGAGAATATATCTGGTAATATTGGTCTCATATTATATTTTTTTTATTAATAACTTAATACTACTAATGTACACTACTATTCAAACGTTTGGGCTCCTTTTTTTATGTTTTGAAATCATTTTGATATGTTCACCAAAGCATTTATTTGATCAAAAATACAGTAAAAACACTAATATTGTATAATATTAAAATAACTGTTTTCTGTTTTAATGTATTTAAAAATGTAATCATTACTCCAGTCTTCAGTGTCACATGCTCCTTCAGAAATCATTCTAATATGCTGATTTGATGCTGAAGAACATTTTTATTATGTTGAAAGATCTGATGAATAGAAAGCTCAAACGAACCGCATTTATTTGAAATATCAATATTTTGCTAAATTATAAATGTGTTTACTTACTGTCTCTTTATAAATTTAATGCATCCTCAGAGAATATAACTAATCATTTCTCTTGCTCTTGACAGGAGACTTGCGGCTCACACCAGAAGACTTTACTCGGGCTCAGAAATACTGTAAATACGCTGGCAGCGCACTGCAATATGAGGATGTGGGCACTGCCGTCCAGAATCTGCAGAAGGCCCTGAAGCTTCTAACCACTGGCAAAGAATGAATCCATTGTGCTGTCCTCCTTAAAACCACTTTATCAGAGATCTGGCCCAGACGAACTGAAAAAGGGCCATTTTCCCAGCCCCATCTGTATCAAAAGAGACACTCCACAGGGCACCCCCACATCACTCAATACAACATCTGTTTCAGTCATATTGGATGTCAATAGCTTCTCATTACTAGATCAATGAGACAAAGATGCGACACAAAAAAATCAGGTGCATGTGAAAGACCCTTTCAAATTCTGAGGAGTTCATACATATTCATGGTTTAGAGATTTATGGCTTCACAACAATTTGGTTAGATAAGCATGGACATGCAAGAACTCTCATCTTTTCCTCAGGCTCTCTAAAACATGAGCATTATAGTCACTTTGCCCTTAACTACGTCTACTTTTGCTACTTTCTGTTCACTATGAATATGCTTAAGGTGGATTTAACAGTTTTCTGCCGTTAGTAAAGCGTTATGATCAACAATAAATCTTTTTTTGACTCCTATTTCTTTTTTTGTTATTTGCAGTGCATGGTTTCCTTCATATAACAATCATGAAAAATGAGCATCTCACAAGTCCTAAGCATTCTTTATTTGGCTTTTTGGTGCTTGAGTTGTACATGAGTTGTTAGTCATTATATGCTGCTTAATAAGGTTTCTGCATTGCATAATGTAAACAATAAGCATTAAGCACATGCAGTTAGAAAACGAATGAGGATTATAACAGTGTTAACACAGCCTTAAATCACAGTGCAGTTTATTTGACTTGTCCATATTTGAATTATTCCAGGTGCCAGTAACAGTAAGAATCTGTCACAGTAAGTATTCCTCCAGATTAAAATATGGATGTGATAATGCATTTCAAAGGCGCTGAGTTTAGTTGTGTTATGATGGGTAATTTCTTTTTATTAGGCACAACCCATTTAGCCACATGCATGAATGAACTATGTCAGTTCACTGTGCATATTCAGGAAGCAATTAATTACAATAGATAGTTCCTGTTGTTTTCTGCCCAACTTGCGATTCTTGCGGTTGAATTAGCTGTGCCTCTGTTTTCCTCTCTTTCCACTGTTTAGCCTGAGGTGTAATAGAAGGGCATTGCACTTATCTGGAAGTAGACTGAGCTATCACTGCATGCATCTGCATTTGCCTGAATCCTTTCCTCCCTCATTGCGGATGCAAATGAACATCACCTGGGATTTTCCATCCTACCTGTCTTACTCCTTTGTACTCTGGTTTAATTGGCGCAAGTGAATTTACAAAGCAATGTCCATCCATTGACACTACGGAGGAAGGTTAAACCATAATGTCTTTTGCCTAAAATTAACCTTCAATTCTGAGTGACTGCATTCTTCCGATTTCATGACTCTGTAATCTCTCTTTAGCGTTTGAGTGTGTTTAAGGGTATTGACTTTGACGCGCACAGATAAAGTTTATTACTTGATTGTTATCAATGCTGTGGGAATCTAGAAACCTGTTCATCTTTTTTTTTTTATCATTAATCATCATGTTTATCATTAAATTCCCATTGTTTGCATTGGCTATTGAGAACAATAAGTGAGTAATTTGTGAACCGCAATGCATTTGGAATCCTAATTTTTGGCTCTTTCGTTGTTTTACATTCAAAATCTTCAGCCAAGTTCCTGTGTTATGGTGATAAAACGTCATTGTGGCTGTAAATCTCAATAATACTAAAAAAAAAAGCCATAAATGTAGCTAGCCTATAATAAATGTCCATGTTTTTGTGTATTGGTTCTCACACCCATAATAGATCAAAACCTAACAGTCCCCACAGGGACACACTATCTGATTCAAAGAAAGAAACAGGCTCTTCATCTAAATAAACTGGCCAAATGTATAGTCTTATCATTCAAATCAACAGCTCATAGGCTTGTAGACAGGAATTGGTTACAACTACATAACCTGAAATTTCTGTAGAGCATGATATTTGACCTGAATGCTAAAATGTAAGTATCTGAGGTACATGCAAATACAGCTATCCGACTTATAGGAACTATCTAACTGGAAGATCTTCTCTGACGTTGAAAACAAAGTAGCTTGCATGGGTTACTGAGGACAAAATACTTTTTTACAGTCGTTTTATAAGGTCTCTAACAAATTAATAAGAAGTAATAATTTGTTCATGGAAATATAATTATGAAATGAGTTCTAGTATAGTTATAGTATTCACACAGATAATTAAGAGGAAAAATATAGTATGTTTACTATATTACTGTAGGCTATATATTTATTTGCAGATATAAATAATTATATTTATAGATATCTTACAAGTGTTGAATATAATTTTGTAATAATTGTATATGTACAATTTCTTACATAATTGTAGGTATTAAGTAAAATTATGCTAAATAACAAGAATATTATGTATACTGTATATATACTGTGTGTGTGTGTGTGTCTACTCTCTCGAAATATAAATGTGCCCCACTCACCACAATAAACATCATGTGTTACTATTAATTAGACATCATTTGCTGCTATTATCGTATTTAATCCCAGGAACAATGTGTACCAAGCACTAATGCAAAGGGTTTATATTTATTTATTTATGTTTGTATTAATTTGGGGGTCTCCTCGGGATTTCTCTCACTGAAGGGTGGGGCTCTTTTGAGAACTGCCTCCAGCGGTTTTGGACAAGCACAGTTTTGTCTAGTAAACTGTTGTTAACGCTTTACCCAGCATCTGTCTGCTCGGAGAACAGGTTCATCTATCAAAAATTTATCTTGCACTTGGTTTAAGAATATCTCCGATGATGATATGTTTTTGCTAAGCATTGGCGTGGCGCGTGAAAGTTGATGGTGGGCTGCCTCTCAAAGTTCTCTGAAGTTGTTCACACAGGAGAAGAGATATAATGGTTCTTCAACGAGACGAGCTTCAATGAAATAATGTAAGTAACTTTTTTTACATCTTCCTATATGTTTCTTTGTGAAATGGGATATTCGGACTATATCTAAACTAAATACATCTTTTGGTTTTCACGGTTTAACTTTCGCTAACAATAAAGGTTTCTGATTAGCTTATTTTTTGTGATAGAATTTGAACAAAAGAGATTGACATGTTTTGAAAAGTTCAAAATATCGTATACAATGTATCGTGATAATAATAATACAACTGGAAACAGTGGTCCTATTTTTATTTTGGACAATGTTGATTGTTATAAATGTAAGCGCACATAATCTTGTTTGTTTGTGTAATAGGTGTATGTATATGTGTGTTGCATTTACTTACTGCTTTTACTTAGACCAGTGAAATATCCCCATGGCCCAAAAGAATGGGTGTCACATTACAATGTTAGTGGGCAGATGAATTTGCTATTGGACTTTTAGAAGACCGCAAATAAAACTGTAAACAACTAAATAGTATTTAAAATGTCTACGTCTTAATTATAGCCTAGCGTCTCTCAACTATAGTTGAGCTGCCTGCCTACGTTCAGCGTTTTTTGGGCATTATAGAAATTTGATGCCCGATGTCTACCTACTTGTTTTTTAAGGCATAACCATGAAGTATAATGTGGAATTTCTTATGTCATTAGATGAGATGAAATGTCAGAGAAAAATGAGAGGATGATGAATATTTAATTTAACAGTAGTGGTGATGACATGCGGCGTCTCTGAAATAAGTGAAGTCTTGATATACTTAGTTACTTTTCATTCGTTTCGATAGTTTCATTAGTTGTTACTAATGCATTTTTGTACAGCTTTATATTTAGGAAGTCGATATTAATGTCTAATATTATTACTATTACTATTATTATGTATTATGATTTTTTTTTTTGGAATCTTATGAATACCAGAAGGCACTGTTTCTGGTTTTCCAACTCATTTTTGCCATGATGAATCAAGTTCTTTATGCTGTTTGCAGGGTCCCCTGAGTCGCTGACCCCATTCATGTATATTTACATATGCCAATGGGAGCGTTCTGAACATTATTCATATGTTCTGTAATGTCATATTACATGAATTTAAAAGAAATAGCCTCATTCTTATCACCGTGACCACAAATTCTCCAATGTACAGAGATGTTGCAAGGCTAGGGCTAAAAAATATGTAGTAACATTCTGATTTGCAGCAATGATTTATATCAGGGTGTTGACTTACATTCCTCTTAGATAAGATTCTCTTCTCATTTAAAGGGATCATGCCCCTTTTAATGATATTCCACCATTGTGGCCTACTAATGAATGCGACTGATGGCATGTTGTGGTTGTTAAATAAAATATGAATTCTATTGTTCTGCTGGCTGATTCTGCCTTCGCTAAACTGCACTGTGGGCTGGAAATAGAGATCTCCTTTATCTTCCGACAATGGTTGTTGAAATGAAACAAGATCTCGGGGACCTCACACAGGATCTTGTAACTTCACACACTTCCAGTCTTGGCAACAAAAGCTTACAGACTTAGGTGTTATTAACCATAGTATCAAATGAAGTATTGCGATAATCTCATTATAACATACTCAGTCTCAGATGGAGGGAATTTTCCATCCATTTGATATAATGAAGACATTTATCACCGCAATCCTAATGCAGACGAACAATGCCCAATTAAACAAATAATGTCTTCATCAGAATAACTTATGAGGTCTCCAGTGGTTATCATCTCCCGCTGGAATCTTAGTTTTCCATGAACTTCGGATAATGACTCACTAGAACTCGCCTTCTTGGAAGCAGATTTCAGACCAGGGGTTGTTTACCGATGTCCAATTTCAAATGTTGAATTGTAGTGAAAAGTCACAGATATATGCAGTTGATTCATCTGAGATTGATTTGATGGATTAGTGTTACATACTTTGTAACTTCACTCTTTAACCAAAGTTTCTTGAACCAGGAAAGGTTTGACAACTAGTTCTTTAGAAAACTATAACTGATGCTTCAAAGATTTCAGAAATCAATATTCTGAGATATTTTTTTCATAGATGTAACATCAAGAATGTTCTTCTCTAAAAAACCACAGCCAACTCAAGAACCCTTAAAAAAAGTTCTTGATAAAAAGACTTCTTTTCTAAATCTTTACTTCAAAGAACCATCAAATAACTTTTTTAAAGAATGCTGTTTATTAACTTCTCTTTCCAATAAAGCCTTGGATTTCTGTTTTTGCAGCTATCCAACACTCTGTGATAAAATGTTCTCCGAAGCACCATTTTAAAGTGGAAGTTGAATGAGAGCAAGGACACCTGCGAAATGCTCCACACAGTCCATTACTGTGAATCTGAAGCACCAACATATAGTGATCCATTCTGAACAGGTTTTAGAGTGCAGTCGTTGCTTTTAATGTGAGGTATAATAGTTTCTATCACATCCTTACCTCTCTTTGAACATGGAAGGACATTGGAGATTGTGGTTAAAAATCGTTTGATACTTCAGTCACCCTTATGTTGTTTCAAACCGGTATGACTGTTTCTTCTTGACTTCATCACTTTGTAGAACACAAAAGCAAATATTTTGAAAAATGTCAATGAACGTCACTGGAGTTCAGCGTTTCTTTGGAGCCCGCTGACTTTTGTGTTCCACACGGTCGTGAGTAAATGATGACGGAATTCACAATTTTGGTGCGGTAAGCGTTGACATATTCGTTATTTTAGATACAGTTTTTCTACAATCTACATAGCTTTTCTCAAGATATGCTTCTGTTTATTTTAGTAGCTATTATATTTTTTACGTGTGAACTAACTGCTTCAGTCCACTTTAATAGATAACACACTGAATATAAATGCCTCTCTAATGTTTTTTTCAGTCCCCAGTTTCCTGTCATTCCAAGTTATGCTTTGTAAATGTTTGTGTACCTCTTTGTAAACCTCACCGTCTGTGAGCTTTTTCAGCAAACTTATTATGGCTGACGTGGGAGAGTGATTAGTCATTATGTAACGGGGCAGTTTTTGCATGGCTGCGGTCACTATTCTGACAAGAAAATATGGTTTCCACGCCACAAATACATCATTTAAACCTTCATAGTCCTCCCAAATTATAGACGCATGAATAAAGATATTGTGCTCCTGTGTGTGAGAGAAAGTGAGAAAAGCTTATGCATGAAGTTTATGCCAGTTGCTGTGTGTGAAGTGTTTGGAGTCAGTGACTAAGAAAGCCAAAAAGCAACAACAATCCATGGTGCTATTTGCATTTTTTTGAGCAAATCAAATCGAATGCGTTTTTTAAGCATCCGTTGCGTCAAAAGATGATCCCGGCCATAACTGCAATCCATTTAATGAAACCTCTAATGCAATTGTGGTTTTCGTGTATTTACACTATACTAAAATTACATATAAGTAATAAATTAAATTGTGGTTTTGTTTCAAAATTTCATTTGCTTAATCTGATTGGCAGGATTTCGTTCATCAGCGGTCGGTGGTGGAGATGGAAGTTCCAGAATTCTCTCGCAGTTTTCCTGCTACTGACTTGCTTTCTGACTACAGGTAAAGGAGCTCTACGGTTATAAATGTAAAATGTTATAACGCAAGTAGTGTGCTATCTGGAAATGTTGTCCGTAGTTATATTCTGAACTGATTTTATATGTGTATTGCTCATCATGCTAATCAACATTGCTTCCATCTAATTAATTCACCTTTCTTTTCATTCTTTAATACTTTATTTCATATTTTCATATATTCTCTTTTTGTTTGATATATGTACATGTTTTCAAACTTTCTCTCAGCTTCCTTATATTTCTTGCTCTTTACCTTTATCATGCTTTTTTTTAAATCACCGTTAACATGCTTTTATTGTCTTTGTCCTTAGAAATCACAACTGAAAAATATCTCAGTCATAAAAAGAAATGTACAGTACCGGTCAAAAGTTTGAAAACATTACTATTTTTTATGTTTTTGAATTCTTTGAAGTCTCTTATGCTCATTAAGCATGTTCAAAAATACAGAAACACAGTAAGTAGTAATTTAAAATAATGGTTTTCTATGTTAATATACATTAAAATATAATTTATTTCTGTGATGCAAAGCTGAATTGTCATCAGTCATTACTCCAGTCTTCAGTGTCACACGGTCCTTCAGAAATCATTCTAATATGCTGATTTATTATCAATGTTGGAAACAGTTTTGCTGCTTAATTTTGGTTTATAACCTGCGATACTTTTTTTCAGGATTATTTGATGAATAAAAAGTTTAAAATAACAGCATTATTTAAAATAGAAATCTACACTACCGTTCAAAAGTTTGGGGTCAATAATTATTTTCTTTCTTTTTTTTTAAAATAAATTAATCGTTTTATTCAGCAAGGATGTGTTAAATTGATAAAAAAAAGTGATAGTGAAGATTTATATTGTTAGATATTTCTATTTCGTAATAGTTCTATTTTGAATAAATGCTGTTCTTTTTAATCTTTTATTCATAAATTAATCCTGAAAAAAGTATTACAGGTTCCAAAAGAAATATTAAGCAGCACAACCGTTTACAACATTGTTAATTACAGAGTTTCAAATCAGCATATTACAATGATTTCTGAGTAATGGCTGATGAAAATTCAGCTTTGCATCACAGAAATAACTTATATTGTAAAGTATATTAAAATAGAAAACGATGTAATAATATTTCACAATATTACTGTTTTTTTATTCACACAGGTTTGACTTAGTTCAAAAACATTAAAAATAGTAATGTTTCCAAACTTTTGACTGCTACTGGACATCTTTAAAAAAAAAAAAAAAAAAGGCCACAATCAGTTTAGTGTTGAACAATGATCCTACTTATAATCCTAAATATATAAATAAAACATGAGCTCTGTCAGTGGTCTCTCAGTGTGTGTTGGATGGTTAAACTGTGTACCGTGCCTGCTTCTGTTTGTAGTCCAGCTATTACGCACAACATTTGCAGTTGTTTTTGTGAAGCTGACATAATCTCTGTTACGACAGTGTCCCCTGAGATGGAGTTATTATTCAGACACATTATTAATGATTTCAGCACCAAAAAAAACACGGATTTGCTCTTAACTGGCAGCTCAAATCCTTAATCGGTCTGTTGTTGCTGAATTTAAGTTCCTTTTGAGCTGCATATGAAAAGCATGTGTCTTTTTAATATTAGTCGCATACCGCAGCTCGCCTGATTTGTTCGTACTGTTATATTGGTCCAAGTAGGAACGTTTATGGTCGTTGGATGCCTGTCAGAAATGGTTTAGAGCAAAGATCAGATTTAATGCTGGGAATCAGCATCAGGGAAATTTCTAGAGCGCTTTAATAGTTTAAAAAAACAACAACAGACAACCGAGAGCTAATACTCTATCTAAACAATGAAATTCAATTAATTTAAGCCACGGCATAATAATGTTGTGCTAAGAAGGCCAAGAGCAATTTCGAACATGGTTTTAGGATGGTCCGCCTCTCATAGGCATTCTAGACCTCATTTAAATGACGCCTAAATCAAATGTTGCTTAAACTTGGAAAATTCTTGATGAAATGACGCGTTGATTAGATCTGATTTGTCACGTTCTGTAAACAACGCGCACAGACTCTAGATTCCAGACAGGGAATCGTTTCTGTCCTACTGCAAGAGCTTGTCATTAAAACCAGATGTGATTATGGGTCGTAGAGGGAATAACCCTTTTGTGCATAAGTTCACAATATGCTTTTGTTGTTTGTTTTCATACTGAAACCGCAAATGTACACACAGCATGTCACATGTTTGTTCTTGGGTACCCTTATTTTTCTGCCATACTTCATAAGCCAAGGAGCAATGGGAGTGTTTATAGAGTTTAATCTCTCTGGATCTTTGTAGAACAGCTGCATTGTGTTGATCAAGAGCAGCGCGCTTAAGTGATGGATTTAATCAAGGAATAGTTCCCCCAAAAACGTTCTTATGTACTCCCTGTCATGTCATTCCAAACCTATATTGCTTTTTTCTTCCTTCCATGAAACACAAAATTAGATGCTGGGAAGAATGAACAAGCTGTTTTTTTCCCATACAAAGTCACTTCACAACAGTGCTTTTTTATTTTATGTTATGTTATGTTTTTTTTATTTAATTGACTTTTTTTCCCTCAGAATTCTGACTTTCTCGCAATTGCGAGTTTATGTCTCGTAATTCTGACTTTATATCTCGCAATTCTGACTTCTTTTCTCAGCATTGTGAGATATAAACTCGCAATTGTGAGTTATAAAGTTCAATACTGGGGAAATAAAGACTCAGAATTTTTTCTCAGAATTGCGAGTTTATACATCACAATTCTGGCTTTATAACTCGCAATTGCATTATATAAACTTCCAATTCTGAGAAAAAAAGTCTGAATTAATTAATTAATTTGTTACATTTATATAACGTTTTTCTAGGCACTCAAAGCGCTTTACAAAGAAGGGGGGAATCTCCTCATCCACCACCAATGAAAAGAATTGCATGATAAAAAGTCGCAATTGCGAGTTATAAAGTCAGAATTGTAAGATATAAATTCTGACTTTATAACTCGCAATTGCAAGCTTATATCACGCAATTATGAGATAAAGTCAGAATTGTGAGAAAACTTGCAATTGCAAGAAATAAAGTCAGAAATTAGATAAAAACTATTTTAATTACCTTATTTATTTTTTATTATGTGGCAGAAACAAGCTTCCATAGTTTTATTTTAATTTTATTATTTTTGTTTAGTTTGGTTTGGTTTAGGCTAGGCTAGTTTTTTTTCATGAATAAGAATATCTCGATTTTAATCGATTCTCATTTTTATGAACCAATATCGATTCTTAAATCCAAAGAATCGATTAGTCATCCTGTTTTCAGTTGATGAATGAACCTAACTTTGTAGAGCCCCTCCCGTCCAATAAATCGCAATAATCTTTGTGCTTTGATACTTTTGATAAGATACAAAGTCTCCGATTTTCTCAGATTTGTGAACAATATGTCACGTAATGCCACATTTACCTCAGAAAAACCATTCAGTGTCCAAAAATGAACTCTAGAGATGAGCATTTTGATAAATATTATGTACCATATTACATAGGCTATTCTAATTTTTAATGTTCTTCAATATTAATGCATGTTTGAATAAATCCGTCTTTTTTGATTGCCACCATTTAAATGTTTATATTTCAAAAAACAAATTATAGAAATATGATTATGTAATTGTACAGTTAGTATTATAAAATGTATTATTATAAAAACATCATTGAGTGTAATTTATGTTTGTATTTAAATCATTTAGTTAACCTTTAATATTATTAATGCTCAACTGACTATCATGTATAGTTTACAGCATTAGTTAAGAAATGTTTTCCTCAAGAAAATGTGATCTGATATATATCCACAATAATAATCGATATTGAATCTAATCGAATCGTGAAATTTGTGTCAATACCCAGCCCTAACATCTGGTAATAACTCTGAGGATGACGTTTATGATACTTTTAAGTATTTTTTTGAAAAAGAACAGCTTTGACATTCTGCCTTGCATCACATTTTTCTTTTTCATGAAAGAAAGAAAATAATACAGGCATTTGGGATGACAAAGAGGTGAGTAAATGCTGACAGGATTTTCATTTTTGGGTGAGCCGTTAATTGACTCTTGGCAGGTACATGCGGCACTCCTGAGGTACAGCAGGTAAACTGCCAGGAGAGTGAGAGAAATGAGACGCTTCAGGATTAAAGCTTTCACAAAATGTGACGCTGCTGAAAGGGCTATTTTTAATCTCCCGGGTCTTTTTTAGCCTGAGATCCGTGTATCGGACATTCCATCTTTTGGCATCTTTCCTGAGCGGCCTTCTTTCTAAAAGGACATTTTGAGATCAAAGCTCTTCTTTTCTCCCATAAAATCAGGCATTCTTTCATTGACCTTCACTTCATCAGCAGTCACTTCACAACACTGCTAAAATCCCATCATAGCAGCAGCTTATTTGTTTGTTTGTTTTTTGTTTAGTTAGTTAGTTAGTTTTGCCCTGTCATTGTATTTCTGAAGTGTTGATTAAAAATATGAAAAATTAGGACATAAATAGCGTACACTTTGCTGAAACATATTATTACTTTCCTTAAGTGTTGTTATTTAGTTTTTCTCTGCACGTGTTTATTTCTGGGTTTTGCTATAGTGCAAGATAATAATTCAATGAAACGGTGCGTTTTCTAATTTGATAAAGCGATTTTAAAGGTTTTATAAGCGTGATTTTTATAAAATGTTACAGTCACCGTGAAACAGAAGTTGCGATTTTACTTCAGTATTGTGCCTTAATTTCCGAGTGAAACAGAATATTGAATGAGAAAAATAGAGGGCGTGGCTTGTTTTTCCCGCTGGGAATTGATTGGATTAAAAGTGGGCGTTCCCTTCAGCTCGCAGCAGACTGACAGTTGGGGAAAATTCTAGTTGGAAGTGAGCATCCCTATGCTCTACTCACTCCAAAGGGCAGAACATGACCATAAATTATTGAATTACTTCCTTGAAGTGACCATTGCATGTTCCCTTCGCTAACGGACCTGTGGAAGGGCCCTTTTTGAAGGGTTTCAGTTGTTCACCTTCAATTGGAACACTCCTACAAATGGCGCCCCCTTCCCGAAGTGCCCTTCAAGGGTGCAAAAACAGCATTTGGATTTCACCCTTGGAGAGGATGTTCTACCCAAGCCATCAAACTGACGTCATTCCAGAGAGGAAGTACATTTTCAGATTTCGATCAAAGATTACAACTTGCACAGATGAATTGTCAAGACTAGTAATGTGTACTATCAAAGTAAATGGGGTCAATTTACTTTCATGCTAGTGTTAATTTTGTCTCGTCATTTTAGTCTAATTTTAGTCAAAGGAAAACTCTATATATTGTGTGGCAAAATAAGTAACATAAAATACATATAACCTGCATAATGTATGTGCCACAACACCAGCTAACTGGTTGATTTACAGCGTAGATGCCTAAAATCAGCATTAGCTTATGAGACGATGGGCACAAATATCGATTTCGATCTTGATTCAGTATGAATTCATATGTATATAGCCTACTGTACATAAGGAAAATAAGTTTGTCTTTTAGCACTATTTTACATTTTTTTGGGGTTAAATTATATTTGCTTGCATCCATTACTATTCACTATTATTAAAATAAATTTCACAAGTAAGCAGTTATGATCTGCAATACTTTTTTGAGCAACTAGACGACATGTATATTTATTAAAGAGCCATACAGGCACCTAGTGGATAATGGCATTACAAATGAAAATTTTATTTT
Source organism: Gobio gobio (assembly GCF_949357685.1). Classification (NCBI taxonomy): domain Eukaryota; kingdom Metazoa; phylum Chordata; class Actinopteri; order Cypriniformes; family Gobionidae; genus Gobio; species Gobio gobio. The sequence continues at coordinate 14,077,067 of NC_137105.1, read as the reverse complement.
TCCAGCCACAAAATGACTCTAATTTGCTTCTTTGCATTGGAATTCTCTATTTTAAACCTTAATTACTACACTAATTGTAATATAAATAATACAAATATTAGAAGAAAATTTTTTTAAGTGGTCATTAATGGACCATACTTATTGCACAAATAGTATTTAGTACCAAAAGATATTATTGAACTAAAATATAGGCTAGGCTATTTAAAAATGACCACCAATGAGTATAAGTGTGACCAATTAGTAAGGAATACCTGAGGGTTAAATACAATAAAAACATTAACATTAATGTAAACAATTTTGCATCTCCACCACTCTCCATAATATAATGATACTGTAAATGTGGTTGACATAATAATCAATGCACACTATGCTGTACTGTTTACCAAAACTTGCTGCAAACACCTGTATAGTTAAGCTGTTATGTATCCGCTTAATCCATTCAAATGTATTGACACAGCGCTAGAAGTATTGAGCGCTCCGGGAATCACGTGACCGCGCGCGCCGCCGCGAGATGACAGGCTGGCAGCAACAAGAGTATGAGACCTGTAGGCTACTTGAGCAACAGCGCAAACTCTTTCGGAATATTTTGAACAGCTGAATATTCTCTATCATGATGAAAAAGTAGAGACGATTGTAGACGAAAATGAAGAGATTTTATCTGTTTTTATTTTATGCAAAACACTTTAGTCTCTTCTTTTTTCGTCAACAATAATACATGTTAATTTAGTCTTAGTCAGCGTTTTTGGACATTGGTGCCGTCTCGTCATCGTCTCGTCTTTTTCATGGAAAAAAAGGTTGTTGACGAACATATTTAGTTTAGTCTCGTCTGACGAAATTAACACTTTCATGCTGACTTAAAAGGTGCACTATGTAAGTTTTAGCGGTGAGGTTGCGAATTGCAATCGCCCACCGCTCACCCCTCCCTTTCGAAACACATAGAGAAGCTACAGTGGCCGACACAGGACAAATATGTTGTCGTCTGAGACAGCAGAGACTAGCTAGCACTCTGTAGAGAAGTTTGTCCGTTTAGGGCTACTGTAGAAACATGACGGCGCAAAATGGTGCCTTCACTGTTAGGGCAGCGGTGTATGTAGATAGAAATGACTCATTCTAAGATAATAAAATGATTTATGCACCACTGAAAACATAGTTATGTACACTCACCTAAAGGATTATTAGGAACACTGGTTCTATTTCTCATTAATGCAATTATCTAATCAACCAATCACATGGCAGTTGCTTCAATGTATTTAGGGGTGTGGTCCTGGTCAAGACAATCTCCTGAACTCCAAACTGAATGTCAGAATGGGAAAGAAAGGTGATTTAAGCAATTTTGAGCATGGCATGGTTGTTGGTGCCAGACGGGCCGGTCTTAGTATTTCACAATGTGCTCAGTTACTGGGATTTCCATGCACAACCATTTCTAGGGTTTACAAAGAATGGTGTGAAAAGGGAAAAACATCCAGTATGCGACAGTCCTGTGGGCGAAAATGCCTTGTTGATGCTAAAGGTCAGAGGAGAATGGGCCGACTGATTCAAGCTGATAGAAGAGCAACTTTGACTGAAATAACCACTCGTTACAACCGAGGTATGCAGCAAAGCATTTGTGAAGCCACAACACGCACAACCTTGAGGCAGATGGGCTACAACAGCAGAAGACCCCACCGGGTACCACTCATCTCCACTACAAATAGGAAAAAGAGGCTACAATTTGCACAAGCTCACCAAAATTGGACAGTTGAAGACTGGAAAAATGTTGCCTGGTCTGATGAGTCTCGATTTCTGTTGAGACATTCAGATGGTCAGAGTCAGAATTTGGCGTAAACAGAATGAGAACATGGATCTATCATGCCTTGTTACCACTGTGCAGGCTGGTGGTGGTGGTGTAATGGTGTGGGGATGTTTTCTTGGCACACTTTAGGCCCCTTAGTGCCAATTTGGCATTGTTTGAATGCCACGGCCTACCTGAGCATTGTTTCTGACCATGTCCATCCCTTTATGACCACTATGTTACCATCATCTGATGGCTACTTCCAGCAAGATAATGCACCATGTCACAAAGCTCGAATCATTTCAAATTGGTTTCTTGAACATGAAAATGAGTTCACTGTACTAAAAGGGCCCCCACAGTCACCAGATCTCAACCCAATAGAGCATCTTTGGGATGTGGTGGAACGGGAGCTTCGTGCCCTGGATGTGCATCCCACAAATCTCCAACAACTGCAAGATGCTATCCTATCAATATGGGCCAACATTTCTAAAGAATGCTTTCAGCACCTTGTTGAATCAATGCCACGTAGAATTAAGGCAGTTCTGAAGGCGAAAGGGGGTCAAACTCAGTATTAGTATGGTGTTCCTAATAATCCTTTAGGTGAGTGTATATTATATTGCATTTCTGTCAATAGATCCTCATAAATATTACACACTGCACCTTTAAAGTATTTGAAAAAATTATAATGTTAATAAATTGCATTTAGCCATCTCAAGTTAACCCTAACCCTGTCTTGAACATTCGGCAATTTAAAAAAAAGCATAAATAGAACAGTGAAAGAAATTCTAGGTCTAATTCTAGTTGGGAAATTTTTGTTTTGAACTATTTGCAAATAATATTTGCATTAATGTGCATTAAAATTTGCACACATACTTTTATTTGTATGCCTAATATGTCAAAAACACTCTCACTCAGTTAGGAATTACATGAACCACGTAAATGCATATTTTCAATTTGAAACAACCATATTTGAGGATCACTGGATGTTACTGTCAGTCGTTTAACATTTCTATCACAAAACAGTTGACGTGTATTAAATGTTTCACTATTTTACATCTGACCTCACTCTCTTCGTTAAATTGATGCTTTGTACTGGAATTCATGATCTGCTTCTGTGAACAGTAAACCCTGCCTACTTTTATTTGAGTGCTGTTAGACCGCAAAGGCAGACCAGCATAAAAAAAATAAACATTTAAACCTTCAACAACATATCATCCTAACATATGTTGCGGAACGGTGAGTATAGTGCAAGAATTTCAAATATATGGGACAACAATTTGGCCTTTCTTATTATAGAGGGGGACCTCAATATCTATGATGGTTACGGGGTTGACGATTTTACAGTTTAATTTTACATTACAAGTTACGTTTTAAGTTCCATTCATTTAATTGAAATGTTCAGGAAAAATTGCTACATTTTTAGCTTTTATCATTGTTAGCTGTTATCAGCTGCTATTTTTAGCTGTTTGTCTTGAAGCTATTCTTTAAGAAATATATGTAGGCTATGAAAGAGAAAAATTGTAACCGTTTTGTAAAATGACCACACTAGCAAGTAAATGACCTTCGAGTGGAGTGATCCATGTCTTGTTTTGTACAGTTTGTGCGAATAAGATCATTAAAAAAGCAGGTGACGTGTTTGGTGCCTTTGACGCAGTATTGAGATGAACCCATCCTGGGTGGGAACCAAGATCTGAGCAGCACAAGATGCTTTGCCAAGTTAGACCTGTGGCTTCTGTAGCACAGTTGGTCGTGCCTCTTTTTACTGTGGCCCACTCCGACAGCTTTGCACACATCTATAAAACAGCAGGATATTCCAGTAGCGTGATTCCTTCCAATAGTGATTTCAGCCTCTTTCTGCAAAACACTCACAGGCCACTTGTCAAAAGCGGATCCCATTCCTTGCTTGTTCAAACCCCAGGCACGATGGCGGAAAGAATGATTTTTCCCCCCTTCACCTCTTTCTTTGTTTTTGCTGGACAACCGTTATGAATTTTCCACCGTTTTCTGCCCCAGGTGTGTCGATGGGGTCTTGTTTGTGGCGGGTTTTGCAGTGACCCAGTTCAGGCTGGTTTGACATTCTGATTTGTGTGGTGTATTTGATCCCCCAGAAGGGACCAGGAGAATGCAAATGTGTAGAAACCTTAGCTTACACTTCAATAAATTGGGTCTGCCGTACATTTATAAAGTGTTGTTTGCATTTACAATGTCTGCTGGCTTTTCACGAGAAATGAAATAAAAAAATGAAGTAGTTATAAAATGTATTAAAATCTACTTAGTTTAATTGTTTTATGGTTTACAACTAGCAACGATACAGCCAAAGATCATTTTGCCTTGGAGCCCTAACACGTAATGTGTTATACTTCATTAATTTCAGAGTCACTCTCCAAAAGTAGTTTTTATTACATATTTCGCCTTTTCTTGACTTATTTAGTTTCATTTAAATTTGCCATGAATGCTGGTACAGGGCTTTATGGGAAGAGAGCACTAGTCTTTCCTAGTGTTTTTGTTTTTCACTAAGAAATTATCTGATATAACTCTTATTTTTAACCCTTATCCAGCAAATCACAAACAACTGGAAGAGCCATGACATTTAAAACATACCAAATTTGTTGGTAAGTAAATTTGCAAAAGTAGTGATAAAGGACATCTTTTGAGTCTGCCAATGCTTTTAGATGTCTGACCACTTCTGACAGAATCAGAGAATAGAGAAGTATGTGGTTTTGGCATCTTGACAGTTTGGATTGAATTGTAAGTGCTCTGAAATCCAGCCTCTGTATCAACTGTCCACTCTGCTGAGCACAAGGCATGTAATGACTCAAGTCTCTGAAGAGAGCGCAATCTGTGGTTTAGGTTGTGTCCCCTTAAACTGAAGATCATTTTCCCTTTCTAGGGTGGATGCCCTTTATCCTTCTGTTAGAGAGCAGTTCTCACTATTAAAGTATACTCCAGCTTTATAGTTCCCCACCTGGAATCTGTATGAAGCATCAAATCCCAGGTTTGATCACTATAACTGTTAGTTTAAAGCCAACTACTATGAATACTCTTTTTTTTGTGTGTGGCTATGCTTGGGTGTATTTTTCATGCAAAGAGTTGTAAAATTTCATGCATGAAAATTCAGATTGTTGTTCTCAATAGTAGCATTACTGGAAGGGAAAAGCAGAAAGAATCTTATGAAATATTATTAACTTGGAGAACACATTGTAAATCATTTAAATTATGTCATTTGACTGTTTGAATTAGTTAACCCTCAGTAATGTTTGTTTACGTACATCAAACTTGTCCTGAGGAAGCCACTGCATCTTGAGAAAGTTTAATCGTTCAGCGCTGCTCAATTTGCCAAAAAGAGTTTTTGCTTATGTGCTGTTCGGGACAGCATGAACAGGGACCATTGTCTCTGAGTCTCTTTTTCCAGTGTGTTGAAGTCTTCATGTACGAGAGTCGACTTGAGGGATCTGAAAGAGTTAGTTCACTCAAAAATGAAAAAAAAAATTGTCATCAATTACTCGCCCTCATGACGTTCCAAACCTGTGAGACTTTCGTTCATCTTCGAAACAAAAATGAAGATATTTTTTATGTAATCTGAGGGATTGACAGTCCACGCAACTACTTTAAAAAGTCCCTAAATAGATTGTAAAACTAATCCATATGAATTGAGCAGTTTAGTCCAAATTTTCTGAAGAGACTGGATTGCTTTATATTTTGAACAGATTGAATTTAGGCTTTTATTCACATATAAACATACATCAGCGAACATAAACAGAAGCTCAACCGTACTTGCCTGATGCATGAGAACAAATGTCATTGGTTCTTGCAGAATCTCAAATGTGCTGCGTAACACGAGAAGGAACCTCATTGGTTCTTGCAGAATCTCAAATGTGCTGCGTAACACGAGAAGGAACCTCATTGGTTCTTGCAGAATCTCAAATGTGCTGCGTAACACGAGAATGAACCTCATTGGTTCTTGCAGAAGCTCAAATGTGCCGCGCAACACGAGAATGAACCTCATTGGTTCTTGCAGAATCTCAAATGTGCTGCGTAACACGAGAATGAACCTCATTGGTTCTTGCAGAAGCTCAAATGTGCTGCGTAACATGAGAATGAACCTCATTGGTTCTTGCAGAAGCTCAAATGTGCCGCGCAACATGAGAATGAACCTCATTGGTTCTTGCAGAATCTCAAATGTGCTGCGTAACACGAGAATGAACCTCATTGGTTCTTGCAGAATCTCAAATGTGCCGCGCAACACGTGAATGAACCTTATTGGTTCTTGCAGAATCTCAAATGTGCTGCGTAACACGAGAATTAACCTCATTGGTTCTTGCAGAAGCTCAAATGTGCCGCGCAACACGAGAATGAACCTCATTGGTTCTTGCAGAATCTCAAATGTGCTGCGTAACACGAGAATGAACCTCATTGGTTCTTGCAGAAGCTCAAATGTGCCGCGCAACACGAGAATGAACCTCATTGGTTCTTGCAGAATCTCAAATGTGCTGCGTAATACGAGAATGAACCTCATTGGTTCTTGCAGAATCTCAAATGTGCCGCGCAACACGAGAATGAACCTTATTGGTTCTTGCAGAATCTCAAATGTGCTGCGTAACACGAGAATGAACCTCTTTGGTTCTTGCAGAAGCTCAAATGTGCCGCGCAACACGAGAATGAACCTCATTGGTTCTTGCAGAATCTCAAATGTGCTGCGTAACACGAGAATGAACCTCATTGGTTCTTGCAGAATCTCAAATGTGCTGCATAACACGAGAATGAACCTCTTTGGTTCTCGCACGTCAAGCGAACGTGCTTGAGCTTCCGTTTACTACAACTGATGTGCGAGTTGATGAATGTTTATATGTGAATAAAAGCCTACATTCAATCTGTTCATCATATAAAGCAATCGTGTCTCTTCAGAAAGAATTTTGACTGAACCTCTCAATTCATATGGATTAGTTTTACATCAGTGGAGGGACAGAAAGCTCTCAGATTTCAATAAAATATCTTAATTTGTGTTTCAAAGATGAACGAAAGTCTTATGGGTTTGGAACGACATGAGTGTGATTAATGACAGCATTTTCATTTTTGGGTAAACTATCCCTTTAAAGGATTTGGTTGGAGACGTCGTTCATATGTCTATTAAATGGTCACAGTTCAGGATTCTAGGTTGTCTTTATGGGAAAATGGCTTCGGGATTACAAAAGTAATTCACCATACCTCTACCAGGCCTGATATCGCTTTCCCTCTCGTTCTGTCCCTGTCGATGCACTAACCCGGCGGCTGTCTAAACGCATCTTCCTGTCCTCTGATTTCACTCCTGTCCTTGGCCTCTGCTAATACCTCTGTCCTTCGGCCATGCAAGGTAAAGTGACATGTGACCTGTTTGCTTGCAGTAGCACAGAGCTGCCAGAGTAGCAGCTGCAATGTGGTGCTCACCGACTCCCAGGGCTCTTTTACCTCCCCCTGCTACCCCAGTGACTACCCACCCAGTCAGGCCTGCAAGTGGACCATACAGGCCCCGGCCGGCTTTATAGTGCAGATCACCTTCCTAGATTTTGAGCTCGAGGAAGCACAAGGCTGCATCTATGACCGCATCGTCATCAGCACTGGCACGAGTGATACCAAATTTTGCGGCTTAACACCCAATGGACTAACTCTCAACTCCAGTGGAAATGTGATGGAGGTTTCCTTTAACTCAGACTTTAGTGTCCAAAAGAAAGGCTTCCATATCAGTTACAAGCAAGGTATGTTTATTACATAGCGAGCTCTGCACAGCATGGTTATTGATCTATTGTTTTATTTTAAGATATTTTAATTAAATGAATTAACATTTTATTTAATACTTTATAATTAAAATACTTTTTTGTTAAATCATTTGTATTAATTTATGCTTTGTATCCTGTTACGGTTTATGACATGCCATTAACTATGTTTTGCTACGGTTTTGTGGCTTCAAAAGAAATCCAGATAATCGTTCCAGACGAGCGTGACAGCTGGAGCACAATGTTTTAATGTAGTGAATAAACATCAGACTTCATAGACAGCAGCATTATCAAGATTACATTGCTAAACTCCAGCACTCTGTTTCATACCACAGCTGCTGCAACATATTGCTTTGCCTTTCATTCTATCGGTATCATCTCACACCACAGTCACAAACATTTAATCATATTAAATGATTTATATTCAGCACTTCTCTCAGTTTTCAGCCTGCAAAATTGTGTTCTTAATCAATATTTTTGTCTTGTTTTTCAGGGGAAAAAAGAGATTAATTTATTCATTTGATTGTAATAGAGCTTGTTTTCAGATAATATGTATTTTAAATAATTAATTTATACAGCTCCTGAAAAAAATAAGAGACCTTTTAACATTGATTTCTGAACTTGGAGTGGTATCTTGGTGGTATTCCAGAAAGGTTAACTTACCGTCACATAAACCTTGAACTCTCGGTTGATTAACCCAAAGCTTGCTTACTCGAGGTATGCTGGTTCCAAAAACGAGTCCAGGAGTAAGTTCAAGTTCAGACAACTCAGAGTATGTTAACAACAGAGCGACAAATCAATGATTCACCATGGAAACAGACGCTATGGCCCTGTCCCAAATGGCCCCCTAAACCCTCACGGTCTTCCTCTGAGTCCGCACTTTCAAGGTGTAATGCCGCTTTGACTGCCAGGAAGAAGTCCGTGCGTAACTCGCACCAGTGCGGGCTCGGCAGAAGTGTGCATCGAGGGCGCATATTGACCTCAAAGGGGGCGCTTGCGAGCACCCTTCTGAGACCTAAAATGACAAATGGGTCACCCTGCGATCTCGTGGACTTAAAGGGTCACTTCAGTGATTTAGCATTAGGCTTTGTATCAGTAGAAACCCCGTAGTATATTTGAATTATGGTACTTTCCCCCCTCATATCCCCCTGAGACGAGAGAATTATGCATTTTATTTCTGGAAAAAATCCTCCGATGACGCCAATATTGTCTTTTTGCGTCATCGGAGGATTTTTTGGCCAGAGGCTAAAGACTACAGCCACTTGATGGAGCTGTTCTGCATGTTATCAAACCGCCCATAGGGGAGAGATCTCACGCACACAATGTAAGACACAGACGGCCGCACGGACAGTCATAACGGATCATCACGGATACTCAGCGCGGTGCAGAGTAAAGTGAGTGTTTCAACTTTTCAATGAATTCCTGTGATAGTTTAGCTTTCATATGCTAACTGAAAACGTACCAGACTGGAGCTTAACGTTACCTCAGCTCTTCGATGAATGAAATCTGATCCTGCTGCGTCTGTGCCGTGACTTTCGTTCGGCTCACTCACACTTTATTGAAAAGACACGTTCAGTTTTTAATTGTAGTGTTTATTCTCTAACTGAACGAAATGATTGCATTACTATGAAGATCAAAACGACGGTGTACAGAGTGGCCTCGTAGGGCAGCGAAGCAAGTGCATTCTGGGAGTTGTTGTCTTTCATCCACATGAGACAAAAATACATTTTCTCAGTCTAGAAGGCACCAAATTCAAAAATAATTTCACATTTCTACTGCATAAATGACCCAGTTTAAATACAAAGCTTAATGCTAAATCACTGAAGTAACCCTTTAAAAGACACACGCATGCAGCGGCCATTGTAAGTCCACAAGACCGAAAGTGCACATGAAGCCTATGGCCCTGTCCCAAATGGCACACTTCATGTGCACTTTCGGTCTTGTGGACTTACAATGGCTGCTGCAAGTGCTTGTCCGTCAAGTCCAAGAGACCGCAGGGTGTCCCATATTTGCCATTTTAGGTCTCAGAAGGGTGCTCGCGAGCGCCCCATTTGAGGTTGATATGTGCCCTCGATGCGCACTTCTGTCGAGCCCGCACTGGTGCGGGTTACGCAGCGGACTTCTTCCCGGCAGTCAAAGCGGCATTACATCGTGAAAGTGCGGACTCAGAGCAAGACTGTGAGGGTTTAGTGTGCTATTTGGGACAGGGCCTAAGAAAGAGCATGCCATTCTACTTCCTCTTCTTCTTTTGTTTAATGGCGATTTACATAACCTACTTAGTGCACATCGCCACCTATTTGGTGGGTATGCAATAATTTTTTCAATGTTTTCTTTTAATAAGTAATCTTTATTCACTGAAAATAAGGATTATATTGTTTGTTTGATGCTAATTAATTGAATGCAGATCCATGTGTGAGATGACAATAAAATAAATAATAAATATATTTGAATTGCATTAATATTTAAACTTATTTTGAATGTATTTTTATTCTAATTCTTTAGAATCAATATATAATATTGTATATTATATAACTGAAACACATTTGGTTATATTAATAACTATATTCATTATATAAAACACATCTGAATAAGCAAACTAACCCTAGAACATAACCTGCTCTGGAGCTGTATGTCATTTTGACAAATAGGTTAAACGTATGGACGCCAGTTTTCACCTTAGAGTAAATAGTAAAACATGTACACTACCATTTAACAGTTGCAACATTTGGGGGAAAAAGTCTCTTATGCTCACAAAGGCTGCATTTGTTTGATCAAAAATGCAGTACAAACAATAATGTGAAATATTGTTGCAGTTTAAATAGCTGTTTTCTATTTTAATATATCTTAAAATGCTATGTATTCCTGTGATAGAACTTTCCAAAAGAACAGCAGTTATTTGAAATTGAAATATGTTGTAATATTTACAGTCAATGTCTAGTACTTTCACTTTTGTTCTTAATAATAGTAATAATTTCTTTCAGAAATAAAGTAAAAAGTATTTCTGCTGAATTTATGAAGCAAGGAAGTCCATCAATTCCGTTCATAGAGGGTGATTAATCTTTTTGTGTCAAAAAGTAAAATAAAATTGATATCTTCACATTTTTATCTAGGTGTAGCTCATAATCCAGGAACAAGTGTGCCTGCATAAATTGACAGGTAGAAACGTGTTCACTTGTTGCAATCAAACATCTCAACCTCCTCCAAAATAAATAACAACCAGCAATATATAACCTTCGTAATGAAGTCAGACGGTGTGAAAGTACCCATGGATACCCAGTAGCTTTTATAGATATAGAGACTGTATCTTCTATTATCTTCCCAGTTTGAAAATGAAACACCTTTGAGATCAATCTCATTAATGTTTAGTGTTCGGCCAACCTGTTGCTTTTTCTGTCATCGTTAGATAGCATTAGACATTTGGTTTTGTCAGAAAACATCACAAATATAGTGCATGGATGTAATAGTACGACAAGAGATGTATTTTTCCATTCCGAATTGGTTGTGGTTTTAATATTGAGCCGGCCAACAGACCCAAACTTGAGCCAATTTAAATGAAATGTGTCAGCAAATAGGACTTAAAAGAGGAGTTTTAACATGGCCAAATGAATACGACTGCCCATTTTGGAAGAAGTTTAATATACTTGTCTTAGAATGATTTCTTAATATAATGTTCCTGACAACCTTGGATGATTTCAGACATTAATGTCTCTCTTCTCTTCTCATGTGATGAAACGTATTATAAAACAGTTACTCTGTATTAGCTGGTTCACATTTGAATTTAGACTCTTGTCCTGTTTAGCCAATTTGGAGATCATAAAGAGGTTTGAATTAATGGTTTTCTATAATAACTAGATACGTGTATTTGTGTCATGTTTTAATATCTAATGGTTTTTCACTCTTGCAGTGGCAGTGTCACTGAGGAACCAGAAGGTCACAATGCCAAAGACCAGCAGGAATACAGTGAGAGTGACCAATTCAGTCTCCATTCCTGCTCTCACTGCGTTCACTGTGTGCTTTGAGATCGCCCGCACTGCCCAGAAGAGCACAGAGACCATCTTTACCTTGTCTGATGCTGCTGGGACATCCATTTTGGCATTTGAAAAAACATCGAGAGGCATGGAGCTTTTCATAGGCGGTTCTCACTGTTCTGTGAACAACTTGCTCACTAGCTCAGATATCACATCCAGCATGAAGCCCATCTGCCTCACCTGGACCAAGTCCTCTGGCCTAGTGGCAGTGTACTTTGGAGGCAACTATCGAGCCAACACCTGCTCAGCCTCTCAGGTCTACACCCTGCAGGGTGTAGACATCCTCCAGCTTGCAGGAAAAGGCTCAAGCTCAGTCGATGTGGATGATCAGAATTTGGATGGCTTTGTTTACAATTTCCGATTGTGGGATTATGCCATGCTCTACTCTGAGCTGACTGCCCTCACCTGTGACACTGTAGGTAATGTCATTGATTGGGATCATAATTTCTGGACTATCCCTGGCAGTTACACGCAGACTGACAGCACACTCAGCTGCAGTGAGTATACTGTTTTGGCTATATTCTGTTTAAGCTGGTTTATGACAGATTAATAATCAGGAGCTTTATACACCAGTACCATTTTCTCATAAATATTTTAGATAAATTAAATAATAAAACTTCAAATCAATATGAAATGTAATTATTTATTTATTAAGTATGGTATTCTGATTTTCATTGCAAAATCGGCTTATAAAATGTTAGGCGCTTATATGTGACATTAACGAATGTGACATTAATGGCACAATATGTACGATTTTTGGATATAAAATGTTAATTTGTTGACCTGAGAAATAAGCAACTTTAACCAGGACACTGTGTCTGTGTCGCCTATCAATGACATCATACCCGCGTTACCCTCGATTTCGGTTTTATTTTGTAGAAACCATGGAAACACCAACGACACTTTAATATATTGTGTGTTTTATTAGACAGGTGAGCAACTGTTTGGATACATTCATCGACAGAAAACGAATAATTTTTATATAGCTCAATACAGTTAGTCTTATTATTTAAATCAAATTTTCTTGATTTACCGTGAGTTTTACCATGCCTAATATCGATCTAGATTCACCTGGACCAAACCAATATAGCCAAATGTGCAACAAGTGTCTCATAGTAGCGGCCAAGCGAATGCACAGAGAAGCATAACTTTCAACACACTCAAATAATTTATCTAATATGATAAAATAGCGCTGCGTTACCCTACATACGCATGAGCGGAAGAAGTTGAAGCATCTGCGGCATAATAAAAGCTCCGCGAAATCAAGGTGTCATCAAGCTATTCCTTTGTTTTGAATTAGTGACCTCTAGCGCCGAAAAATTACATGTTGTGGCTTTAAGTAAAAGTTCACCATTTATAAAAATCAGGGGTAGAAAGCATTTGAAAAAACAAGAAAATACAGATGCATAAGAAATAAATGGAAAAATGCATTGCTTGATTTATTATAGATATTTTACACTAACAGAGAATGCTTTGCTTGTCCTGTGATCACAATGAACATGTAAATGCACCCAAGATTCATTAAAACCACATTCATTGGTGGTTAAAGACTCATTTTGATGGCGTTAAAAAGTTGTGCAGGGAAATTGTGTTTTGTTATGTGCATATAACCACGTAAATAATATCTAAGTGCTGTTCTTCATCATGCATGGATATGTTTCTGCTGTATTGGCATGCAAGTTGTATATGCAATCCAGCCAAAGGATATCCAGACTTTCTAGATACATATGGGTGTTAAGCCAAGTTTGAAGGGCCAAGGGTGCATTTTCCGATAGAAAAAAATGCAGAAAGAATCTTGAGAACCAAATCTCATCAAGCTACCTAAGACAGCACTTTTAAAGTCCTCCAAATGCCCTCTAACTCCCAGTGTTGAGCTTTGGGTGGAAGCAAAGGCAGGCATGACTCACATGCATAACAAGCTTCACCAGGGACTGCTTTCTTCCACTTAGCTTGGATCCTGAAACTCTAGATGCCCAGCACAGCTTGGGTCAGCAGCCCATGGAAAAAAGTGTCGCTTTAAACTATGGCGCCTTAGATCAAAAGCATTAGTTCACTAACTTTCAGTTTTCTACAACAGATAAAGCCATATGTCCTGTGTGAACATTTGGTCTGTGTAAGTCTTGGAAGTTCTGTTGGAATTATTTTCTCCAGATAACCTGTTGAATCCCCTATAAATTAGAGGTCCCTTTTAAAGTCAGGGGGAGATAAAAACACAGAGGGCACTAATTCCTCATCAGAGTTCCTTTAGATAACAGATCGTATGCAAATCAGTAGCAACACATTGTCTTTTTATGTTAATATATGGTGGGCTTCAATGGTCTTAGTCCACATGTGAAAATGCTTGTTTTTTCCCATCACACATTTTTAGTAGCCCAAAAATTTGAGTGAAAAGTTGTATTAAAAATAAGCATGTCTATCATGCTGGATAGATGTCTTATATCCAGCATGATTTGAGAATGATGTTCTTAAATGATCATCTTTCATTACAAATGTGCCTTTTTTTATGTTTTTTTTCTTAAACTATTATGCACAATCTTAATTATTTCTTATTTATTTTTTCTCATAAAATTCCTCAGTTCATTTTATTTTTTTATCACAATCTATGGTTCATGATTCAAATATAATTTTGAATCCAAGATTTTCCATGTGGACTTCATACTGTAATTTCATGTTATCAAAGATGTTATCATCACTCCATTTCAAAGAGAAATGTATTCCTTTGCTGGTTATTGTATGCAACTTATTTTAATATCACTGACATATCACTTGAATTGAATGAACTTCTTATGCTAACTTGAGTTTGGAAAAGCAACTAATTTCTCATCTTCTTTTGCAGTCTGTTACCCAAATTGCATTCACTTAACAGCTGCAACTAGTGGTGAGTGTACTGCTAACATGCCTAATATGTGTGTAATTGCTTGCTTTTTGTTGTGAAGGTCAACGCTTCAGTGTTTTCCTGTACCTTAAGATGTTTTTTTGCTTTAATCACTGTTATGACTTTCTGTGGCTATACAGAAAATACAGAAAGAACACAAAAGGTGAATTTTGAATAAGGATCTGGTTGTTCTCTTCAATAGATGTGAGACTGAAGCTTCAAGCGTCATAAAAGATGCAAAAGCAGTAGATTTCTTACATCACAGTTCAAGTCTTCTAACATCAGCTTGTCTGAAGTCAGTATGTTAGCTTTCTGTGATAAATAGTCCACTTTTTTATTATTGTTGGCGTTTTATGCCTTTATTGGATAAGGTAGTGTAGATAAGTCAGGAAGCAATTGGCAAGGGAGAGAGGAAACGGAACAGCACCTTGAGCTGAGACTCTAACGCGGATTGCGACATATGCTCCGATGGATCGTCCAACTTTTAAGTTGTCATTTACTGATAATCATCTCCTCCAGTGAGCTGGGTACTATTTTGACCGGATCATTAAGTAACTAGGTTGGACTTTAAGGTGCTGTATGTACGTTTTTGACTTTACTAAAGCATAAAAATACCATAATATGATTGCAGATATTTAGGTAACATGCTGAATTCACATACTTGTTTCCCTGAAAAACAATGCTACAGCCAGTTATTCTTACTTTGAAACATGTGTTCCGTGTCGGAATGTCTGTTTTTATTTTGGTCTGTGCGATAACACACGTTGCCAATTTACCCAATAGCATTTCGACACCACAGGTTGCCAGTTGGCAGAAAACAGCTTATTACTGCCGTGGAAGCCAGCAAACAAACTAGGTCAGAGATCCCAGATTCTACCTGACCTAAAAAGCCTCAGCATCCATCTAAAAATCTTTATGAACTGAAGCACGTTAAAACGCGGATAAACCAACTCATCAACTTACAGTGTGTGAGTCTCCTCGCCTTCCATTGTCAATTACGCTCGTTCCTGTTGCGTGTGCATCGATTCTGAGGAGGAGGGGGCGGGGCAAATCATATTTTGAATTTGGACTGCAGTACCCATTTCAACCACTAGCTGTCATTCTTACAACAACTGCATCTGTCTATTTCTTGATTTAATAATTTTGCCCGGTTTTATGAACTGGATCACCTGATTCATTGAGATCTGAATTAATGAGTCATTCACAAATAAGATATCCCTAAGGTGGTGCTTTGTCGTTTTGCAGATTGACAGTTCTTTCATTATTTTGGAAAGAGTGGCCAGAATATGTTTAGAAATTCACCTTTTTGGTTCTCCACTAAAGAAAGACATACATGTTTGGAATGACTTGAGGGTCAATAAATAATCACTGGATGTTCATTTCAGGGAACTACATTCTTTTATTCAATTCGTTCATTTAAAAAGGTTGACCTGTTCCAGGGCATTTTTGCTTTTTGCTAGCATTTCTTGACCTTGACAGGAGCAATGTAAGACCCCCTCAGCAAACTGCAGACAGTTAGACGCTGGAGCCTGTGACACATAACTATTTCCTTTGCTCAGTTACAACCAGCTGTGCTTGTGATGTTGGCATGAAGTCAAGAGGCCCGTGAAGTTAAGCCCGAAGCAAAACTAATGCTGTCACTAATAAGCATGCTTTTAAGACGCTACCCTCCCTTCTCTTTCCATTGGCTACTCATGTGGTTCCCTCTCATCCTTTGACAAGACCAGTGGGGGACTGCAATCCCACCTTGCATGGAAAAGCAGCGGAAGAGCCCGTCCTTAGAACAGCTCCGTTTTTTTCCCCCCTCGACCTGCCTTTTAACGCAGAACTTCAAGATGATCAGAGTCTCAGTGCTATAATGCTAGACAGCTGCCGCAATGTGATGTCTCCCATAATATATTTAAGGGCTCTTAAAGTTATCCTGCTTCTTCATTCCTATGTTTTGCAATGGATTAGTTCCTCTGTGTACAGTAGTTTGACACCTAACTATGACACAAATGACCTCAGAGCTTAAGTCAGATTTATATTGCATTTGAAAATGTCAAAATAATCAGCTTTTTTTGGAACCAATAGTGTTTTGCTTTACATATCAGAACTTAAAGACACTGAAAAGGTGGAAAAAATATTAAAACCTGTACAAATGGTTTATTGACAGAACTTACTTTTGGTCAGTGCTGTATGCTCAGACATGCTCTGATGAGGATTACATTGACTAAAGCTTAACCAATAGATTTGCATTGCAAGTTGAGTTTTTCCTTTTGCAAATTGCTTAGCTTTTAAATTGTTCAAGATTTGATGTCGCTTCATGTATTGCATTCAAGCATGTTGTTTTGACAGAGTCAGAAACTAGCGGGTGAATTGGAGAGATCTGAAAAGCAAAAGAAGATGCAATTTGGTATTTCGCACATCCCTAATGGATTTGTGTTGAGAAAAGGAGGCATTCCTGGGCCTCGATCAAACCAGCTAGTAGAACATTTCTGTCATTCAACTGTGGCAAATTATTAAATTCCACCTTTGAGTCGCTGATGTTCAAGTTTCAGCTTGGACATTTTGAGGTCAGATTCCATTGTCAAAGCCCAGAGGATTGCTGGGAAATGTATGACACTTTTTCAATCCAATTCTTGTCCTAAGTTACTCTTGAATTTCTATTTATAGATGTAAAAAGAGAGGGAATTAATATTGTTGGAATGTCCAAGTCTGCCCACTTGATTCATTTTAGATATATTTCTGTGTCTTTGTACAGTATGTCAGTAGGTTTTATAGATATTATTTATATTTTATAGATATTTTTATAATTTAGTTTTAGTTTCACTTTTTTTTCAAACATGTCAAATGTTCATTTTCAAATCTTTCATAGGCACTGCCATAGCAACTCTTTCCCCGGAAACCCCAGGTTGTGCCTCCCCTGGACTTGGCTGCCCAGGTAGGAAGAGAAATATCCTTATTATAACTTTTAATGCTCAACACATTCTTCAAAACATGTATTTGTTTCCTGTATAATTAGTTGAACCATTCTCATCAAAGACTACCTTTGATACAAATTATAAATATTCATTTATTTCTTATTGATTAAATTTTTTTTTTTTTTTTTTTTTTTTTTTACTAAGGTATTAAAAAAAAAGTTTCTTGGAAAATGAAATATAATACTTAATTTGCTTAGACCTTTAGTTTTGTGTAAGCATGCCAAACAAAAACAGCTTGCCTTCCGCTCATTAAGACGCCCCTAAACTGAACTGGTGGCCAATAAGCGTCCATCATCAGCGGGGAGCCATGAGAATCCTCAGGCTTAATGTCCTCAATAATGTCCATTAAAGGTCATTGTCCCATTTTAACCATTTTGCTTCTTTCCCACCGGTCTACTGACATTTCTTTGCATATTATGTATTCCCATGTAGCAAAAAATAGCACATTCATGCCTGGAGATTGGAAGATTGGTCTTCTTTCAATAAAGTTCGTCTTCTAGGTTTAGAAATGTCTTGTTAAACTTGTTAAACTATACTTTGGCATAGTTGTTGTTGTTGTTTTTCCATTTATGTTATGCCTGCAGTATATGATGTAGCTAACACATCTATGCAGAGAAATCTATATCAGTGTATATAAAGTATGAAGTTTCTGCGCATATCTATAAATAGGGTTTTTTGGGAGGGTTAGGGAATCACAAGTCATTGCTTCCTTGTAATTGAAATTCCATGATGATTGATTAGGCAATACTTTACTGGTTGTTGTATCTGGGGGGGGGGGGGGGGGGGGGGGCACCTATGTATTTCTAAGGATACGCAAGGTAGTACAATCTCCTGGCTGTTTGTAGAAAATTACTTGTAACAGACAAATTGTTATAAAAAACATAGGAACTAGCAGGAGAACATCTCCCTTTTCAGCACATTGTGAGAATTTGATAAAGGCAATGTAACTTTCAAGCTCTCATAACTAATTTTGCTAGTTTTCAGGGGATTCTGAACTTAGCAAGGGCGAGTAAAAAACAATGTTACCTGATTTTTCTTGGCATTACATTTTAAGTCAAATTTTAAATTTCTGGTTAATCTCTTTTTTCCATATTCATCTCGCGCTATGCTTGTGATTCACACAACTGTTGTTTGCTCCACAAGTTGTTCTTGCTTTTTTTGGTTTCATTCTAACCTCCATTTAATGCCAGTGTGCCCTTCTTCCATCCCTGCCACCAGCAACATTAACTGTTACCACCGCATCCATTGCCACCACTAACATGATTCCTACTAATGCAACAACCCACGGTAAGCATTCACCTCTGCCTTCTCATCATTTTATGCCTGGTTTTTTTTTTCATGAGGGTAATGTCTTTTGCCTAATGCGGAACATGTGGTAGTCACTCATTTGGAGAATATCCTTATTAGCTGCAAAAGTAATGTTCCATTTAGAAATAAAGGATGTTTTATTAATGCCAGTGGCCGTGTTCCAGAATATTTAATGAGTTTTTAAATAGTTTGAAAGTAGATTTGAAATAATTCCAAATGAGAATGCTTGCTTTATATGGCACATAATGTCCCTAGTTTTTAATGTAATCCTGCAGGATTGTTTTAAAGTAAATCTGTCTGGTTTAAATGCTAATATCAGTCACATCATTGTAGTTTACAAGTGATTTTATTTTTTTACACAGTATTAATTTCATTTTTTCTCACTCTTCTTTTGTTCTGACATCAAATGATGCTGTTACTTTATATAACTAGGTATAGTTTACCCAAAAATGAAACTTTTGTCATCATTTATGCATCCTTATAGTGTTGAAATGATGACCGAAATGTTATTTGTCATAATATGTCATCTGTCAAATAACTCTAATTCATTACATATTTTTGTCACATTTTTAATAATGTTATGAATCGAATGACCCAATATATTTATTCGTTTTCGAACTTTAAATATGGATGCATGTCAGTAGAGCTCATTATCTCTCTATTTTCTTCATCAGCTCTTACTACTACTCTTTCATACACAACTACTTCTAGCATGCCTCTAACCACAACTTCTGGTAAGCAAATATCAAGGTTTCCTACAGTTTTATATTCTGTTTAATGAGGTATGATATATGCCCTCACTAATACATGTGCGTGGCTCTGCCTCTTTATACCAACACTAGTTCCACTCACGCCAACTACTAGAGCTAAAACAACAACTACAACTACTGATAAGCTAACAGTTACAGAAAAACAGATTTCTTTGCATTTTCTTTCACCTTTTCAGCCAATAATATACATTTATGCTGTTTCATATTGCCGTACTAACCAAACTGTTAACATTGTCATGTCTATGTGTGCCGTCATTAGTACCAACTACATCACCTTTAATCCAATTTAAGCCACCACCCATCAACCCTGGTAAGAGATCACCTCTGCAAAAGATATTATCAAATATCAATTTTATTAGACCAAATGTTTAACATTGTCTAGAATCTGCTTCTTTTAGATCCATTTGATAATTTTCTAATTATTCCTACAGATTTAACTTTATTTATAATACTGTAAGACTTGATGTAAAAAACAACAACACATTTTTTCAAAATTTCAATTGGATAAAATAGTGGCACAAGTTTTGGCAAACTGCCCGACAAAGAAATTAAAAATAAACAAAAATGACTAATCAACAGAAAGAAAATGCATGGCTGTATAAGGACCCTTGTCTTATGTCCTCATGCATAGCTTTTTGTTCATTTCCCTAAACCATTTATCAGTCACTTAATCCATTCCTTCATCTGCAGCTGCTGCTACTAACTCACCTCTGTCCAACAGCAAAACCAATGGTAAGACAAACCTGTTATCTCACATCATACATGGCTTGCTTGTGCTTACCAGGGAATGTCACTGCTAAACTTTCATTTGTATGGGCAGAATGGGAGCGGCTAGCTTGTCTTAATAGAAACGGGAATTAAAAGATTGATTTATTGCTCTGAAAATTTCTGGGTGCCGATTAAAGGCTTCATACCTCTTATTTTTTATATACTTATCTAATATTACCATAATTACCTACTAGAATGTCAAAAATATTTGGACGAATAAACACCTTTCTAACTCCATTTTGTCAAGTGTCTGCTGTGTGTAGCTCAGCTTAAATCTGTGAATATGTTTTTGTTTTTAGACTTGACCTCTACTTCCTGTATGTATCTATCAAAATCTTGAAAGCTTTTTGTATATTTTTTTCAGGTCATAGCAGTCTTTAAACACTTATCTTCCCTCCTCTCTTTCATTGCATATTCTTAAATTCCCTAAATGTGTTCAGCTAAAACCTTTCCTGGCAGCTATTACAGTTCTCTACTGTTCTCTTACTCTTTAGCAAAGCTACATTTCAAAATTAACTACTATTCGTTTACTTTCTGCACAGCATCCTGTGTACTTTAATATTATCTATTTTATATATTTAGTTCCTTATATTAAATGTCAAGTCATTTGGAACTAATTTGTGGTTTATTTATGATGCTAATACAAATTTTCTAGCATTCCTTCTGTGTTAGCATTAGCATTGCCTTCATGACAGTTTCCCTGAAATCCTTGATGTGTGTTTCTGCTGTATAACTTCACTTTTGCTTTCTTTACAGTCCTCATTTAGGTAAACCCCTGGAATATGTTTGTGCTTTACTTCATACAGTCATTGTGCTAACTTCTATATTGTTTTTAGAGTGGGATTTTTTCAGGATGTTTTCCTGTATATTGTTTTGTTCTGTTATATGGTGTACTGTATATCTGCAAATATAAATAATAGCCTGCTCTGACCTCTTCATTTTTACCAAATCCCGGATCCTCTGCTAAATAATTGGAGCAGAAAAAGAGAGGGCTGCATTTTTGTGGTCACTACTGCGGTTTACTCCTGGCGCTGAGACTCCGTCCACTAGCTCTCCCCCTGCTAGGCCTCTTGTTGCTCCTGCTCCCCGGGGCCCCAAAACATCACTCGGCTTCATCTCCACACCCCTCATCTGGCCTGTGAGGAAGAAAGTTGAGGCTGCCGTCACTCGGCCACACAAACGTCCCATCATCCATCTGACCAAGCCGCCTGCCCAACCGACAATAAGCATGACGAATGAATCCCACTGGCTGAAAACATCCACAATGGCCTCGGTTGCCAAGAAAACAGACTCTACAAGCATGAGGCCAGCCTATTCCCAGGTGAAGCCTCCATGGCAACCAGATGCTCACAATCAGAGTGAAGACTTTGAGTCTTTCCAGGTGGCGTCACTCAGTAATCGTAAGAATAAGCCGTTAGCTCCCCAACTGGTCCTGAGCGATAGTGACAAGAACAGCACAGAGATACTTGATTACCCATCTGGTTTTGGCCCAGGGGTGTTTTTTTACGACATTGACTTGGATGATGATGTCTTCAGCCTTTTTGACTTTGATTCCACTTACTCCCTGGATGAAAGCTTGGCCACTGCCACCCCCCATAACATGTCTTTTTTAGAAGTAGAAAGTGTGCCTACTGTCAACACCACTACTTTTGGACCGGTGAGGCAGGCTGTTAGCAAACATGAACATTTACACAGTCAGTCAGACCTTAGTTTACCTTGGGCAATGTCAGATTTGGCACAGGTCTCAGAGCAGCTCGAGACAGACAGCAACTGGACACTTATCCCTTCTCCTGCCATGAGTCCAGGAGGGACAGGTGTGCAAATGATCCAGCCTGAGCTCAAGAGTCTCTCTGGCCAGACAGCAGCATGGCCAGAGCGGTCGCCCACACACCTTGTGGATATAAAGCTAACAAGCACCATGCCCTGGGGCCTCTCGGAGGCAACTGCCACCGAGGACACCTTTAAAGATGTGCAACAAGGTCCGAAAAAGTCCCCCATCGTGCCCACAACGGTTACACGTGACCAGATAGAAACTTTAGCAGAGCGTTTTGCCAGGACAAGCTTGATAGAACATAAGTATAGTCTTACCGATACCACCCCTTCCTTTTCTTCATCAGCCTCCCAACAGAGCTCTTTCGACTATCTCCCTGATCAAACTGTTTTACTCATAGAGCCTTTGACTGTGAGCCCTCTTGCTCTGCAAGGCAGCTATCCCCTCACAACAGAGACACTTGTTATCTCCTCTCTCTCTCCCTCTTTTAGTGTCGAGCCGGTGACTGGACTGCTTATGGATTCAACCCGTGGTGCTGCCACTCTTATTGAGCCTCTGAGTTCATTGCCTACTGCAGGGGTTCAAAGTGACTCTTTAATGATAGAGGCCATCAGACCAAGCCTGTTGTCTTCTTCGCCGCACACTGATGTTTTCCCATCTCTGACACCTGGCTCAGCCCAAAGTCTCTTTATCTCGGATGCCAAAAACAATACTGACCTGATTTTACCCTCAATGAACAATCAGTTTATCCTCTCTGAAAACCCACAAGCTGTTGACTCCAGCCAATTCCCAACTTCTAGAGTTCTCACTTTGTATCCGAGCATCACAAGCGGCATTTTTACGTCAATAGTGGGCAGCCGGTCTAAATTAGATTCACCTCTGGTGCTGGAGCCGTCGGGTGTAAACAGATTGCCAGAGACCCTTTTCAGAGGCTTAAGCAGGCAAGGAGATGTTAATCCTTCAGAGGCTGATCTGAGGGACTTGTCGCATATGCCTCATATTTCTGTCAGAGCTAGTTCAGAATTACCATACGCTTCTGTGGTGGCCCTGACAGATGAATGGAGAGGTTCTCTGTCTTCACCCCTTAATTCAGACTCTCAAATGAAAGTGGAAAGGATTGATGTATCGCCAACATTCAATTTACCCTCCCAAAACATTTTAGACTCTGGCTCAGAACATGACATGGTCACTTCAGCATGGTCGGGCTATTCTGGGGAGAGTTCCCAAATTTCATCAACTGAAATATTTCCCTCCCTTTTGCTCAATTTGATCAGTAAGATTGGACCAGATGAGGCCTTACCTTATGAAACCAAATTCAGATATCAATCAGAGACAATGGATATTTCTAACTTCATAAAGCCTGCCGATGTCTTTCCTTCTCAGTCTGAAGGAGAAATTTATCAGGATGGATTTGTTGCATATAGTCGTATAAGCAGTCCAACCCACACGTATGTTGAAGCCACCACTACCACATGGTCTCTCAATACAACTTCTTCTCTAAATATGTCAGAAGTCTCTAAGTCATATAACCAAAACAGCACACATGACTCTATTGGTTCACATAGTAATTTCGCAAACATGACCACTAAGCAGATTGTGAGCCATTCAACCACTATTTTAGCAAATGAATTGTTTAAAACAGATATACACACATTTGAACCATCAGTGAACATGCCACGTACACCTCCTCCTTTGCAAATGACTATGACTGATGCAGATCTGTCATCTCATACCCATCCAAACCCAGCTTTTCATAAGTTCTCCACCTTTACAAGCAACATGCCATCAGAACTTGAATCAAGTGCCTCTATTCCAGTCCTTCAGTCCTCCAAATCAATGGACATTTCAAGCAGTTACAGTCAAGACCTGCTGGACACTAAACATGTCCACTCCTCAACAACAAAGCAGCCATTTTGGGCCAAGAATGAATCAGCAAACCCCTCCAGCCACAACTACAATGTGCTCGTTGTTCAGCCCGCCACCACAGATAGCGAGACGCATCCGTCTCCAGCTATTGACGACCAGTCTTTTGTCCCCATAAATGGCACAGTCGACACCCCGACCAAAGGAGTCAGCGCAGGTTTTGGCTCTATGCACACTGGTGCCACCAATGGGACTACTACAGTACTGGCCCCATGTCCATGTAAAGCTCCCTTTCATATTACATGTCTGTGTGGACTTTCAACCGGGAACAGTATGTTTTCCAATAACAATCTAGAACTTAGAAAGAAAGATAGCTTCTTTTATTGCCGAATCCTGACTTTCTGAGCAAGTGATCGTAGAATGATGGGTTGTTCAATTGAGGGGAAAAAATCACTCTGTCTTCTCGCCTCGGTGTGCAAAATTTTGTTTTTGATTCCATGTGATTTACTAGAAGTAGTAAGATATTAACCACAGCCAGTTCTGACAATCATTGAGTTTCAGTGCTCTTCGTGTACTGGCTGTTACTCGCTCACTTAAATTGAGTGCATAGGTCTCTTGTAATTATCCAGATTTGTATCATTCTTCCTTCTTAGGAGACTGCCTGATATAATTATTTTTTGCATTGAACAGTTCAGCCTTACTTTCAGGAAGAATTTGCACTGATTATTTTACGAGAGAAGTGTGCTATCTTAGGATGCTCTCTCACATTTTCAATTTGTGGAAATATATATTTTTAAAATGTTATTATATCTGGAGTCTCCTAAGAAAGTCTTGGCATGGTGTAGTTATGCATTATAAAGTAGTCCAGCACTAACAACTCAAGATACATGAGAGCCATCTTGTGATAGAAGTGCAGCATAGCAGTAGATCTCAAAATACTTGGCTTGATGAACCAGGATTTTTTTTACTGCCAAATCATCTATAATAAAAAGTCTATCTTGAGACCACATTTGTTTCAAAATTACTAATTACCAAGATTTATTTTAACTACTGCTATGCAACACAGAAAAAAGGTGAATGAATAAATTGTGTTTTGATTGATAAAAAAATACCTTATTCTCCTTTTACAGAGGAAATTTTCTTCAGAATATCCCTTGTGGTTATTGATGAACAAGCAAACAACCCCAGGGATGTTAAGATGATGATATCTCAATGGGTATATATATATATATTTTTTTTTTTTTCACTGTTAAATAGATTTGAATTCTCTATTAATGTATATCAAGAGAACTGGTCATTTTAATTCTGAAATACTTGGTTTACACCAATATAACTTCTTCTGCATTAGCTCTCAATTATATCTCATTCTAAACATTTCACTGCTTACTAATCCATTTCTGTGATTTTTACAGCTTGATAAAACGTTTCAGAACTGGATCTACAGAGTTTATGTTAATGGTGTCAGGTAGGGTTCTTTTTCATTTGAAAATGAACATCTCTTTCTTTTATCGAATGATGACTGTTAGCAATCTCACTCTCATCCCCTTTTCAGTCTCCAACCTGACACTGTTCTCTCAAGGGCCGCAACGATACGGTAAAACATTTCAACAGTTCATATTTTTACTAATGAAATGGTTGCCATATTTCACAATCTTTTGTTTTCAGTATTTTATAAGGTCTAAAAAATGTTGTGATGTTGCATTCTACTTAGACAAACCTACATGGCCCTGCTGGTGTATAAGAATACCACAGATGCGAGTCTGACAGAGGCAGAGATTGAGAACTGGCTGAGAAGTGCCCCTGCAATGGAAAATAGCTTGATTTTGGACAGTGTGATCGTGAATTTAATGGGTATGGCATGCTCCATAGTGTTCAATAATTCAGTAGCCCTGCAGATTATGACTAAGCATTTGCATATTGCAAAAATATATATATTATCATTAATATATAAAATAAAATATGGCTGATATGGTATTCATTTTGAACATCCACTGATACCTAGCGGCATGGAGGTAGCATGACGCCACCGCAAAAGTCTGTAGTCTGCAGTGTAAAATGTTCATGTCTTATAAGTAAAAACCTTTTAATGAGAAAAAAAAGTACTGAGTGTGCCTTTAAGGTTTGTAATTGAATCCTTTTAATCCTGTACCTGTTTGGTTGCTTTGCCTCAGAAAACTGCCAGCCAGAGGAGTTCCCATTCCACTACAGATGGCCAGAGAGCAGACCCACAGTCACCCAGTATATCCCCTGCTTCCCTTACAAAGAGCAAAACGCATCCAGGACTTGGTGAGTAGACACTTATACCTTCTGATCTGCATGCAAATGAGAATAACCTACTAATTGAAGCAGTTCCGACCAGTAATTATATTTTAGCAGGTGTGTGTGAAAAGTCAATGAAATATTTTATGTTTTTTTTTTTTCTGCTCTTTAGCATGATTAGCCAGTATAATTATACATCATTTTGGGCCCTCCCTGACCGTGGAAACTGCACTAATATAACAAGCATTTCCATTTCACAAGGTAGGTTCTGATCCACACTGCACACATTACTCTGAAATCAAAACTAGCTTTAATAACTTACTTTCAATTCTACAGAGAATGCAATGGAAGTGGCCGTGCAGCTCGCTGACATCACCAATAATGAGCTCTCTATAGAGGAGGTGACACAGGTTGTTTTCAAGTTAAAAGAGCTTGTGAACATAGCCAAAATCAACGCCACCCTGGCCAGCACTGTGGTCACTATCATCTCCAACGTCATGGTCAGCTCAGATGCCGCTCAAAAGGACGCCTCAGAGACGTATGTGCTCTTACCTACACTGTTGTTGTTTTTTTGCATGACTTTTTGAAGTTGAACACATTTAATATATTCACTAAACATCAAATTTCCAGGTGTCAGATTTAATCTATTTAGATTAAGTCTAAGATTTCCTACGCTGTATGAACTTCTATGCAAATGTTTCCCTTTGTTTATGGTTTTAAATGGTTGTATATGTTTCAGTATTACATTTATGTCATTTGAGAGCAAAGCACTTGTTGTCTCAATTCAGATGACTTGCTTTGCTTGTTGTGCAACATTGTAAAAGCTGCCACAGAGAAAGTTATAAGTTGTTAGGGCTTCTTTGGATTAGTTCTCAGCATTATTTACTGGCTCTAAGAATATATTTGTTACATAATATTTTCTCTCAGAAATGTCTGGTCTTATTCATCCAATTGCTTCTAGTTTCAAGGGAGGGTCTGCTTGAATCTTCAGCCCAGAAGTTTTTAATCTTCTCATCTGTGCCTCTTCTTATTATATCATCTTGTATATTGGATCAGAGCTCTCAAAACAATGGATGAAATGGTGCAGAAGATGGAGTTTGATGGGCTCTCACTGACCATCACATCCAAATATCTGGCCGTGGGAGTTTCTGCCCTCAACATCAGCAATTTTAATGGGACCACTTTCAGTGCGTTTATAGCGACAAACACAACAGACCCTCAGGTAAATGGCATGGCACTTCTTTGCATCGGGTGTTGCATGTTGTTAGATGTGACATTTGAAAAGTCTTTATATAGGTATGTGAGTGTGTTTCTGCTTGATGAGGGTCTATATCTGGTTTCGCGTGTGTTATTTGAATATGTACTGCACATAAAATTTGCTAAAGACTTCCTACAGCGGGCTGCCCAAACACTTTTGCTGTATTATTTGCTGCCCAAACATTTTAGCAGTTAGGTTTTAAAGTAATCTTTAGCAATTAAAGCAATGTAATGAGAGGTGACGTGTATGGACCATGCCCAGAGGTTGCACCCATTGATTAAGAGCCAACGGTTCCTGGAAAGTTGTGGGAGGAAAAAGCAACATTGTAGACTTCGGGAGTGACTCAGAAAATGACACATTTTCTCTCTTTTCAGTGCATGAGTGTCAGAATGTATATTTATGCAAGTATTTAAGTGGATTTTCTGTATTTTTAGCATTCTCGCAGCTTTAAATTGTATTTTTTGTGACATTTTGTACACTATTTATATAGTTGAGGATCACTGTAAGTATTTAAGGGATTTTAAAGGATTAAAAATACAAATTAGCCAAACAAAATATAATATTATCGCCTGAAGGCCTCATAATAGGTTTTACAACTGGTCTATTTTTACTTGAGATCCTGTAATGAATTAATAACTACTTTATTCTGGCAGATGGTGCAATAACCTCTCCCCTTATTAAGTACATTGTAGCTCTTATCATTTCAAAGAATACTAATTTAGTATCACACATCTTTGAGATTTCACCTTTGGTACAGTAGGCACAAGACATATGGGTCTTTACACTACTCATGAGCAGATCCCCCATTCCTTGCATGTCCATTTATTAAACATTTTGACTAATATTATCATGCAGACATGCGATGAGTAACTTTTTCTCCCCAGATCGATTTTGAGTCAGAGGCCCTGAACGCTTTGGCTGTGGTCACTTTACCTCCAACACTGCTGCACAACCTGAGTAATTCACAAATGGAGAGAGTGTCCAGAATAAACTTTATATTCTTCACCAAGACAGGACTCTTTCAGGTGAGCATTTTTTTAAATCGTTGTGCTGTAAATTTTTCGATGAAAAAGTATTTGTGGTATTCTATAGGCCATTCACATATTAAAGTAAGGCTTTATTTAAAGGGCTGAACAATGTAATATTGACAATTCTCATTGATATTTCTGTCAATAGCACTTTGGATCATTAATGGTACGGTAATTAATCTCTGGAAATATTCTCTCAGTGCTGAGTAAACTAACTCCTCAGAATGAACTCAGAATTAAATTGTGTAACATACACTACCTTTATAACTTGTTTGGGGTTTATTCAGCAAGGACACATTAAAGTTGATCAAAATTGACAGTAAAGTCTATTTTAAATACATGCTGTTCTTTTGAACTTTCTGTTCATTAAAGCATCCTGAAAAAAATGAACACTGAAGACTGGAGTAATAGCTCCTGAAAATTCAGCTTTCCTATCACAGGAATAAATGACATTTTAAATTGAAAACAGCTATTTTAGTTTGCAATAATCCTTCACAATATTACTATTTTACTGTATTTTTGATCAAATAAATGCAACCTTGGTTGAGCATGAGTATGGAAGCTTTTAAAAGATTGCAAGGTATAAAGTCAGAATTGTGAGATATGAACTCACAATTCAGACTTTTTTTCTTGCAATTACATTTATATCTCACAATTCTGACTTTATGTCACGCAATTCGGGCTTTGTAACTCGCAATTCTGACTTCTTTTCTCAGAATTGTGAGATATTAACTCGCAATTGCAAGTTATAAAGAATTGCTAGTTTATATCTCACAATTCTGACTTGATTTCTAGCAATTGTGCGATAGTCAGAATTAAGAGATATAAACTCGCAATTGTGAGGGGAAAAGGTCAGAATTGTGATTATATAAACTCGCAATTGCGACTATATCACACAATTAAAGTCACAATTGCCTTTTTATTTTTTTTATTCTGTGGCGGAAACAAGCTTCCATACATAAGAGACTTCTTTCAAAAACAATTTAAAAACCTCCTGTCCCAAACATTTTGAACGGTGTGTCATTAATTTGATTAACATAACATACTGTATTTTTAATGATGTGTTTCTTATCTGAATGCAACATCTATCACTTACTAATAGCTAACAAAAGTGATATACTCTGTCCATACTTACAAAACTGATATATTTACATAAACAAAAATATGAGGTGTATTTTTTTGTGTCTGACACCGAACAGACGAGTCGTTTTGTCCTGACATTCTGTTTTATTTCTTTTTTTTAGGATCAGCAAAGTAATGGCATGTCCTTGAACAGCTATGTGGTGGCTAGCAGTGTTGGCAACTTCACAATCAAAAACCTGCAGGATCCCGTCAAGATAGAGATTGCACATTTGAAGTACCAGGTACTCCTCTTTTTCTTTTTCCTTTTTTTGCGCCAGCAGGTGTGGCTAACACCAAAGTTTATTGTAATACCACTTTTGGTTACTGGCATTTTTGTAGAAACAAGGATTTTGGTGATATGTTTTTCTATGAGTAATTACAGTAACTATTCATTTTATTAGTTTAACCTTCCCGTCAATGACATTTCATAGCAGTCATTTTCTTCCAAAAAATGATTTGTCCAAGCTAACTAGAACAATTGTGTCTAACACTCTTAATGTGTCTGTCTGTCCTCCAGAGAGAACCAAAGCCTCTTTGTGTGTTTTGGGATTTCGACCTTCAAAATGAGGGTAAAATAAATGATGTATTTGGCCCCTCTTTAAGCATTAAAACAGTCCCATAGGAAGCTGTACATACAGACTTACAGTAAATTTATAATATCCATTTGTCTTCATTAGATCACACAGGGGGCTGGAATAGTGAAGGCTGTGAGGTCAGTCCGGAGTCCAACAGCAACAGGACCGTCTGCTTGTGTAATCACCTCACACACTTTGGCATTCTAATGGTGAGATTTGTGGGATTGGCACCAAAATGACCCTACAGAGTGGTTTCTTGTTTTAAGCCAATATGACAGACTGAACCAACATCGATGTGTCTTATATGTCATCCAGAGTGGCTAACCACGCCTGAAACAGACTGGGCCAAATACTTGGCAAGTAGCTAATTAGAGAAACTTCACTGTAGTTTGGCACTATATGCATGTAATATTAAAGGTGCACTTTATATTATGCTGGTATACAGTTTATAGCATTAAGCAAATGTTGGCATTGTATAAATTCATCACAGGTAGCCATGATTTATAAAGTGTTTTTTATAAAGAAAAAAAAAAAGCTTTTTTTGTACTATTGAAGGAATACAAAAATGAAAATTGTCCCATAATTTCTTTGTAATGCCATTGAATAGAGCCAGAGATTTTGAAGCTCCAAAAAGCTCATCCATAAAACGTAAACCATACGACTCCTGTGGGTTAATAAATGACTTCTGAAGCGATGGGTTTTTGTATGAAAAAAATCCATTTTTAAAACTTTATAAACTATAATCACTGTATGCATGTTCACGAGAGAGTCGAGTTGTGGCTCAAGTTCTGAGTCCTCTTCTCTCATATCAAATCCATCTGATTTTTCTTTAACCCTTAAATGCATGACTGTTTCGCCAAACATTCTTACATATTTGTGTCTTTAGCGACCCGGATCTATATCTAACATGGATAGATCTACAGTGGGGAGAACAAGTATTTGATACACTGCCGATTTTGCAGGTTTGCCCTCTTACAAAGCATGTAGAAGTCTATCAATTTTATCATCTCTTCAACTGTGAGTGACGGAATCTAAAACAAAAAATCCAGAAAATCACATTGTATGATTTTTAAGTAATTAAAAATCAATTTTGACAAACAAACTAGTGGAAAACCAGGCATTCAATTATAAAAAAAAAAATCTTTTTTTTTTATTTTAATTTTAATCAAAAAGTTTATTTTGTTTAAAATGGATTGATTGAGGAATACTAAGAAGGTTGATGTCTAACTTTAAAAAATGAATGAGGAGGAGGGTAGTGAATGACGTCTCGGGTCGCTAAAGACCCGAGGTATGCATTTAAGGGTTAAAACCTTTCCAGCGTTCGACCAGCGTTTAGTTTTGCATCTGCCCTTTCTCGTTCATCAGTTCTGACCTAAGCTTACGCTATGCCTCAGTTATACGTCAGAAACTATTTCTTTAATTTCTTTGTATAAAAAAACGTACATCTCTTACTTTTTATCTATGGATGTGTTTTTCATATTTCACCAATTGTCAATGATAAGTTAACACTAATGAGACACTAACATCTCTGAAGAATGCCATTATTGATTAGCTTTGCCTCACTTTTGTCTTTTAGGACATCTCTGGAGCTTCTGCGCAGATAGATGAGAAGAACAACAGGGTTCTTACCTTTATTACCTACATCGGCTGTGGCATCTCAGCCATTTTTTCAGCAGCAACACTACTCACATACATCGCTTTTGAGTGAGTTTCTTGACCGCGTTTGACTTTTAAACCTTTTTTTAATGACTCCTCTAAGTGAACACATTGTGAAATCTTACATTTGGCTTTACAGTAAGATCTATTAAAATAATTCTTCGTCAGCTCTACAAAATATCCAGGATTGGGTTTTACCAGGTTTAGGCTACACTCCACTCCTCAAGCCCTAATTATGTACCATAAAATTAGACTGCTTGTTTCTAGTATTTAATGATGCTGATATTTAAAAAAAAAAAAATTTGAATTTGAAATAAATTATAATTTTTATTTAGTAAGGAAGTATTAAATTGATCAAAAGGGACAGTAAAGACTTTTATATTGTTACAAAAATGCTGTTCTATTAATCAAAGTTTACAAAAAAAATATCAAGCTGCTCAACTGTTTCCAACATTATAGATAATAAATGTTTCTTGAGCACCAAATCATCATATTAGAATGATTTCTGAAGCTCACACACACTGAGGACTGGATTAATGGCTGTTGAAAATTCAGCTTTGCCATCACAGGAATTTATAACTTTTAAAAAAATTTACAAATAAATTGCAATACTATTTCAGAAAATTGCTGTTTTTACAGTATATTTGAGCAATTAAATGTAGCCGTGGTTAGCATAAGAGACTTACAAAATTATCTGTAGACCCTAAGTATTGAAACTGTACTGTAAATGGCTAAAGGTGCAACGGAACTCATTGCTTTCTTTGAATTGAATCTGTAGGAAGCTGCGGCGAGACTATCCTTCCAAGATCCTGATGAATCTCAGCACGTCACTCCTCTTCCTCAACATGGTGTTTCTTCTGGATGGCTGGTTGGCTTCATACGACATTGAGGGATTGTGTGTGACAGTGGCTGTTTTTCTGCACTTTTTTCTTCTCACTTCCTTCACCTGGATGGGCTTAGAGTCCATCCACATGTACATTGCCCTGGTCAAGGTCTTCAACACCTACATACGGCGGTACATCCTCAAATTTTGCATCGTGGGATGGGGTAAGTTTTACACCAAAAATTATTTCCAAACTTTTTTGCTAGTTGTTTGCCAATGTTCAATATAATATGAGATCACTGTGAAGGAACGTTGAACATATTAGGCAGTGAGAAGATCGGACTGTGTTTTCAGGTGTCCCTGCTGCAATTGTTGGAATTGTGTTGGCTGTGAGCAAAAATTCTTATGGAAAAAACTATTATGGAAAAGCAGAGAATGGACAGGGCACATCCGAATTGTAAGTTTGGCCCAAGAAATTCAAACATACAATTTTTTTATGTCACATTTCTTCTGCAACAGATCTGTGTTGTTCACATTCTTGATAAAGAATGAATTTCTTTTGGAAAGATCTTTTACTTCCTTATTCTGTTGGTTTTACCGGTCTTTCTTTCTGTAGCTGTTGGATTCATAATCCGGTGGTATTCTACGTGACGTGCGTTGGCTACTTTTCCATGATCTTCCTGATGAATGTTGCCATGTTCATCGTGGTTATGATCCAGATCTGCGGGCGTAACGGCAAGCGCAGCAACCGAACACTCCGGGAGGAGATCTTGCGTAACATGCGAAGTGTGGTCAGCCTGACTTTCTTGCTGGGCATGACCTGGGGCTTTGCTTTTTTCGCCTGGGGTCCGGTCAGCCTGGCCTTCATGTACCTCTTCTCCATTTTCAACTCCCTACAGGGTTGGTTTATACTTACACCATTTTCAATATATCCTGTACATTTAAAACCCCATGGAATCACTTGATGCTGGGTATGATATTTTTCATGTATTTACACAGAGAAAAAATGTGTCAAAATTGTACCTTTAGAGGTACAGCAGCTTGTCACCCTTAAAATGACATATTTGTACCTTTTAGGAGTAAAAAAGGTACAAAGATGTCCTTATAAGGGTACTGTCCCAGTGACAAGCTGTTGTACCGTTTCCTATTTATACATACCAAATGATTTTTACCCTTTTCCCCCTAATCTGATAGGCTTTAGTTACACCACAGGCATAAACTATGGTTTGCTACTTTTTTAAATGACAAAAATCTGCCACATGAGTCATTTACCAAAGATCGATTTTAGATGCATATAATCTGTCAAAAGTGAAATTTGTCGATCTATAGCCCTTTAAAACATTTAGGAGGCCCAAACTGTTTGATTTCATGGGCATTGATTTTTTTTTTTTATTATTATTGTTTATTTGACATTTCTTTACTTTTAAAATTGTTGTTGTAGTATAAGCACAACTTTAAAATATCCTCTCTATATATTTCTATCAAAATATTTTATATATATTTATTATTTACGGTTATAAAGTTACAATTATCCCAATTTTAGCTCTTAATGTTATTGCCATTAAAAAAAACAATTGTTACCCAATTATATTCTGCCGAAACCCGGGATCGAACCAGGGACCTTTAGATCTTCAGTCTAACGCTCTCCCAACTGAGCTATTTCGGCCTGTAGGAGGTATAGGTAATAAATCTGTAGTTCTTTATGTGATCCGCTAGAGGTCGCTTTGGTATTATTGGTATTGAACTTTTTACAGAGTCTATTAAATGTAAAATACGATAAATCATTTGAAATTAGTGTGTAGGTTAAAGATTATTGTTTGTTGTTTTTTTTCCAACAGGATTATTCATATTTGTGTTCCACTGTGCCCTGAAAGAAAATGTACAGAAGCAATGGAGGAGATATTTGTGCTGTGGAAAGTTCCGCTTGGCAGACAATTCAGGTAAATTTAGTTTACTATTTAACTATTTAGTTTTTTTAATTAATAGTTGTTTTTCACGGGGATTTTGTCAGCTACCATATGTGAGAATCCTATACCGAGGGAGATTCATATATTTAATAAAACTACGCTTTGGGTATCGCCTATTCTGTGACTACATCTTTAGGTGCTGAATTCCTGAGACTTGGGTTGCACTTAGAATGTGTTAGAATGTGTTTCATTAAAGCCCAGCTTTTGAGACTTTCTCAGAATTATTGTTAATAAAATTTAAGACCAGAGAG
Organism: Gobio gobio; assembly: GCF_949357685.1. Lineage (NCBI taxonomy): Eukaryota > Metazoa > Chordata > Actinopteri > Cypriniformes > Gobionidae > Gobio > Gobio gobio. Next base: position 14,042,261 of record NC_137105.1, on the reverse strand, counting down.
AACTTAGCTGGGCTTTACTTCCAGTTAAATCTGATAAAATAAGATGTGAAGTTAAACTGTGCTGTTTTTCTGTGCCAGTCCCACACAACTTTCCTTTATCTGTCTTGTATGTATGATGATGGAATGTCAGAATTAACTGTTTTATTGTGACGGAAGTTAACTGGTAGTTATAGATAACATTTAACCATATTTTGCAGACTGGAGCAAGACTGCCACTAATAATACCAAGAAAGTGAGTTCTGATAACCTGGGAAAGTCCCTCTCCTCCAGTTCCTTTGGCTCCACTACAGCCAACTGGACGTCTAAAGCCAAAGCCACATTAAATCCCTTTGCCAGGCACAGTAATGCAGGTGAGCATAAAAATAATGATGTGGATTGCTGCCTTAGACCACAGTCGCATTAAGATGGAATAAAACTGGTATTTAATTCCAAAGATAGGGCTTGACAATGTTTTGTTAGCATGCTCTAAGTAATACATTGCTATGATTTGTAATAGTTGATTATTTGCCTTGTGTTACTTTGTGCTTTGCTCTACTGTGTTACTTTTTGTGTGACTGTACGCCTTGACTCAGTGGTGCTGTGTGTCTGTATTTATGTTTGTGGTATAGATAGTACCCTGCAATAATGCCATGGAGAGACTTCCTGAGGTAAAACCACGCAAGCCAGCCTGAGTTCACACTGCTTTTCTCTATTCATGTGATCAGCTTCCCCGGTTGGGATAGACTGAATTCAATCCAGCAGCCCTAGACATAATACCTAGTCTAACTCACTCCTAACACATAAATGCTACTTTTGACCCTCCAAAACAGTCCTTCATATGACATTACGTTTAAAAAAAAAACGTTAGGCATCTGCTGTGATGTTTTATGATGGAATCCTGTTGGATTGAATCCAAGTTGTGGAGTGACATTCAAGAACTAGAAAGCACACTGCTGCTGGTTGTCATTGTGATTAGCATAGCAAATAAAGTTGCTAGCAGAGAGGTGCGATACAAGGAAGCACCTCAGTGCTGAAAAAATAATTCCAAAGAGGTTATAGACTTGACTCCCATCCAGCCTTTCAGTAGACACTGACAAGCTTTAGTGTCTTTTAAGAGTTTTGAATGTCATTTGCACTCTGTTTGACACTAATTTACCTCACGGTGGGCTGTTTTTATTTGTCTCCATTGTTTTGTTCTTTTTCTTTTTGTTTGGCAGTGTTAATGTCCCTACAGGAGAAAATATGCAGCTTGCATTGCTGACACTAAAACATATAAAACCATACACAGTAAAACTTAATGCCCACAGCAGGATCAATCTACATGCTGGGCATGCAAAAAATAAATCCACTTGTCCCAGACGAGCGTTAATGTCGAGAACTGGGATAGATTATATGCTCTTGCTGTTTAGCACTAATAATGCACTTAACATCAGAGATTTAAACACTATAGATGCGATTTTTATGCACAGTAGAGTTTTTCATTGCAAAATATTGAGACATTTAGGATTCAGGAGGTATAAACTTGCTATATTTGCACACATGCTAAGATGAAAGAAATGTGCTTGTTATGACACTGCAATTGCATCATTACATGCAGTTATACATACATCATCCATCTTACATTCTTCAAAAGATAACTTAGTAAAGCTCACTCTGTAATTATGTATTTTAAGTTATTGTAATGTACACTGTATACATTTTTCCTTAACAATATTTATAATTAACCATTCTTTGTATCATTAAAGGTACACTATGTAACTTTTGGCCCTCTAGCGGTTAAACAAAACTGCAAAACTGTTTTGGTTGTGCTTCGGCTTTACGTGACTGTGCGGATGAATATGTTTATCCTACTGCTCATAAAACATTCAAGAGATATAACCAGTTTAGATGGCAAGGATCTTAAGCTGACTAGCTGAAGACGTTACTGTAGCTATACCCATTAATAGACACGGTACTTCCTTGAAAATAAATTCCAGCCCAGCGCTACAGCAACCATAATGTCATGAACCTTCACAATAGATAAGGTGTTACGATAAACTCTGTATGAGAGCTACATATGGCATTTATCGGTTCAATAAAATACCTTACTCACCTATTGAGTTTTTTTTGACAAATTTCAAATCCCTCAGTTCTCGCCATCTCTGAAAAGCCAAGCCAATGTTGATTTTTGTTTTATTACGAGCTCTGTTGTGTTCTCTTTTTGCCAGCAGAATCTCCTCTGTTTTCCGGTTATTTAAAGGGGTCATGAATTGAGAAATCAAATTTTTACATATAAGAGGTCATCATATTATAAAAATATCCTATACATTTCCGAACTGTCCTTGTTAGTCGTTTTGTTGAAACCAAGTCTAGAGAACGACTCGTTGTGGAATGTGCATAGATAGGTGAAAGAAAATCAACACCTACTTCACCTACATCATTGCAACTTTGGCCCCGCCCACTGGCGTGTTAGTGAGATGACGAGGAGAGAAGAGCGATGCAGGATCGAGTACAAATAACATTACCTTCCAAAGGATCCTAAAACTAGGAATGTGGTTATTTATTTTTAACAATGTGAATATATCAGTTGAGCATTATTTATTTGTATTCGATACATTTCACTGTGGATTCTTTGGTAAATCAGTCGCAATTTCAGTGCAGGCTTTGAAAACAGACTTTTACGATATGGATTCTACAGTAATGTGACAACATGTGAGTAACTGTTAATTCTAATGCCTGATCTGTGACCAGTGGTTTCTGATATGTAATGATTCATGTACAGACAGATGTTCTTTGTCTACGTGTCAGTAAATCAAGCCAGTGACTAAACGGCCAACTTCACATTGTTTCTCTTAGTAGGATGAAAATGATCTGTTATTTAAACTGTGATTAAATTATATATAGAAAGCGATCAAAGAAAAAGCTACCTTTACAATTGCTGGAGCTGTCAATCAAACAGCTTGATTGCAAACAAGTTTATCAGTGACCGAGTTCTGGACTCTCGCCAAAACTCCCTTTATAATCAACAAATCATGTGTTTGCACTGTTAGTTATGATGAAAGCAATCATGAGAGTGGATGAGATCGCTGCATTCATCGGCTACAATGCTTATCACTGCAACCTTGCATGCCACGATATAAATATAATGCTATAGATCTAAATATAATGCTATAATCAACACTTTTGACGATAAGTTAACCTTGAGAGCCGTAATAGTAAAAATGTGGTAAAAGTTTACTTAGCTATTTATATATATTTGCATATTTCATATGCAAAGATTTTAGCCAATCACAGCAGACACGCCCCTTCAAACACAGCGTTCAGAGCAGAGGGCTAAAATCAGGGTAGGAAAAATGCCTTTTATTTCAAAATTATTACAATTTTGGATGTAAAATGTATACTAACGTTATAAGTGCACTCCAGGAAACATTATAAAACAATGCAGTTTATGACCCCTTTAAAGCAGTTGGAGATATGCTAAATATCCAACCTCCATGTCAACCTCTCTTTATTTACGAATATGAGGAGACATGCACGGACATGAAAATGTACATAGTGTACCTTTAAAATATATTAAAGAATACATTTTTTATTTCTAATTTTTCCAAATGTCTAATTTTCAATTTTTGCTATTTTATTTTTGCACCTTATAGCGAAGTGAAAATCCCATCAGGCGGAGGAAGGACTAGTTCTAGTGCTAGTTAATTACAACACAAATTTATTTGCTTGATTTGTTGTTATTGTTTTGTTTGTTTGTTTATTTTTGCCAGTATGTCACAATATGTGAATTTTGCTACTTTGCTATTTTAATATACCGATCAGGCATAACATTATGACCTAATATTGTGTTGGTCCCCCTTTGGCTGACAAAACAGCCCTGACCTGTCGAGGCATGGACTCCGCTAGACCCCTGAAGGTGTGCTGTTGTATCTGGCACCAAGATGTTAGCAGCAGATCCTTAAAGTCCTGTAAGTTGCAAGGTAGGGCCTCCGTGGATCAGGAATTTGGAGGCCAAGTCAACACCTCAAACTCGTTGTTGTGTCCCTAAAACCATTCCTGAACCATTTTTGCTTTGTGGCAGGGCGCATTATCCTGCTGAAAGAGCCCACAGCCACCAGGGAATAGCGTTCCCATGAAAGGGTGTACATGGTCTGCAACAATGCTTAGGTAGGAGGTACATGTCAAAGTAACATCCACATGGATGGCAGGACCCAAGGTTTCCCAGCAGAACATTGCCCAAAGCATCACACTGCCTCCGCCGGCTTGCCTTCTTCCTGGTGCCATGTGTTCCCCAGGTAAGTGACGCACACGCACCCGGTCATCCACGGGCCAGGCCACCTTCCATTGCTGCGTGGTCCAATTCTGATGCTCACGTGCCTATTGTTGGCGCTTTTGGCTGTGGATAGGGGTCAGCATGGGCACCCTGACTGGTCTGCGGCTATGCAGCCCCATACTGTGTATTCTGACACCTTTCTATCAGAACCAGCAATTTGAGCTACAGTAGCTCCAAGTAGCAAGCCTTTGCTCCCCATGTGCATCAATGAGCCTTGGCCCCCCATGACTCTGTCGCCGGTTCCTTTCTTGGACCACTTATGATAGATACTGACCACTGCAGACCGGAAACACCCCACAAGAGCTGCAGTTTTGGATATGCTCTGACCCAGTCGTTTAGCCATCACCATTTGGCCCTTGTCAAACTCGTTCAAATCCTTACGCTTGGCCATTTTTCCTGCTTCTAACACATCAACTTTGAGAACATATCCAACCCACTAACAGGTGCCGTGAAGAGGTAATCAGTGTTATTCATAATGTTATGTCTGATCGGTGTAGAATATTACAATTAACTGTCTAAATTACCTCATCATCATCATCATCATCAAATAATGACTTTTCTAGCATAGTACATAGGAGCATAATATGCTCTAGTTGCAATGCCAAAACTGCGCTCCAGTTTAAGTTATTCTGTATTTAGTCCTGTGGGTCAGTATACCTTTCTGGAGCCCTGATTGCCCTCATAATAGGACAGAGGCTGTTCCATTTGTTGCACATTAAAAAGGAATCATTGCACAGAAAACTTAAGAAATATTGTTTTGGCAAAAGCACTATAGAATGGGACTGAAGGTGCATGTGTGCATTGGAATGTTTTTACCCAAGAATGCACAAAGGCATGGAAAATCAACAGAATGGCATGAACAATAATGACTCACCCCTTTTAATGACCACTAGTTGAATGAATTGGAAACTAATATGAACCGTCAAAGTATTGACAACACCCAGTTCTGCTTTCTTTTAAAGCAGCCAATATGTTCGAACATAGTTTACATTGGGTGCCATTCACCGTCTTCATATTGTATGCGAGTGTATATCACTTTGGCATCAATACTTGATTGCTCACTATTGCAACTATTATAAAAGTATATTCGCACAGTCCTTCAATCAACCATTGTGGCATATTTGCAGGTAAAAGTTTCTCCAATCAGAGCAGTCCCAAATGCAGCCCTTCCGACGGAGAGGCTTCCTCGTCCATCCTCCCCGTGCACCAGGTTTTGGACAAGGTAAAGGGCTACTGCTCCGTACGCTCGGACAACTTCTACAAAAACATTATCATGTCAGACAGCTTTAGCAATAGCACTAAATTCTAGGGAGAGGAGGCTGAGATGGAGCCCTCCTGTGTCCCAGACTTACCTTGTGCGGGAAGGCAGGATCATGTTTATACGCTACAGTGCATATTGAGTTAACCTTCCCCGACTGGAGTAGAGAAACACATAACCCTGTAGAGAGGGCAAGCTATGAAAGTGTGGATTTTACATACTGTGATATTCTGCTTATACTGACTATGTGATCTGTAAATAATCATAATATATTTTACTGTTTGTGCTTTTTCTAATTTCTGTTTTGCATACTTTTTTTTGCACATTACTTTTTTTTTTTTTTGTATATATAAATACATAAATGCTTGCTCTGCAGCAGAAAAATGGGACCATTTCACAACCAAAGACTTGACAAACACGAGGAGTAGTTAGTTCCTCTGTTCGGGACTGAAAGAACACGGATGGTTGGAGCTTGAATTTTCATGCGTGTGAATTTTGCTTTGGTTTAGCTTACATTTTCACTGTAAATGAGTTAATACCTTTATTTTGTCGTTATTTAAATGCTCTCTATCTTTACATGATCTACTACTGATTAACATGTTACAGAAAATGTTGTTTTTTTACAGTGTGAACATTGTTCAATTGTTTCAGTGCATACAGCTACATAAAACTGCTCTAATAGAAGGGCAGGACACCGAGATCTGTCTTCTGCTATTTGACAACGGGATGGAAAACAACAGCTATACACCAAATCTAACATGTTCCGATCTTCCTTTTGCTGTAGTTTAATGACATTGTTGTTTTGACTTGGTATTTATTTTAAACGCTTTTAAGAGATTTCTATGCTTCAGTGAAGAAAATGTCAGCGGCAGAAAACACTTACCAAGGGCTGTTCAGTTCGCTCTGGTCATCAGTGTAGATCATCATTAGTATAGCGGTTATGGATGCTTTATGAAAATGTGACATCTTGCATATTAAATGCACTTAAACCAGATCTTGTCTGTCTTATTTCTTTGAACACAGTAACGTATTTTTCTGCTTATGGTGGAAAGCCTGAAATATTAGAGATGCCTCACAAATCTTTGCATTCTATAGTGTATAGAGTCGGTGGGCGGGCTTAACATAATGATGGCAGAGTTGCGGCGGTTCCGCATGCTTGTAAACAAAGAAGCTGGCGAACAGCGGTCTTTTGAATTGGCTTTGGCCGCGACTCTGGAAGACTTGGAGTTAAGCTTTTCTTTGAGGAAAGAACAAAGAACGGCACTGAAGTCATTCTTAAGAAAGGAAGATATGTTCGGAGTTTTGCCGACCGGATACGGCGAAAGTTTAATCTATCAACTAGCTCCGCTTCACCTTCTTCGTTGCTCTGGTTGGTTGTGGCGCTATCCTATTGCGTGCAGAGGGAATTTGAAAGACAACCGTTTATCCCGCCCTTCGGATTGAGCCCTGCCAATGGTGAGTTCCCAGACCCAACATCTTGATGTGGGTCTGGCTTGTCAGGCTAGCGTAGTATAGCAGGTGGCAGGATTGACCTAAAACAAGGAACAAGTTATTCAGGTGGGCCTGGCCCACCCAATCAAGAGCTTGGCCCACTCTGGCCCCACTCCAAATAACAACCAATTCCAAAATCATTGCAATGTTCAATTCAGCTCCAGATTTTGAGGGAGATCATGCTTTTCGGTAGCCTGGCTCCGCCCTCCTATGTACTTCCGCTCAATTTTCATTTTCCTGTCTGGGTTTGCGGTATATTCTCTGGTTTTCTTCGGTCAAATTTTAACCGGTCCAATCAGCGAACAGAGGCAGTGGCTGAGAACGATGACGTTGATGTTGTGCGCTTGTTTGAGATGACATACGTCACGACCAAACATTAGCGATTGGTTATGGCAGATACAGAGTGACTCTGGGCAGATCCAATAGTTTTAAACGTCAACAGTGTACCCTTCTTCAAGGAAGTTAACGCTTGTCAATGGGGACTGGCCAGACTCTCTGTACAAATTAAATGTAAGAGAGTCTGATAGGACCAGGCTAGCATTTCGGCTGCTTGGTATCAAAAATCCACTTAGAAAACAGTAGGCTATTAGAATGTGACCGTGGTCTTCATAAGCATTCCAATGATTTGAAACTGTTCAACCTCAGGAAGACGTGAAAGAAACATGCGTTACCCGCATGGCTTTCTGTTCACATTATTGATGAACAGATCACAGTTATGTCTGCGGATAATCCGTGAGCCAAAAATAACATTCCAATTAATTGCGGGTGGGTGGATGAGAGATAAATCATTAATGTGTTGATTTTAAATAAAGACACGGAGCTCTCATTTCACTGTAAAACGCAACAAACATGCAGATGCATTGACTTAATGACTACACCAATTAGCGATTGGCTCTTTTATTTAGAAGGCCGGACTTATTCCGCCATATTGCGCATTGAGTTTTACTTTCTCCCTCATTCATAATTAACTTGTGCACCATTTAAGGCTAAATAGTAGCCTATTCAAAATTATTAGTGTGTCCCAGAACTATAATATTTTGAAATGAGTATTCCAAAGATGCCTGGATGGTGTACTTTTTCCAGATAAAATCCGAATTGCAGATCGGTGCACACTGCTAATATTGCCCACAGCTCATTAAGCATTGGACAAGGATTCGATTAGAACTACAAACACGAACAACACGTGTTTAAAAACTACAAACATGACGGGTGTGCGTGCGAGTCCGACGGCTATGTTTAGATAAAGGGGTTTGAGTAATTATCTAACCTGACGAAACGATATTTATTAAATGTCATCCACATTATATTTGATCTGCAACAGCATTGTGAACTTTTCTAATGATACGTTTGGACATTAACTTTTAAATGCATCATTGCAAACACACGAGGAGAGTTCTCCGCATGAACCCGACCGGCAGATCAATACGCTACTATATTTCTCTCCGAAACGGTAGGTAATTTAATTGAATTTGGAGGATTGACAATTTAAATGGTGACATGATGCACTTAAAGGGGCTATATGCGTTTTTCTGAAATTTAAACTCGCGACTGACACCTGTGGCCAAAAAACAGAACTGCTCTTATTTTCTGCTCGCTCTCGCAGCGGTGGTGACGTCACATCCGCAGACAGCGCGGGAAAAAACGACCCGCTAGAAAATAGGAAAAATAGGATACAGGCTTATAGGTGCACCCACTGTGAGCGGACAAGGTGTCAGTATGCTCATCAGGAGATGTTTGAGTCATAAATGGTAAAATAAAAAGGCTATTGTTACGTTTATTTTGGGGAAAAAGTTGCATATAGCCCCTTTAACTAAGCGGCTGTCTGGTAAAGATGCAGTTATGATGAAGTAGAATGTCCCAAAGCTTGCCTACTCTTCTTCTTCACACACAAAACAGTAGGCCTACATACTTTTAGGGCATGTAAGGCGAATTGGGATGCAGCATTTGCCTTCATAGGCTACCACCTAACATAACATTTGCTAACGCTAGGGGTTTCTTATCTTAAGTTATTTAGGCTACATCGCTCATAGAATGTTTTTTTTTTCTAAAAATGTTTTAGTTGGACTTTCATCTGACATTTTTTAAACTTTACTAACTACTTGTTTCAAAATGTTCAGAGAACATTCAAAAGTGATCCCATGATGTTTGCAAAATAATGGCATTCCTTTAATGTTCGAAAACATTCAGAATTACTGTTTCTATTACTTAGTGGGAACAGAATCCTTTTTTAGAACATTTCGTTAGCTGGGATGAAGTGCAGTAAATAATATGGATAATGTAGAGCAAGCGCTTTGGGAATCAAATTTCATCAAAAAACAATATCATATTTACTGTTTGTTTGATATTAAAAGAGTTCATACAGTTAAATATCATGATAAATTTAGACTTATAAGCTTATATGTGATGCGGTTATATCTTGCTCATCTTAATCATCTGTTTTTAGCTCACTTTTAATCATTTGTTGGGTTTTGTCAGGGTGTTTCCCAGCACCTAACAATGTGGTTAGTGGCTGGCTCAATGCGTCCGACTGTAACAGGGGGACAGGAATAGAGTGTTTGTTCCTTTGTCCCGGTAGTAAATGAGAGCACCACAAATTCCTTCCAGAAGTTTCTTGTGAAAGCCTTCCTGTGAGGTAAACCAGCATTCTTGATGATGCCAAAAATGAATGGAGATAAATAGCCGGGCTTATATAAAGATTCAGGCACTACTATGCTATACACCTTAACTTACATGGACGATCCTTCAATATGTGATTACTCAGCGACCAGAGAAACCAGCAATATTGGTTTACACTAGCAAGGCTTTACACATCACCTCATGGAAAACAACAACAACAGCAAAAGAAAGAGCGAGTGCAGTTATTCAGAAAATTGCTAGCCTCTAGCACTGTGGAAACATTTAGCTTTGCCATTACCCTCTCCCATGATGAGACTCCCGTTTGATCTCCGGGCACGGTGACAGTTTTATCGGTTTCTCTCACACTATACCTCTCTGAAGTCATTTTCAGCTTAACTGTAATGTCTTCCACTTTTTCTGTACACATCTAACCTCACTTTCATTATAGATAGTACGTTTGTAAGCAGTTTTTCTGTCATTGCAAGCTTAAAATCCAGAACATATTGACAAAAAAACAAACAAAATTATTGGCTATACTGCAGCCATATTTCATCAAGAAAGAATGGTCTATGTGAAAAATGTCACCATGAGTACTGTAGGTTTTAGGTTTTTATTATTTTCCTTTTCACATTAGGCCTACAATAAATATTCAGATCTTTCATTAGATTAGAAATTGATTCCAAGTTTCAACTGTCTGAAAAATCTAACTACTGTATATCCACTGATAAATGTAAACTGCTCGTCCTATTCTGTGCATCTATTATTCACAATTTAATTTACAGAAAGCTAGACATAATATTACAACTCTGAACCATACAATCTTTCTTTTGACAATGTCTTAAAGGGTTAGTTCACCCAAAAATGAAAATTAGCCTATCCCATGATTTACTCACCCTAAAGTCATCCAAAGTGTAATGGCAGTGGAAAGGAATCAGGATAGGACTCGGGCAGAAATCATGTTCATGGATGTGATTATTAACATTACTGTAGTATGAAGCAGAGCAGGACCGAGTGTTGTGGAGCTGAGCAAGGCCGCTGGAGTGATTGTTAATGAGATGAGCGCAACACTCACCCCGCGAGCAGTGGGACTTTTATTATGCCACAGTCGCAGGCACCACTTCCGCTTTTCCGGTAAGGTAATGGGGTAAGGTAACGCAGCTCTGTTTATCATATTAGATACATCTGAGTGTGTTGAAAATGATGTTATGACGTTACTCTGTTACTCTCTGCTATGACACTTCAGTAAGAGTAAAGCATTTCTGCAAAATAAAACCGGAAACCGAGGGGAACGCAGATATGACACCATTGACAGGCGACTAACTCACACGTCCCGGTTCCTTGGTTAAAATAGCAATTTTCTCATGATTTACAAATAGTTGGAAACATTTGGGATATTGTAAGTACTCAACTGAACAAAATATATAACACTGGCCTAGTGGTTTTTGGATATTTTACTGAAAAAATATTACATAGTGCACCTTTAATAAAGGCCTTATGAATCAAATCGATGCGTTTGTGTAAGAAAAACATCCATATTTAAAACTTCTAGCTTCCAGCAAATCGCCTTCCGTATTCAACTTATGGAAAAAGTGTAGCCCGCGCCTCTCGCAGTTCGAAATGCTTACGCAGCGTCTGACGAGCGTAACTGGTGTGCAATGTCGTCAGACGTAAGCATTTTGAACTGCGAGAGGCGCGGGGTCTACACTTTTCCGTAAGTTGAATACTGAAGGCCTTTATTAACCCCCTGGAGCCGTGTGGAGCAGTTTTATGATGGATATAGATGCACTTTTATGGACTTCAAAAACAGAGCAACAGTCATTGCCATTATAAAGCTTGGAAATTTTGAAAAGAAGAGGTCTAAAAGGAGAATGTCATATACACCTAGTATTACTTGAGGGTGAGTAAATCATAGGATGATTTAAATTTTTGGGTGAACTAACCCGTTAAAGGGTTAGTTCACCCAAAAATGAAAATTCTGTCATTAATTACTCACCCTCATGTCGTTGGACACCCGTCAGAGACCTCCGTTCATATTCGGAATACAAATGAAGATATTTTTGTTGAAAGCTGATGCCTGAGAAAGGCTTCAGATAGGCCTCCATTGGCATTCAGTACATTCACACTTCCAAGATCCATGAAAGGCACTTAAAACGTCGTTACAAAGTCCATCTCACCACAGTGGCTCTACAATAATTTTACGATGCGACGACAATAGTTTTTGTGTGCAAAAAAAAATCTAAAGAACACCTTAATCCAACTTGTTCTCGACTTCCGTGTGTGCCTCCACGACGCATGCGCGAGAATATGACGTAGTGCCGGCGTTCGGGAATCCATGAAATACACACTTAAGCCCCATTTTGAGCACTACGCCGAGACCTAAAGCACGATCAATGTAGAATCCAACAGCTTAGACACGCACGTCTTCCTCTGCTCGTAAACAAATCGCTTCTGGGTCATGTGTCCGAACGCCGGATCTGCGTCATATTCTCGCGCATGCGTCGTGGAGGCATACACGGAAGTCGAGAACAAGTTGGATAAAGGTGTTATTTTGATTTTTTTTGCGCACAAAAATATTGTTGTCGCATTGTAAAATTATTGTAGAGCCACTGTTGTGAGATGGACTTTGTAACGACGTTTTAAGTGCCTTTTATGGATCTTGGAAGTGTCAATGTACTGAATGCAAATGGAGGCCTGTCTGAAGCCTTTCTCAGCCATCAGCTTTCAACTAAAATATCTTCATTTGTGTTCCGAATATGAACGGAGGTCTTACGGGTGTCCAACGACATGAGGGTGAGTAATTAATGACAGAATTTTAATTTTTGGGTGAACTAACCCTTTAACTCTAAGAATGAACTGGATGCCAGAAAGATCTTTATCCAAGGCCAACTAATATGTTTACTGTCAAACATAAAGTGCCCAAACTATTTCCCATAATAAATAGTCAAATGTATTCACTATAAGGAAAGACAATCGGAAGCAATACAAAGCAATACGGTTTTACAGTATTTCCGCAAAATACTGGCAGTTAGATAATATATCACTCCTATTTGCGTCATATACTGTCACTATTGAGATTCTAGCATTATGATGTCTAATACTGTACTTTGTAAACCATTCACAGCACACATATTCAGACATATGGCCAGGCTTGCTGCCCAAACAGTAATAATATACAGTAAGTTACTATGTATTTTTTTTTTCATCCCTCTCAGGTTTGTATGGGATTGTGCCTTTTCTGTCTTTGGGGGAATTTAGACTTGTATCGTTCTTTGTAGTTTCTGGGATGGTATCTTTTGACTGAGGCATTTTCATCTCTGAAAAAGATACCAAGTAGGACATCAGTAAAATACAATTGCAAAATGCCACAATGTGTTAATTTTATAATGACACTCACTTTTTCTGGAGATCCAAGTAAGAGCAAAACCGCACACACTTTTTGTCTCTCCTGTCTGCGCAATGGCATCGTTCCACATCTCGTCTTAGACGCATTTGGAGTGAACCTACACCATAGGGAATGACCTGACTGAAAGAGAACAGCTGATATTTTAAAGTGCATTTCAAACATACCAATATTTAACATTTTTAATCAAATGTAATAGATTATTGAATAATACACTCATATAATAGCAATATAAACTTCTCAAACATAAATTGGCCACTAATTGGGTGGGTTGATATAATTAACATCTAATTATGTATTATATTTTTTAATATATAAAAAATATATTAATTATTTATTACTGTGATATAATTATTTCGTACCGACGAAAAATGAAAAATTGCGATTTTCTAGACCAATATGGCTAGGAACTATACTCTCATTCCTGTGTAATGATCAAGGAACTTTGCTGCCGTACCATGGGTGCAGCAGCGCAATGATATTACACAGCATGAAAATAGGCTAACTTCCATTAACATAACCAACGTGACAACCTGCTTGCACAGAGAGCGTGCTGGGGACTATTTTCAGGCGCTGCGTAATATCATTGCGCTGCTGCACCCATGGTACGGCAGCAAAGTTCCTTGATTATTACGCAGAGAATAGTTCCTAGCCATATCGACTTAGAAATTCATTTTCCGTCTGTCTTAGTACACAATGTAACTATACACATCACAACATGTAAATAGGAAAATCTTGGCGTTATTTTGTCACCTATTGAGCAGTAGGCTAGCTGGAGCCATTTACCTCCAGTCTTTGTGCTAAGCTAGGCTAGTGGTTGGTGGGTCAGACAGAGTTATGGCACACACGGAGAATGGTATGTATGGACTTATCTAACTCTGGGGGATACGGTGAATAAGCTAAAGTCACAAAAAGTCGGCATGTTCCTTTAATCTGACACAAGTTATTATGTTTTATTTATTATGTGGTAACACTTACAATAAGGTTCATTAGTTAGCATTAGTTAGACTAGAGCTTGGTTTTTCAAGCTCGCAAGCCAACGGAGGGTTGCTAGATGCCCTGGCTGCAAATTATATTTGCTGCCGCTAGGGTGCGTCTAGATTGCTACTGTTTTATTATTGCTGTTTGCAATTGTTCAATTTTTTTGCTGTTACTCAGCTTTTCAACTGTTACTATTAAAATGATGAACTAAAATTAAATAGTGTCGCTGTTTGCCATTACTGTACAATGTTTTAAAAATTAACAACTTTAAACTAAACAAATAATCAAATAAAATACTGAATGGAAATAAAAACGGTTGAATTCTCACTTTTAAAGGTATTTTACATGTGCAATGAATTGGTTAGGCAGCTTTACAACATTACGGATGGGTGTCTCAACTGTACCTGGGTACTGTTCCAAGCTGTACCCAACATAGGTACAGTTGGATCAAAAAAGCTTCTTGTGTTTATGAGCTAATTGTGGCAAATATGACCTACTTATAGATGTTAATAATTATTAATATTATAGTAGACAAGTAAAGGAAATGTGATATGAAAAAAATCACTTCTTTTCAGTTCCTAGTTTTGGTGTGGTAATGGAAAAAGCAAAAAGTGCACAAACTGTGCTCTATGAAAAGTAAATGCCATCAAAACTGTTCTGGCCAAAATGCGAGTTTACATCTCCATTATATAAATAACATATTATATATTTATTATTAAGATATTTATTATTCATCAGCAGTAGATCGATCAAAATAATCACTTGGCATAAATGTGGACTGTTTGGTGATTGCAAACTGCTCTAAAAGAACGAGCATATATATATATATATATATATATATATATATATATATACCAGGTTTGCGAATTCCCATTTGTTTTTAGATATAAAAGGCTTCACTCTTGTTTCCCTTCCCGAGAGCCAGACCCTCAATCTTTGGTTTCTATGTTGTTTTTCACCAAAGGCAGTCTGCCTGTCCTCAGGTCTCCATGCGTAGGCCACATTAATGAGACCACACACTTAAATACAACCAGACACGTGCTTTCAGCGTGTACAGGTTACCAGTGTCAGTCCCCCACAGATTTCAACCTCCACTTCTCTCTCTTTTGTGTATTGCTCAAAGAGAGCTCTATAGGAACACAGACAGACAAATCAGTGTTTGGATGATGTACCTGGGTGTATCGACCCAGACGATTCCAATGTGGCAAAAGTACACGCATTCTTTGTCCTTCAGGTTTTCACAGGAGCAGCGTCTCTCGCGATGGTGAATTTCAGGAGTAGCATTCACAGATGGACTTCTGTTTGCATGGGACCCTGGGATTTTAAACAAAAGAAAACAACAGGTAACAAAAGAAACTATCCACATCACAAAAGACCTGTATTTAAAATAAATCCTGTTTTTTCTATTCCGTTTCCACAAAAATATTAAGCAGCACAACTGTTTTTAACATTGATAGTAATAAGAAATATTTCTTGAGCACCAAATCAGCATATTCTGAAGGACACTGAAGACATCACAGAAATAAATTACATTTTAAAATATATTCACATCAAAATATATATTTACAATATAAGTCATAGATTTCTAGCAAATATTTTCCTATTTCCCCGAGCCTACGTTTTTTTAATGTGTGTTACACCTGAGACAAAACGAATATTACTGCGGCATCTTTGCTTGAAGATGTAAGACATAACATGTCTAAGCTCTTGCTGCTGTCTAAACATTTCAGCAATGTTGTGTCTTCGAGGTCCTCTTTGTTTTAGGCCATTAATCCTGACAGATCCTGTTTTCATGTAACTATGATCTAATAGGTTATCAGTTCAGAAGTAGAGTTGATACACAACTTCAGTAAAAACAATAAAATCATGTTACATAATAAAAATGAAAGAAGCCTAAAAACAAAATGGCTAAGGTTGCATGAGCTTCATTAAGGCTGAGGGAAATGAAAAGCCAAGTGGCCCATGTGGACCATGTTTAAAGAAGACAGCAAATACGAATCTGTGGCCAACCACATTTTATGCCTGTAGGATTCCAGCAGCGCATGTAGATGGTACAAAGCAAACCACCACTACAGCTTCCGATGGTTGGGGTTTTAAAAGTTGAATCAAAAACAGATCTCTTGTTCATCGACAACATGGTAATTCTTTAACAAAAATCTAAAACAAATCTTAAAGTAAATACAAAAGAACAAGTATGATGGTATTTACATGACATGCCAAGGTACTTTAAAGAATGGTACTTTTGACTGCCGGAAAAGTTAGAGAACAAATTTTTACCCCTTAAACGCATACCTCAGCTCTTTAGTGACCCGGTATGTCATTCACTGCCCTCCTCCTCATTCATTTGTTAAAGTTCAACCTTAATATTCCTCAATCAATTCATTACAAACAATACAAAGAAGAAAAAAACATAGTAAAATGATAAAAGAATGTCTGTTTTCACATTCATTTTTTGTAAAAAAGAAAATGTATAGGGTCGCTAACGACCCAAGGTGTGTAACAGTCTAAGTATATATTTTTTTTCTGCACAACAATAATTGAATCTTTGATGACTGAAAAAGTGCAATACACCTTGTGTCTGATACACAATGATGAAGTGAAGTTTCACTCATAGTTACCGCAGGCAGAAAACAAGAAACAAATGAACAAAAGAAACGGAATGGCTGAGCAATTTAATGCAGAACACAATTAATCAAATATTAGTGTCACTATCACTTAATGGTGGATCTGGTGAAGAAGCTGTTAGTGATTAAAAAAAATATTGGTTTTGAAGATGTTTTGAGGTTTGAATACATGTTTGAGATCGTGAATATGAGCCAGATGCTGAATGTACTGGGAAATGAGCTCTGACAAGGACAGTGATGATGGTATAAAACATCTGCTCAAACTGAACCCTTCCAAGCTCCAAAAGGTAACAAAATATGATTTGTTTTATTCTGCTGTAATTGTTACTCTAAAATCAGGAGAGTTTTAGCCTGACAAGCCAGACCCACATCAAGATGTTGAGTCTGGGAACACACCATTTGCAGGGCTCAATCCGAGGGGCGGGATAAACGGTTGTCTTTCAAATTCCCTCTGCACTTAATAGGATAGCTCTACAACCAACCAGAGCAATGAAGAAGGTTAAGCTAGTTGATAGATTAAACTTTTGCCGTATCCGGACGGCAAAACTCCAAACACATTTTCCTTTTTTAAGAATGACTTTGTGCCGTTCTTTGTTCTTTTCTCAAAGAAAAGCTTAACTCCAAGTCTTCCAGAGTCGCGGCTGAAGCCAATTCGAAAGACTACTTTGTTTTCAAGTAGCACGCGGAACCGCAGCAACTCTGCCGTCCTTATGTTAAGCCCGCCCACCGACTCTATACACGATGTGATTGGCCTAACTAGAGTTTGGTTTTCCCAACTCGCAAGCCAACGGAGAGTTGCTAGACGCCCTGGCTGCAAATTACATTTGCTACCGCTAGGGTGCGTCTAGATCCATATGTGTTAGATATAGATCCGGGTCACTAAAGTCCTGAATATGTAATAATTATTGGCGAAACATTAATGCATTTAAGGGTTAATGAGATAAGATGTAGTAGGAACTAAGGCTGCAGGAGGTCTCACTCTCTTGAAGGCTTAGCACTGGTCAGTTTTGTTTGGAGTTTTGTTCAGGATATACGGAAGAGGTGTTTTAGTTGGACCTCAGTAACCGGAATGACATCTAAGGTGCTCAATCAAGCGAACAGAGCCTGAGGCTCTAAGGCCTTATAGAAACGGATGAAATTGCATGCCCCGGTCTTGTGGAAAGTGATCTGGGAGTGATCACAGTAATCCATCACTATCACAAAGCTGTGGGGGTCTAACTATATAAGTTTGATGTGGAATACACAACAAATGGTCTGACTTTTGTTTTGATGCTGAAAATCAGTTGTCATCCATGTCCTCAAGGCGTCAGTTGAGGTTTCCCTGTGAATCATTTGGGCTAGTTTTCATATATCAGATAAGGATAATGAATCACAACCAATAGCTCAGATCTTGGTAGAGCTTGGAATTTGTTACAAATCCATTGGAATGTCTACTTAAAATCCTCATATAATTCACATTCAACTGACTTTATACCATCCACTAAATCGTGAGAAAGACAATACGGAAACATTTTCTTTATCCCTGTAATATTTTTTCAGACTAGACTTTTTCTAATTCGATACTGGTATGAGACTGTGAAACCTAAGGCAAGTTCTGTACTTCTCAGCATAGTTTGTTTTCCCAAGAAAATTTTAATTTTGTGACCCGTGCCCTGAAGAGAGAAAGGACTGCCAAGGTGGATCAGCGTAGGCTTGTAAAGGACATGCAAAGGATTACATAAATCCATAACCACCAATGTTAAACCAGACTATCTCACCTGAGCAGCAAAACGTTTTCTGTTGTTAGCAATAAGATGTAAATCTTTACTAATCCCAAATAGTTTGACTGCTCTTATTAAAATGAAAAGCTGTGATAATTTCCGTCCTGTGGGATACTGGCCTTGAAACTCAAAACTTCAGAGGAATATGGTACTGTAGTTCCAGCAATTAACCACAATAATATTCATTTGCTGCATATTATCCTAGATATCTGCACTGCATAAATCCAATGCTGAAACTAAAGAGCTCAACAACAAACTTGGTTATGGGGGAATAAATCTGAGCCAACCTGCAACCATGTTAATTGATTCAAGAAAATGTCCCTTGTAAAGCAAAATGTATTGTTGCTTGAACTAGTGTTTACAGAGATAACTTGCACTGGCTATGAACTCTGCACGCTATTAAAACGAAGCCTACCCACAGTGCAAAAGCCTTATTTCCTCCAGCTAGACCGTTCTGAGGCAATTGTCTCTGCTTTTGCTCCACCATGATGGAAGTTACATGTTCTGTGGTCCATAGAAGTGGTAGGAGATGGCCTACACATGGGTAGTTTACACCCTTACATGCTCAAACCAGACAGATTAAGAAGCATTTTACGCCACATTTAACCCTAATTCACCAGTTCAATCTTTTGCACGACAAGCTGCATATCGTGACTGGTGTTATAAAAGCAAAGGCATTTGATAACAGAAATCTACATGGTATGAAAATCAGACTATTAGACAATGTGAGTTATAATTACACTAGACTTTGTATATTAGAAAACACAAAAGTAGATATGTTGAAGAATGTTGGTAACCAAACCATTCCAAAATCTTCTATGTTCCATAACAAAAACCAAATCTACTGTTCCAAAGTCAGTTTTGGAACTACAACCTTTTTTTCCCTCTGCAACAGCAATTAGTTCATCCCTTTAAATGACAAGAAAATTACTAAACAAATCTGTTTAATATTTAAATTTGATGTGAAAATACATTCCACGTACAAAGAACAAACCAGAGAGAATCTAATATTGAGTTTTAACAGCAGAAGTTATGCTAGAGAAAATCTAATGTAAACTGAATTAGCATTTTAAATCAACATTTTTCAGATAGGAAAATATTCACATAGTTGTTCAAGATTTGAACAGAAAGCCAGAATAAGAAAGATGATAGTCATTTACCTTGTTGTTCCAATATGAAAACAACCACACTTATTGCAAATAAGAAGGAAAAATCCATGATGCACAGTACTTTAATTTGGCAAGCCTGTCTCCTGGATGTCTATCCACACTCAGAGACCAAAGCTGTGTGGAGAGAGAGAGAGAGAGAGAGAGAGAGAGAGAGAGAGAGAGAGAGAGAGAGAGAGAGAGAGAGAGAGAGAGAGAGAGAGAGAGAGAGAGAGAGAGAGAGAGAGAGAGAGAGAGCAGGTTGTGGAGTTTCTCAGGAACTCCTGCACTCTCTCGACACCTCCAGCCTACCACACCCTCCTCCCCCCATCTCTGTCTTTGGATCAGCCTGCCAAGTTGTTCTTCTCAATGGGGACAGGTGTTTTTTGACGAGACACATTGTATGTGAGTGTCAGTGGGGGAGAGAGAGAGAGAGGGAGACCTTGTTCTCTTTGTTTGGAGATGCTCTAACTCCATATGAAAGCAGGCTTTCTCAACTTCTCAACTGCCTGTTTTTTTATCAATTGCTCCCAGCACAGTCAGAGGTTCATCATATGGATGAAATTGGTGAGCTGGCATCTCATGGGAATTTTTTGCACCCTCCTTCCTGATGCTATGTTAGGTTTGAAGAACAAAGTCAAAACTACAGCCTGTTGAGGAAACCCAACTTTTTCAAAGTGGAAAGCCTAGACAGACCAGGTTTCTTTCCCAAACCAAGGGAAGCCCATTGTGGTAAACCTCCATCTTAATTAAAACAATAAAAGGCCAATTGAAACATCTCAATATAAGCATCTGCGTGCCAGACTCCATTAACTGTGGAGGGTTCCTCTATAGTCTCGCTGGTTAAACATGTTCAAAAACAGTTCTTGATTTCATTTTAGTCATCTCAAACTTTGTGAGAATTCATATTGCAAGAGCGCCACTGTCCAAACAGGCTGAGAGATATTAACTGTGGCGTGAAAGTTGTTGAGAATGGTCCTCAATGGGGCCTGTCATTTAACCACAGTGGGGGCAAACTGATGTATTCTATGCAGTGCCACAAGGGTTATTTTTTCCCACCCGTAGTTCTATTTAGTTCACTTTTTGACTTCTCATTAGTCCAGATTAGGCTTAGTTTTGCATTCAGGAGAGATAATTAAAGGCTGGGCACAACACAAAACAACATATTTGGTCACAGAGCCCCTGGCTACAGCAATTAGATCTGTGAGGTGAGGTGCTGTGGAGAAGGAAGGAGAACTTCAGAGCTCCAAACGGATTCTTCCTGCAGCTGCGGGATAGACTTAATGAACAGTTTGACCGAAAATGCTCACTCTTCTGAATTGAACTGTGAACTATGGGACACAGTGTCTCTATATATATATACAAGTTAAACTGATGTTTTAATGTGAATCTAACTGTGTTTGTTCTTTTATTGAAGACTGCAAGTCTTTGGAAGCCTTGGTCTTTGGAAGAGAACGATTCTTTGTGTCTTTGTTGCTGTACATGGCATTTCATATTACGCTATGCCAGCGCTTTGTTTTTATTTGATGAAAGATAGTTTTTTCTTTCGTAGCTATGTGCATGTGCTGAATAAGTGTTTAATAAACTAATAAATAGTAGGGCTGCTCCAAGTATCAAATGAAAATACATGTGGAATCGCTCACTAAATCAATTGGTAAATAACTTTTCTGTTTTCACAGAACACTGACCTCCAAGAAGAAATCTTTGTAAACTTTTCAAAAGAATTATTGTCAGCTCGCCAAGCTAGCCTAAAATGAAACAATCTGTTCATGATTATCCATCCTGAAACCAGAAAATACATTAAAATTAAAATTATAATATTATTGAGAGGAGAAAACGATAAAGCTAGACTATCTCTTTCTCCCGAAAACCAAAGCGCAGAGTTCCCTGCTCCTTTGCCTCATGTGCACAGGTGCAGTGTTTTACATACTCCCCTCTCACTGACCCCCAGCTGCACTTCCCCCTATAGGCCCCTAATAATGTGAAAAAAGAGATTCAATAATCTTGAGATGTCCCAGATGTCTCAAGAAATGCTCTCTTTATGATGGAGGTGATATTTGCAGTACCTTAGATTGTTGTGATGGTCCTATTTTTCCTGAAATCAACAATTAACAATTACTCATATCAAGTGTGAGTGTGTGTGTGTGTGTGGCCTGGTAAACCCTACGTTATGGGGGAAAAATTATCCCCACAAAAAAGGCAGTATCCAAAATCTTTGTCCTTGTGGCGACATTTGGTCCCCATGAGGGTAACATCTTATAAATCATTCTACGTTATGTTTTTTTGACAATGTAAAAATGCAGAAAGTGTGTGTGTGTGTGTGCGCACGCACGCACGCGTGTGTGTGTGTGTGTGGGGGGCCTGGTAAACCCTACGTTATGAGGAAACAATTATCCCCACAAAAATGGCAGTATCCAAAATCTTTGTCCTTGTGGGGACATTTGGTCCCCATGAGGGTAACATCTTATAAATCATACTACGTTATGTTTTTTTGACAATGTAAAAATGCAGAAAGTGTGTGTGTGTGTTCATGTTTCTATACCAGTGGGGACTTGAATGCACAATGGAATGGACTCGTGTCATTGTGGTGACCTAAATTGAGGTCCCTATGAGGAAACAAGCTTATAAATCATGCACAATTAATTTTTTGAAAATGTAAAAATGCAGAAAGTTGTGATGGTTATGTTTAGGGGTAGAGTTCGTGTAAGGGGATAGAATATACAGTTTGTTCTGAAGCAATACATCTATAGAGAGTCCCCAAGATAGAAAACAGCTTATAAATCATACTAAATTGTTTTGTTTTTTATTGTTTTCTGTGAGGGTTGTGTTTAGGAGTAGAGTTAGGGTGAAGGGATATAATATGGTTTGTATCTTTGGAAAGTCCCCATAAAACATGTAAAACCAATGTGTACACACAAGGTATAGATTTGCTTTAATTAAACGTGTGATGAAGGTGATCACTTCACCCAATGGGCGATTGAACAGGTTCGACAGGAAAAAAGGTGCGCTACAACTCCACCTAGTGTTCAGATGTGTGAATTAGAGGAAGCGTTCAAACTACAATCTCATTTCTAGGCCAATTTAAAGGTAGGTAGCACGTTAATCAAATGAAAATCAGTAAATTAGCCTGCTTTTCCTTACTCGACAACCATGTCTCACACATTGGCCAAGACAATGGATAAGAAATGGTTATCGCGCGTTTTTTCCCCCCAGTTAGGTGAGAGCTCCAGTCAGTCAGTTAGAGCTTCAGTGTTAAGCTCAGCAGGCTTAACATTACTTACTTAGTATAATTTGTAGGCAGCTCACAATTCGATTTCGATTTAAATTCAACATAGCCTACTATTTTAAATATTTTTTCATAATTGAATTTGTGTAGCCTACACATACAGCAAAAGCGTACATTGTTGACGTGACATGGCACCTCACACAAGATAGGCCTACAAATTAATATATTAGTAAATGTCATCATACAGATGGTTAACATTTATTTGTCTTACATGGACCTGTTGATATAAAAACGGCTTTGTTATTAGATTTTTTATTTTTTTTAGCCAAATGCCAAATCTCAAAATTGTCCTATGGTGTGACTGTCTCAAGCATGGTTTAATAAATTACAACTTTTATAAATGAAAAAGAACACCATACAAGTTAATATATACCTCAGGCATATTTTTTAAGTGAAAACCAGTCTTCAAAAATCAGACTTCACACTACATGGACTGGACTGTTACATGTTATGCTTTACATTAATTCCATAAAGCATATTGCTTTTGAAAAATAGTAGGCAGTATACTCTATAGTAGGCCTAAGCAGTAGGCCAGTATTGCATTACAAAATTAAGCCCATCTTTTTCTGGGGTTTAGATTGCTTTGTGCTGGATTTTTGGATTTCAGTTTTATCCAATTTTATAGTATAGAGTTAATTAAAAAAGATCATAGCAAAGCTTCTTCTGAATCATTACATTGGTTTTGAAAGAATCATAAGTTATGATTATAAGCTGATTTTAAGAAGGTACGTTTTTTCTTCTACTTCGTCAGAACAAACCATGTAATATTTACGAAAATACATCAGATTGTGAAAGGTCAGGAAGTGCTAATGGTTTCTTCTTTCCAGAGAGTGAAGCATAATGTACAAGCGCATGGTAATCTTACAGAAAGTCCTGCTAGCACAGGTCCACCACATCCTGTCTCATATTCAAGAGCTGGGCTTGGACACACATGCGCAGGGAAATTAAATGTGATTTATTACCGATTATCCCAGCAGGAAACCAGGGAGCCGGATGCATCAATCTGAGACACTTTCTCACTGAAATCCACACTTTTTTACTTTTGATTACAGAATGAATGCTTACTGATCCCCACGGGCCTGTTGGGTGACTGTTCCAGACAGCTAATGGAGCAGAGGTGACTTTTATTGCTGCTGAGAGGCTGTCAGCCATCAATTTGAGCTTGTCAGGTACATTTGTGCTCTGCTTTACACTAAGAACTGATAGAACTTTACTGTAAATTTCCCTACAGCCCTGGGGCCAATATTTTGTATTACGTTTAACCAAACCTCTTGCGTTCAGTAATGAAAAGTTAATAAAAAAGAAGATTCTTTAATAATTTACTCAACCATACAACTGACTTGCCTTTGGCCCGAGACACTGGAATAAGCTTCAGCGTCCCATGACCCTACAAAAAACAAGCAGTTTGGAGAATGGATGGATAGATATACTTTCTGTCATACACAAATAGAGCTGTTAGTTACACCTTTTTTTGTACAATGAAAGTAAATGATAATCAGATATTTTTAAGCACCAACAATGGCAAACAACACCATAAAGTATCACAACAGTAATTAATAATTATGCAAAATATTTCAAGTCTTCTAAAGTCATACGATACCAATTACAGACTGTAATTTAAGGAGCTTGACAGCCCCTGGTCACCATTCACGTTCATTATATAAAAAAGAACAGCATAAACATTCTGCTAAACTTACAATATTTACAACGATTCTACAAAGAATTTCCATTTTTGGATGAATTATTACTTTATGATGGCCCCTCATTATGTGTAACCATCATTGCATTGACCAAATGTCTAGTATTTAGGGAACTATACACTGTAACAAAATGTAAAAGGTTGTAAATAAAACAAAGATTACTGGAGTACTTTTTACAAGAAAATAATATTTTAGTCTGTCCACAACCACAACATTTCTTATTTAATTCAGTGTGTTACTTGCCATTTCTTTATAGTTATTTGTGAAATTTACTAGACATTTCTGAAAATTGTTTTAAATAAATCCTACACCAATTTTTTTAGTGTATTACAAGATGATGTGCAATAATTCTAATGTGGTGAAATGAAAATAGCACCCGCTGGCAGGGCACTAATGCTTTTAATTGTCACATGTGGCAATCTGCACATCAGCATTTAAATTGTTCTGATAAATCCAAGAACCACTTATGGAGCATAAGAATTAGATAAGACAACAAAACTAATTAAAGGTTAAGCAAATGATAATTATGCTATTTTTGTGCCGAATCACAGTAATTATGCAACCAGAAAAACACATGTTGGTCAACTGCGACTTAAAATACTGAAAAGATTTTGAGGCTATATTTAGATAATTGGGCTCAGGCAAAGGCCCTTAAGAGTTATTGGGCAATTTCTCTGAGGCGAACATTGAAAGTAGTGGTTACAAATGCAAATTTTGTCTGACTTACTTCTGTAGAATTTTGTGTTGTTTTTTTTTAATCACTGATTTTATACATACAATACTGTTCAAAAATCTTAAAAACAGCAGATGCTAAAAAATCCCATTATAATTACAATATTTACAAAAGGAATATTTTGAATAATCTTAAATTTGTTCGTACTGGCATAGATAAATAACCCAATTAAAACAAATGTTGTTGTGAAGCATCTAATTTGCTTTTGCACGGTTTGTATACTGTATGAACACAGTACAAAATATGTAAACAAGCTCACTATTTAGTACTGTGTGTACTATGAGCGCAATTGGCAGTTTATGAGACCATCAGTGTACGGCAAGATGATGACAAAGCGTTCTAAATATAATGGAGTATCAGAGGGTGGGCAGGCCTACAGTGCTCAACTGGATCAAAATGCGTCAGCTCTACAAGAACAGTATTCTGTGTCTGCCATGGCTTACTGGGTATGCCTTGGCCGAAGGCAGCCTGAGAGCCACTTAATAACAGTGAAGAACAGATTTTTCACCATATGCCATGTAGGTCTTGCTGGGCTTGCATCTAGCCCTTCAATTCTACTGCCCGCCTGCCTGCTTGTCTGCCTGCCTGCCTGATCACTTCCTCCCTGCCACTGTACATTACACGTCTCTATTCCGCTCGGGTGTGGAATCGTATGTCCATAATGTACAAGATACGATCAAAGTCAAACTTCCAGGAGAAGATTAAGCACAGTTAAACATCCTCTCCTGGCTCCTGCCCTGCAAAAACATGACGCCTTTGAGGCCATCGGTGTAGTGATTTAGAGTTCTGCATTAATGGAAAGGTTCTCCTGCTCTTGGCCGGACTCCTGCTCTGTCTCCTTGGGCTTAGTCTATGGATGGAAAGTAACCTCTCTGTATGTACCTGCACGCCTCCAGCTTTTCCACAAGCCACCAAAGCAAAACTGATGTTGTTCTTTCCCCAAGTGTTTCCAAATGAATCACTTTTAAAGGTGGCAGCGGTGATCACAGTTTAAACTCCCCTGACTAGAAAGTCTCCTCTGTCTCGCCCTTCCTCCTGATGTTTGTACTCTATTGTACTTTTAAACTTTTACTTTGCCAGGAGACTGCCACACTTTATTCACCATTTAGAATTGGTGATCATATATGGTGAAAATATTCATATGCTTATGCCATAGCCCCAATCCACCTTATTCCTGCTGTAAACAATCAGTGAAAGGCTCGCTCCATGAACACAATAATACCTTTTTTTTATACTGGGTACAATGAAATGACATTATTCTACTCACCCTTCAACCACAGAACATTAAAAGGACTTTTTAAATTGTGAAAGCATCAACAAGCTACTTCCAACAGACCACGAATAACCCCAAAAGCATGATTCTTTCCACCGCAGTAACGGACGGGTTAAATATCACTGTAGTAATAAACACTCACCTAAAGGATTATTAGGAACACCATACTAATACGGTGTTTGACCCCCTTTCGCCTTCAGAACTGCCTTAATTCTACATGCCATTGATTCAACAAGGTGCTGAAAGCATTCTTTAGAAATGTTGGCCCATATTGATAGGATAGCATCTTGCAGTTGATGGAGATTTGTGGGATGCACATCCAGGGCACGAAGCTCCCGTTCCACCACATCCCAAAGATGCTCTATTGGGTTGAGCTCTGGTGACTGTGGGGGCCATTTTAGTACAGTGAACTCATTGTCATGTTCAAGAAACCAATTTGAAATGATTCGAGCTTTGTGACATGGTGCATTATCTTGCTGGAAGTAGCCATCAGAGGATGGGTACATGGTGGTCATAAAGGGATGGACATGGTCAGAAACAATGCTCAGGTAGGCCGTGGCATTTAAACGATGCCCAATTGGCACTAAGGGGCCTAAAGTGTGCCAAGAAAACATCCCCCACACCATTACACCACCACCACCAGCCTGCACAGTGGTAACCAGGCATGATGGATCCATGTTCTCATTCTATTTACGCCAAATTCTGACTCTACCATCTGAATGTCTCAACAAAAATCGAGACTCATCAGACCAGGCAACATTTTTCCAGTCTTCAACTGTCCAATTTTGGTGAGCTTTTGTTAATTGTAGCCTCTTTTTCCTATTTGTAGTGGAGATGGTACCCGGTGGGGTCTTCTGCTGTTGTAGCCAGGGCTTAAAAACGGAAAAAAATATCAATCGGTTCACTCCGAGCAGAATCGATATTATAGCGTTTCCGATTTTGCGTTTCTCAATAAACATTACT
This sequence comes from Gobio gobio, assembly GCF_949357685.1. NCBI lineage: Eukaryota > Metazoa > Chordata > Actinopteri > Cypriniformes > Gobionidae > Gobio > Gobio gobio. Next base: position 14,014,740 of record NC_137105.1, on the reverse strand, counting down.
GTTCCGAAAACGGTTTGATTTGAAAAAATACCGGTTAATAACGTTATTTTAATTTAGCCTATACTTTAAACAAATATGTATAAATAGACTTATTTTTCACTCAATAATAATATAACGCATGGTAATTAAACTTGAATATTTATTTCATAACATTTTTAAAACCACAACAGAAATACATGCATTAATAACAAAGCATAAACAGCGGGCCTGTTTTAATGGAGCGTTAGACAATCGAAAGTGGCCCTCTTATGCCTAATTCTTTTCAGAAGAGTGATAACATTCTTTGTACATAACTTTTTTTCAACACGACTTGTTTTAAAAATTGCTTGAATAAAGAATAAATAAACTGGATAACCATTGCTCTTTTAATGCACCGTCAACTGGTAATTTCAAAGCAAACACTGCGCAACACGTCCTTGCATCACATAATCAAATTCAGTCAGCTAATAAAGCTTGATCATTTAATGCAATATAACATACCATTTAATACGAAGCATCAACCGTCTTTATAGAAAACATTGACCTGTCCTGTATTGGCAATCTGAAAGACTATAGGAAAAATGTTTGATAGATGCTAGTAGCCTACTTGGATAGGCTTAAACGGAATCCATAAACTAGCCTAAATCAGTCTATTTGAGCTTAAAGTCCATACTGCTTATTTAAACGTTCGAAAAGAATGTTCTCGAATACCTGCACATTCATTGTAGACCTCAGCGGGGAAAGAATGTACTTGAGGCATGAAAATGCGCGCTCTACACTGACTTGCGTACCGGTAGATTCATAGATGACTGGTGCACAGGCATTTCACTCATGCTTGATCCGTCAACGTCACATGCTGTACTACTCAATTCTTGATTGGTCACTGCCAAATTAAAATATTAAAAGAACGATAAAATAACGTTATTAACCGGTTAATGGTCATTTCAAATTAACGTTTCTGTTCAGAACGATTCAAATAGATTTTGATTTTGTTTTTGTTTTTGTTCCTCTTAAAATTTTGTTCGTTTCCGGTTTTCGTTCCTTGAACCGGTTCAGAGCCCTGGTTGTAGCCCATCTGCCTCAAGGTTGTGCGTGTTGTGGCTTCACAAATGCTTTGCTGCATACCTCGGTTGTAACGAGTGGTTATTTCAGTCAAAGTTGCTCTTCTATTAGCTTGAATCAGTCGGCCCATTCTCCTCTGACCTCTAGCATCAACAAGGCATTTTCGCCCACAGGACTGCCGCATACTGGATGTTTTTCCCTTTTCACACCATTCTTTGTAAACCCTAAAAATGGTTGTGCGTGAAAATCCCAGTAACTGAGCAGATTGAGAAATACTCAAACCGGCCCGTCTGGCACCAACAACCATGCCACGCTCAAAATTGCTTAAATCACCTTTCTTTCCCGTTCTGACATTCAGTTTGGAGTTCAGGAGATTGTCTTGACCAGGACCACACCCCTAAATGCATTGAAGCAACTGCATGTGATTGGTTGATTAGATAATTGCATTAATAATAATCCTTTAGGTGAGTGTATATCTGTATTATGTGACATACGTTGCCTTAATCAAAAAATGTCATTAACTTCATCATTGCCTGATACTATTTCAAAGCGATTTCCGTCATTTTACCTGTGAAAACAAACCTGGAAAGAGATGTGAGGATTTGATGGGAAAAACAAGAGATGCTTTGTGCATTCCAGTGAATTATTAATGGGATATATCGGGAGAACAGACCACAAATGTGCAGTAAATGTTGTCCTTTTTCATACTGTTACCTATACAAAGGGGGGGGGGGGGGTCATGAAGAAAAGAATGCAGCGACTGAAAACGTTACCTTATTCTCATGATGTCTGAAAATAAAACATGAAGAACATTAACCCATATACCCAGGCCTTAACGTGAACCAGACTTCATTCGGCCGTCTAGATCGTTCACTATCCCCAATTATGTACACTATGTGCCATTCACCATGTAGAAAATAGTAAATACACTATATTGCCAAAAGTTTTGGGACGCATGGCTTTACATGCGCATGAACTTTAATGACATCCCATTCTTAATCCATAGGGTTTAATATGGAGTTGGCCCACCCTTTGCAGCTATAACAGCTTCAACTCTTCTGGGAAGGCTTTCCACAAGGTTTAGGAGTGTGTTTATGGGAATTTTGACCATTCTTCTAGAAGCGCATGTTAGGTCAGGCACTGATGTTGGACGAGTGGGTCTGGTCTCCGCTCTAATTCATCCCAAAGGTGTTCTATTGAGTTGAGGTCTGGACTGTGTGCAGGCAAGTCAAGTTCCTTCACACCAAACTTGCTCACCCATGTCTTTATGGACCTTGCTTTGTGCACTGGTTCGCAGCCATGTTGGAACCAGGTAGGGGCCATCCCCAAACTGTTCCCACAAAGTTGGGAGCATGAAATTGTCAAAAATGTCTTAGTATGCTGAAGCATTAAGAGTTCCTTTCACTGGAACTAAGGGTCAAGCCCAACCCCTGACAAACGCCCCCCCCCCCCCCCCCACACACACACACACACCATAATCCCCCTCCGCCAAACTTTACACGTGGCACAATGCAGTCAGGCAAGTACCGTTCTCCTGGCAACCACCAAACCCAGACTTGTCCATTGGATTGCTAGATAGAGAAGCGTGATTCGTCACTCCAGAGAACACGTCTCCACTGCTCTACAGTCTGGCGTGCTTTACACCACTGCTCCTGACGCTTTGCATTGCACTTGGTGATGTAAGGCTTGGATGCAGCTGCTCGGCCAAGAAAACCCATTCCATGAAGCTCTCTATGCACTGTTCTTGAGCTAATCTGAACTTCGGAGGTCTGTAGCTATTGACTCAGCAGAAAGTTGGCGACTTCTGCTCACTGTGTGCCTCAGCATGCACTGACCCCGCTCTGTGATTTTACATGGCGTACCACTTCATGGCTGAGTTGCTTTTGTTCCCAATTGCTTCCACTTAGGTGCTTGATTTTATACTTCTGTGGTCTTGGAAGTGATTGGAATTCAACCTGAATTCAATGATTTGGACGGGTGTTCCTATACTTTTGGCAATATAGTGTATGTAAGTGACCGATTTTAGCCGCAGCTTTAGCATCTATTTCTGATGTATGGGGAGGTTAGATTTAGATTCTAGAGAGCATTTGATTGGACAGAAAATCTGATGAGAAGCTGAAGTGCAGAGTGATCAGTGATCCATATTGGCAGAAGTGAGAAACTGTAAGTTTTGAACACTTATATCATTGTTTTGGAGCACAATAGCTGATAGATAACAACAGTAAGGCTAACATATTCATCCCAAAGGCCAAAATTAATAAATTTAGGGCGTTTTCACACCTGAAAGTCCGCACCAAGGTCCGAACCGAAGTTCATGTTTTGATTCATTTTATACATTCGGTTAGTTTTGGTTTGGTTTCACATTGCAATTATGCGAGCACACTAAAGATGTCTGCTAGCGAGGCGCCATGCGCTAGAGCCCAAGAGGAGGCCACACTCTGGGTGGAGTGTGCCCTCACACCAAGGGGACATGGTCGACCTTGCTGCTGGTAAGCCAAAACAATGGTGTCCACTATCCAGTGAGACAGCCTTTGCTTTGAGAGAGCACTTCCCTTCCGCTCTCCACCATAACAGACAAAGAGCTGGTCTGAGGTCCTGAAACACTGCGTCATGTCTACGTAGGCGCGGAGAGCGCGTACTGGACAGAGCAATGCCAAGGCTGGGTCTGCCTCCTCCAACGGGAGCGCTTGCAGGTTCACCACCTGGTCCTTAAATGGAGTGGTGGGAACCTTGGGCACATATCCAGGCCGGGGTCTCAGGATCACGTGAGAGTTAGCCGGCCCGAACTCTTGGCACGCTTCGTCAACCGAAAATGCCTGCAGGTCCCCGACCCTCTTAACTGAGGCCAATGCGGTCAGCAGAGCCGTCTTCATAGACAGGAACTTAATATCAACCGACCGCAAAGGCTCAAAGGGAGGCCTCTGCAGAGCACTTAAAACTACTACGAGGTCCCAAGAGGGTACGAGAGGAGAGCGAGGAGGATTCAGTCTCCTCGCTCCCCTCAGGAACCTGATGACCAGGTCGTGCTGACTTACCTTTTTGTTCTCCAGGAGATCGTGGTGGGCAGATATTGCGGCCACATATACTTTGAGGGTGGAGGGAGACAGCCTTCGCTCCAACCCCTCTTGGAGAAACTCGAGCACATTTACATTTACATTTACATTTACATTTATGCATTTGGCAGACGCTTTTATCCAAAGCGACTTACAGTACCTGTATTACACGGACCCGATCGGGCATTTCCAGGGGTCTTCTTAGTGGGAAGAGCACCAGGTGACGAAGAGGTTCCACTTCAACGCATAGGCATGACTAGTGGACTCTGCCCTAGCGGAAGTGATGGTGGCGACCACCATAGGTGGCAGGCCACTCAAACCTGCCGTGTCCCGTCCAGGAGCCACATGTGGAGGTTCCACAGGTCGGGACACGGGTGCCATAGGGTGCCCCGTCTCTGAGTAAGGAGGTCCGGTCTCAGAGGAATAGGCCAGGGAGGGGCTGTCGCAAGGAGTATGAGTTCGGGGAACCAGGTCCGGCCGTGCCAGTACGGGGCGACCAAAAGGACCTGCTCCTTGTCCTCCCTGATCTTGCACAGGAGCTGTGCGAGTAGGCTCACTGGGGGGAACGCATATTTGCCGCGGCTGCAGATGCCATATGCCCCAGGAGCCTCTGAAATAGTTTCAGTGGGACCGCACTCTTGCTCTCGATTTGACGGAGGCAAGTCAGCAGAGACTGCGCGCGCTCGCTCGTAAGCTGCGCGCACATGGCGACCGAGTCGATCTCCATACCGAGAAAAGAGATCCTCTGCACGGGGCAAAGTTTGCTCTTTTCCCAGTTGACCCGAAGGCCCAGACGGGCTAAGTGGTGGAGAACCAGATCTCTGTGTCCGCACACCTGCTCTCGAGAGTGGCCCAGTATGAGCCAGTCGTCGAGGTAGTTCAGGATGCGGACCCCTTGCTGCCGAAGGGGCGCAAGGGCTGCCTCGGCAATCTTCGTGAAGACGCGAGGGGACAGAGATAGCCCGAATGGGAGGACCGCGTACTGATATGCCCGCCCCTCGAAAGCAAACCGTAGGAACGGTCTGTGTCGAGGAAGGATGGAGACATGGAAGTAGGCATCTTGTCGTCCTTCAGGTCGATCGCTGCAAACCAATCGTGAGGACGAACGCATTCGAAAAGGCGTTTTGCAGTCAACATCTTGAACGGAAGCCGGTGAAGGGATCGGTTCAAGATGCGAAGGTCCAGGATTGGTCGTAACCCACCGGTTTTCTTGGGTACAATGAAGTAGGGGCTGTAGAACCCCGACTTCATCTCGGCCGGAGGGACAGGCTCGATCGCACCCTTCGCCAGTAAGGTGGCAATCTCCGCACGCATGACGGGGGCATGGGCCCCGGTCACGGTATAGCGGACTCCCCTGTAACGGGGAGGAGCCTGCGCGAACTGAATCGCGTAGCCGAGCCTGATGGTCCGCGCAACCCAGCGGGACAGCCCCGGAAGCTGAAGCCATGCTTCCAGAGACTGCACCAACGGGGTCATACGGACGGCAGACGTACCCAGGGTGGGGCAGCGAGGCAGCGTTACCTGCCCGGACAGGGGAGGCTGTTGGGCGTCCCGGGGTCGGGGCACGGTTAACGGCTGCGCCCTGACAGAGGAGACCAGGGAAGGACGCACGTTCCACTGGGGTCTGCTCTGCCAGGGGGCTGGCGACAGAGAGGGATGCGAGTGGCGAGACCCGAGGGTGGCGCGCACTGTCATCACCGGTCTCTGGGTGCTCAGGGATGGGGGTGTCAGTTCTTTCTTTAACCAAATTAGGGTGCTGCTGACCCGGGGGCCAGCAGCTGAACAAAAGAAAAGGAGCGGCCCTGCTGCCGTCTCCTGGAAAGAACTGCCCATCCCTAAGCTGTCCGCGTCAGGAGCGCCGCTTAGCCTGGCGTTTCTTCGCGGGCTGCGGGGCTGGAGCGGACTGGGACGCCTTCCTGCGGTTGCCTCTGCGTGGCCCAGGTGGAGGCTGCTGCTTGGGAGGCGCAGAGGTAGAGGGAACCGCAGGAGGGCGCCCTCGGCGGCGAGCAGGCTGAGGCAACTGCGCGGGCGGTGGGGTGGAGGCAGCAGCTGACCGCCGGGGCAGTATGTGTTTTATAGCCTCAGTCTGCTTCTGAGCGGCCGAGAACTGTTGGGCGAAGCTCTCGACCGCCCCGCCGAATAGCCCATCCTGGGATATGGGGGCGTTGAGGAAACAGGTTCGCTCAGCGTCACGCATATCAGCCAGGGTGAGCCATAGGTGTCGCTCCTGGACCACATTTGTGGACATCACCTGACCCAGGGCGCGTGCGGTCACCTTCGTCGCCTGGAGAGCGAGGTCGGTGGCGGCACGCAACTCATTGCTGAGTCCTGGGTCAGCCCCCCCCCTCGTGCATATCACACAGCAACTTGGCTTGGTAAGCCTGAAGAGTTGCCATGGTATGCAAAGAACAGCAGCCCCGCAGCTCTATAGGACTTCGCCTCCAGGGATGACGAAAACCTACAGGCCTTGGAGGGGTGCTTTGGGTCACCGCGCCAGGTCGAAGCGCTCTGCGGACACAGTTGCATCGCAACAGAGCGTTCGACTGGGGGGACCCCAGTGTACCCACGAGCCGCGGCTCCATCGAGGGAGGTGAAGGCGGAAGAGTTCGCCAAACGTTCGCGGGAAGACAACGGGGACTTCCAGAAACGCGCAATCTCTTCATGCACCTCGGGGAAGAAAGGAATTGGAGGAACGGTCAGACGGGTGTCCGAGCACGCTGCCCCCAAAAACCAATCATCCAACCGCGAACGCTCAGACTGAGGCGGAGGGTTCCACTCCAACCCAAGCGCTGCGGCGGCCCGAGACAGCATGGCTGTCAATTCTGGGTCCGACTCGGGCAATGCTGGCGCACCCGAAGGTGGCAGCACAGCCGAATCATCATCCTCAGATGACTCCAGCCCACCTTGTGATGCGGCGATAGACATCTCTTCGTCCTCCGCCGCGCCAAACGCCACAGTCGGGACGGCAGGAGCCGGCCCCGATGTAGACGCCTGAACACGGGCCGGGTCAGGTGCATGAGAGGGGGGTGTGGGCCGAGGCATGAGTGTCGGAGCTTTGTTCCACACCGTCACCCTCAGATCACCCTGGCCACCAGCCAAAGTGCCGCCTCCAGGGGAGACCACAGATTGGGGGGTGACAGAGGGGACTCTCGCTCCGGCATCCGCACGGAGTTCACAGAGTCTCGATCGAAGCACCAAGATGGCCATGTTCCCGCAGAGAGAACATGAGTCACACACGAGCACTGCCTGAGCGCGCTGAAAGCCCAAACACGTCACGCAGCACTCGTGCCCGTCGAAAGGCAGAAGAGATCTACCGCACCCAGAAGTGCACGGGCAAAACATCCTGAAAAGGACGTGCCACGTGCAAGCTCTTTTATGAGAGGAAACTTTGCAGTCGATGCCGAAGCGCCCAGGGAAACACACACCAGCTGTCAAACGGACCACTGCGCAGATCAGCAGGCAGGAAGTATGCGATCACTGGAACGCGCCGTCACACCAACACCGACTGGAAAGCTGCTCGTCTCGAAGAAGCTGACAGAGTCTCAGAAGCAGGGTTTCCGTTGTCCGGTAATTACCGGACATTGGCCGGGAAAAAAATTAAATGTCCGAAAAAATTAAATCTTTTTGGTCAAATTGTCAGATTAAAATTTCAGATTAAAATCTGACAAATAGCTCTCCAAATCTGACAAATAGCTCTCCAAGAATATGCAGAACCAGCGATCAGAAGGATTGTTTGCCATTTTACAAGCCTTGAGTCTGCGGACACCGCTCCTCTTATCGATACCGTAAGCCTGCGACGTGATGCCCTCGCTGTCATGACAGCGCTCCGTGGCTATGGAGGATTGCATTTCTCCACAGCCTGCGAAGTCCTCATATGTGATTTCAGCGAAATGTATCCAGAGTGGACCAAGCTCGCCAAGATAGCCTGTGTAATCCCTGTCTCGAGTGTTCCTGCAGAGAGGGGGTTCTCACTGCAGAATCGGATCAAGACGAAGCAGCGAAGTCGCCTTGCGGAGAACAAGGTTACGCGGCTTATGCGCATTGCAAGTTGTGGAGAGACACTGGGAACTTTTGATTTTAAGTCGGCAGCTGCACAATTCAGCACTGCAAAAAAGTGTAAAAAGTAGCCAAAAATGACGCGAGACAATGTTATAGGCCTAGTCATTTGTTTGTTCAAGTTCATTTGACAAGGAGTCATTTACACGGTGGCCAATTTAAATGTTACCAACTAAATGAGACATACTGAGTTTATAATTAAATTTGCTTGAGTAAAAACAATGCTATATTCGGATATTTTATGTGGGGAAGGGGGGTTGGTTTGTTAAACTATGAAATCTGAAACCATAGTAAAAAAAATTGGTTGATTGACGCCAATCGGACGTTCATGTTTTTTTTCCCGTCTATTTGAAAGTTAGGCTAATAAACATGTTGCATATACGGCCTGATTATGTCATTTTTTTAAGTTACATAAACTGCTTTCAGTTTTCCTCAACTTGAATAATTAAGAGGCGATATTTGACCGGCATATCATCAAAATGTCCGGAAAACGAAACCTCTGCCGGTCACTTTGACCGGCACCATTTTTTTCAAGCGGAAACTCTGCTCAGAAGGCTGTAGGAGTGAAGAGGTAGGGTACTCTTGGCTCCGAAAGCAGAAACATAATGTGATATTGCCACGTACTTCCTTATATACTCACGCGGTGAGGCGGAGTTACGTATGCAAATTCCGCATGCCCCATGGCATTGGCACGCCATTGGGCGTTTTCTCTAAGCTCGAAGATGATAGGCTTCTAAGCGAAACCCCCATTCGTTAGTCACTAACGTTACGTCGTAGTGACTGAACGAAAGGGAACCAGAAATTCTGGTTGGAACAATTCTTAAAATAACCATTTTTCTTAGTGTGACGAATATTTCAATAATCTAAAGAACATATAAATAATCTTTTGTGCAATGCGAATGTTCCAATAAAGTCGTCTTTTACCCCCACACTGCAGATGCTTTAGCTTTAGCATCTGCCATGGTTAATAGCTGACTGTACAGAAATTCATTGACTTGTATAGTGATTCATGCACTGTGACAGCAACATTCCACCAGCTTACTGTCATGGCATGAAACACATGATACATGTCAGCACAGAAGCAATTAGTTAGCACAGCAAGAAAATCTCAGAGCAAGTATTCTTCCATGATAAGAGGGGGGGAATTATTGCCTGTGAATTGATTTTGGAAAGTTTTACAGGAGCCCTTCAGCACAAGTGAACGCTGGAGGGAACAGGCCGTAAACAGTGCTATAAGTCTGACTTTGAGACCGTCGCTGTCTCCTTTACATCTGGTTCTTATTATGGCTCAGAAGTTCCCGCCAAGACATATATGTCTGTCCCTCTCAGTATACAGACAGGCCCAGACTAACAAGGTCAGTGTAGTGAACCACATCATCTAACTTTAGTGCTTACATACAATATGTCTTATATGTGTGCCTTAATGAGCACTGATAGCAAACATACTGTAGATATAAGTTGCTTGAGTGCACTTGGTCACTGAGATATGGCCTATTTTTTATAGACTAGAGACTACCTTGATTTAAAGTTGTTGATTTTCAGAGATTTTTTTAGATTTTCGTGTGCAGTCTGATTTAAAAAAAATGACTCTGATGATTAAATCATATTTACGTATACAGTAAAGTGTGTACATCCACTGAGTAGGTTTTGGATGTTGATTATTTTATTTGTTATATAGTAATTTAAGTGATCTAACCCGAGTTCAAGTCCCAACTGGAGATTCTTTCTTGAACCTGTTCTCCTCTCTGCCTCCCCAATGCATCCAAATCTTGCTCTGTCCTATTGAAATAAAGGCAATAATAATAATAATTTATAAATAATAGCAATTAAATTGCATATTTTGTGCCCAATTGTTAATGTTTAAATGTACACTATAATGCCAAAAGTATTGGGACGCCCCTCAAAATCATTTAATTAATTTGTTCCAATCACTTCCATGGCCACTGGTGTATAAAATCACCTAGGCATTGCAGAATGCTTCTACAAACATTTGTGAAAGAATGGGTCGCCTTGACTGGTTGCAACCTAGGGCTGGGCGATATGGCCAAAATATGATCTCGATAAAATCTTTTCATATCAGTCGATATTGATAATGATCACGATGAATTTATTTCTTTCAAATTTAAAGGCAGATTTTTAAAGGCAGAAGTGAAAGTTGTAGAAACCAGACTTTTAATTGTGGTTTTAAACTACTTTTTATTGTCAGAATATGACAAATACTTCATGTTTTTGAATTCCTTACACTTTTCCATTCATTTTTCCTTAACAAAATACATTTCTTAATAGAAAAAAATGACTGTCTTAGTTCCTACATGTGCTAATGGGTGATATTGTTTCTAGCCATGAAACAGGTTTGTGTGGCCTGACTTTGGCATATATCTTCGGCAGTTTGCAGTGCAGTATTAATAATATTACATGTTTTGTCTTAGAAATGCACATTTGACAGTGAGTTGACAGTAGTTTAAGCAGCTTGGAGGATGCAGATGTAAATGTATGTTCATTAACAAAAAAACGGACATCTGTAAAAATTGTAACAACCTCATTTTTATATGGTAAAATTTAAATATTATGAGTTTTATTAAAATTAAGCATTGGTCTTCCATAGTATCATAGATTTAGATCATGATAACCACAGTTAAAAACACGCATATAGCTATTCACTACCATGGTAAAATGTATCTATATGGTTTCTATGGTATTTGTATGAAAAAAAAGTAGACCTAGCCTAAAAACATTTAGTATAAATGCACAAATTCTGGCTAAATAAAAATACTGTAATAATATTCCATTACTCCTTTAATACATTTAATACATGTCTTCTTGGCCAACATCAGTGCCTGACCTCACAAATGCGCTCCCAGAAAATGGTCAAAAATTCCTATAAACACACTCCTAAACCTTGTGCTATTTACAGACCTTGTTTATTACCATTCAAAAGTTTTGGGTTAGTCATTTTTTTAAATGCTTTTGAAAGAAGTCTCTAATGTTCACTTGGTTGTATCTGTTGATCAAAAATACAGTAATATTCTGAAATAGTATTCCAATTTAAAAGAACAGTTTTGCATTTGAATATATTTAAAAAAGTAATTTATACCTGTGATTAGTGCTGGGCGGTATACCGGTTCATACCGAATACCAGTAGCCTAATTATTTTTGTTATGATATGAATTTTTATTGTACTGCAATACCGGTGTATGTCGCAGCGCGACACTGTTTGAGACACTGTTGCACTGTAGTGAGGTCACAGCTGAGAATTCAAACAACATGTGGCGCGCAAGAGAGCGGTTTCTGCGCGGAGCGCCACAATGAGTTCAACAACGCTCACCATGTGGATCATAGATCAGATAGCTACAGATCGGAGTGAGCACATTTAAGGTTTTTATGGACATATTTCATATACTCTAATGCTCTAAACATGAACCAGCAGCGTGTATGAGCACATATTTCATCACGTCTTCTTCCAATGAAATATATGTGCAAATAGGGACACTAATACAGCCGTACTGATCATGAACGCGATGACACGATGGATTATTTTGATACACAGAAGACAATGATGTAGACTGACAATTCAAAGAAGAATGGGCAGAAGTAACTACGCCTTTATTCTTTCTGTGTTAAACTGACGCATGTCGTTTGTTTAGACTGTAGTGCGTATTGAAAATATCCTTTAGACCTTTTAAATGTTCTTCCGTGTTTCTCCGTCATTTTGGCAGTTTGTTGTTGTAGGGTTAGATTTTTTTAAATGCATAAGGTGCCCTCAACTCAGTTTTTTTCTGTGTCTGTAATGAGTGTGTTGCAGGTCAATTGTTCTACAATATACACTCATCATGACTGTAAAATAGGACATTCTAAGTCAATCTACTGCAGTATTTCCTTTCTCAATCAGTAGAAAATGCGGTTAACACTCGGTCTTGCGTAGGGGAAAAAATACCGTTTTATACCGCGAAACCGATATCATTTTGAAAAATACCCTGATATATATTTTTGGTCATATCGCCCAGCACTACCTGTGATGACAAAGCTGAATTTTTCAGCATCATGATGCCAGTCTTCAGTGTCACATGATCCTTCAGAAATCATTTTAATATGCTGATTTCCTATAATCAATGGTGTGCTGCGTAACATATTTGTGGAAACCATAATATCCCCCCCACCCACCCTCTGGATTCTTTGATAATAGGAAGTTCAAAAGAATAAAATAAATGTAACTTTATAAATGTCTTAGTCAGCAAGGAAGGACACATTATTTTGTATAAGTATAATAAAAAATACACTATCTAAGTAAATTAAAATCCTACATGAATTGGGAAATTAGTATCGACATCCTGCTCTAAAGTGTGTATAAGAAAAGATATGGCCTTTATTAAATACTGTTTGCTTCCTGTTATTGCATATTTTAAAGATCAGTAGATCTGACAAACATTCTATTGACGTTAGAATTACATATTTAAAATATTGCAAGTCACAAGTGTGTTTTGTTCTGTATTATTGTTCATGTATAGTGTTTGAAAAAAACAGTTAGAAACCAACAGATGGCAGTATGTCTTAAAGAAAAGACCTAGGAAGCATACTTGGTTTTAACACGCACACACACACTGTAACACTGCAGCATGTGCCTATGACATACTGCCAATGTGAGAAGTTTGAAATGACACTAAATTTAGCTTGAGGCCTCTCAATAAATGTCTATAATGATCTCCAGACATGATCTTATTCTCAGAGTTTGTCCGAGATGACATCCGGTCACCTCCTGCAGGACAGGCACTGTTGTCGCCCTTGAACAAAGCTGTGTAGGAACATTGACTACACATGGAAAATGTGGGCTGTGGTTTTCTTCTCTTCTTGGCAAGAAGCTGCCTTAGTAAAAAAATTGGAAAATTGTTAACTGTTCCAAACATATGTTCCCATGGAAGGGGGCCGCAATCTATGTACAGGTCTAACGTACTAATTATCAATTATTTTCTCCAAATTCGGTCTGTACAGAAGCTGTTTAGATATAAAACAGCAGAGGAAAATATGTCAGTCTGGTTAAATAGATCACAAATATTTATTGTAGCTTGTGTTAATTCTAATCACCATCAGTTTGTACAAGGTTGCCGCTATTTGTTGAGACTTTTGGTATTTGTGCACTTTTATAGAATTCTGCTACACACATTTTTATGGCTGCAGTCAAGTTTCTTCTTGGCTTATAAAATGATTCAGCTGCATAAGACTATATTGCGCAATCATTCTATAGAGGGAAGCGTGGGAAACGCTTCATTATGTATAAGGAGAGAGACCATGTCACATTTCTTAAAACACCTCAAGATTTCACCACATTGTTCAGGAAGCAGTTGAACAGTAATGGATGTGTCATGTGACACCACATAGTTAATGAAATGGATGACGTCGTTCTTTGACAATAATCAAGAATAGTAATGATGATACCATTAAAAGTACTGTGACATAACAGAATTTTTCCCAATAATCTGTGCACTTGATCAGCACAGGGATGACAAGGTCAACTTGTTTATCGGAGAGTCTCAGAGAATAAATATGTTACATGTACAAAATGTGCAGATATTTTCCTCAGTTCTTATATTGTAACAGAATTTTGGGGAGCAAAAGTTAGAGTTAGTTTCAAGGTCAGTCTTCCTTTAAAACTGCATTTTTTTTTGTAATCATCAATGATTATTAGAAGTTTACAACTACTTTTCTTGCTGTTGAGATTCAAATTAATTTGAAAGACTGAGAAAAACAAAATAAAAAGCAAAGATTGATAGGTTGATCTTATCGGTAAATGCACAAAAGATCACATCAACCTACTTGTGTCATCATGTATTAACGTTTTGGCGATACAGTTTTCATGTACAGTCAGACTACTAAAATTAGCAACGCGAGACACGTCTTTGTGTACCGACATCAATCTGATCATGCATCTGATCCCTTTCGAATTCTTTGTTTCGTCTTCTGCTTTCTTCACCTCTCTTTTCACAAAAGTTGAAAGAGAATTTGAGCATTTGCATTTTTGAGCATTAAGACATCACGGACATGCAAAGTTGTCATAGTTGTATTTATTTGAAAACAGCAATCTGTATTTTTTTCACCTGTGCTGTGATTCGTCAAAACCGATATTGTACATAGTTTTTCCACTGAAAATCACAAAGATACCCTTTTTATTTTTATAATTTTTATAATTATGTTTGTCTTTTATTCTTTTTTGTTTGTTTCAATACAATGATTTGTGCTTTTGATACCTTAGGTTTTAAAGACATGTTAATACAGTTAAGTGGATAGCAGGGACTACCGACAAAAATGTCAAAGGAGTCAATTACATAGATCATATACACACAATACAAAATACAGATATACACACGAGAGTGCACTGGCTCCATACTCCAGTTCAGTTAGGTTGCTTCAACTCAAAACATGTAAAAAAAAACAATAAAAATAAAAATAAAAATTCCAATCCCAGTTCTTAAAGTGATATAATTTGGGATTCTTTAGGAAGGTTTAGGAAACATAAGGTGCATTTTAGGAGTTCTCAGTATTGGAGTTGTATGTATGTATAGTTATAAAAGTGTTTGAGGACTGATGACATGGCCCATGACGAACTCCTTCAATGTATGAATATGTATGGCTATGAGCGTACAGAACCGTAGGCATCCAATATTTACATCTGTTGGAATGTTCCCCATACTAATCAACAAGTCAAGTACTTCAAGCAACATAATTCACAGAAGATCAAAATACCTTTCACATCTACCTCAGTAAGTGGTGGAGGAAATGCAGAAGTGCGAAAGTTGATTCACTTGCTTAATGCTTAACAGTTCTACATTTCAAATGTGAACGATGAAATCACAACTAGTGTAGCCTACCAGCCAATAGGAAAGAGAAGGGTACAAGCACTTAGAACCAACTACCATACTGTATGTGGGTGTCAATCTAAAACATATGTGCAGATATATTGTTTTTTTCTGTATACTAGGTATATAAACATTTACTTAAATTATATATAATTCTAAATAAAGCGAGTTTACTGAGAAGTATATGCACACATACTTCTAATATATAAAGCCATATTACATGTACATAATTTTTGCTCTAATTATGCAATAGCAAAACCCATGCTTTACATAGAAAAGGCATCCACAACATTAAGAAAAATGTACAATTTATGAAACAAGATACAATAAATAGTATTATAGAATCGCTGCTGTACACAAAAGCCATTTAATTTCACACATATAAAAATATGTTTTAGTGCAACCTTACATGTATTGATACTTCACATCATTCAGACCGAAAGTGTCCAAAAAGACGGTAAATTGCATTTATTACAAAGCGGGGTACACAAAACTCGATATATATTTACATGTCTTCCTGTTTAATGCTTATAAGAATATAAGCGAAAAGTAAAGAAAAGGCACACACATCTGTACATTTTTTAAAAGTACCAGACAAAGTCCATAAGCAATTTTGGTCAGGCTCATATATATATATATAAGTTAATATATATATATATATATATATATATATATATATATATATATATATATATATATATATATATATATATATATATATATATATATATATATATATATATATATATATATATATATATATATTCTTTGAAACTTTAAATAAGAAAGTAATTATAGTTGAGATAGCAAACCGTGTTATAAAAGGCATGCTATACATGTACATTGAAACCACGGTATCAGTTCGCTTGTTTTTCCGAGACTGATTTTGTGTGTGCATGGATGTACATTTGTAAATATTAAATGTGTTAGCATAATTTACCACTCTCCCTTCGACCGTGTTCACCTGTTGTTAATAGCGTCTTTTAAATCTTTGCCTTTCTTTATGGTCGCTGGCCTCTCTCCACGGCCCTGTTGGCCAGACGCTCGCTCTGCCGTCTCTGTGTTGTAGAGAGTGGGATGGCTTGCTGTGGGAGTCTTTGATGTGGCAGACATACTGCTCTCTGCTCTGGAGTGTAGGGGGTGACTGATCTCTGAGCTGCAATAGTGCTGCGCTCTTGGCGCACTGTCTTGCTGAGCTGCGGGTGAGTGAGATAACGTGTGCTGATGGTAAGGATCAACGGGAACTGACGATTTTTCGGGAGTTTCCTCAGAGGCGATGCACAGCGACGCAATTGCCTTAGTACACGTTTGGATGCACTCTTCTTGCTTGCTTTCCTTGTCGGACACGTCAGTGCTGTCCTCGCGCGACTTTTGTGAGGAAGGTGATGGAGCCTTGGGGGACATGGATTTTTCATAGGGTTGAGGAGAGTCTTCCGGACCTCTGCTGGAGGGCCCTCTGCCTTCAGAAAGGTGGTAGGACACCTCACTGGTGCTGGAGTCCTCCGAGGTGCTCTTCTGCAGGGGAAGGCGTGCAGGGTGGGCATGACCTGTGACAGAAGCGGGCACAGAATGGACCATCTGGATGCCGCCAATTGGTATCATGGAGAACGGAGTGCGGATCTGTTGCTGGGAGTGCAGGGGAAGGTGGCTAAATAATCCCTGGTGGATGCTGGAGGCATCTGCGTTGTGAGCATCCCCCTGAAGATGAGATGTCTTTCGCTGGTCCTAAACAGTTGGAAGACATGGTTCATTTACATTGAAATTCAAAATTCCAATTGTTCGAATAAATCCTTGTGAAGTTAGATGATAAGATTTGCAAATGGTTCTTGAAATACTTGTCTGTTATTCTGCTTATCTGTGGCCTGTTTCACAGTTATTTAAACTGGACCTCTTGGAAAGTTTGGAAAATTTAACAAGACCACAAAGAACAAAAACAACAGTTGCCAGTAAAAAGGGCCAAGCTTAGACCTTACTCATTTGTCTTATTATCCCTCTAGCTTCATGGTAACAAGCCAGGTAGCACTGAAACGAATTACTATACTGCATACACTGTATAGACACTGCAGTTTCACATTTTCTCCAGAGGGTTCTTAATTAACTACTACACAGTATAAATAGAAATGCGCCATTCTGATGTATGACGGCAATTTGTTAGCTGGGCCCTGTTAGAGACATAACTGGCTATCACTGCAATTTACTTATCTTGCAATTGCTCATCCAGAATCCAACATATACTGGATTCATATTGCCTTCCTTTAGCATATTATTTTTATTATTATTATTATTATGATTACTGATTTTGAACAGCAATGACTTTTTATACCTAAAGTGAAAACTCGCCAAAGTATGCTGTGCAATTTTGAGATGGACTTGATACGGTTGCCTAGCTAGTGCACTGTTTACAGCCATATTCATTTTCTAAAACAAATTAAATGTGAAAAACAGTTCAGTAAGGACTGGAGCTATAATGTTTTAACTTATGAGGCATGTATAATAACTTACCATCTCCAATTCTGCATGGCCCTTGGTCTTTTGGCTTAATGATATCATCTCTGCATGTGGACTGGGGCTGAGCGCCCATGGGCCACTTTGATAATGGAGAGCCCTCCTGGGGGACACAGGTCTGATCATGCCCCTGCGGCTTCTGGGAGAAAGTCTACCCGAGAGATCCCTTCCTGGGGATGTCGGCCGTCCTGTTTGGGAGATGGGAGAGAGATGTCCTCTAGGAGAAAGGTCCCTCCTTGGTGACAGATCCCTTCTGTAGACATCCCGCCTGGGGGAGATGTGTCTAAGAGGAGATGCTTCTCGCCTTGGTGACAAACGTCCACGTGGGGAGAGGTCCCTTCGAGGGGACAAATACTGCCTAGAGGAAGGTGAGCTTTCTCGAAGAGGGGAAGAATCACAGCCTGGTGAAGACAAGCGGGAGCAGGAGAAGTCAAAGGAGGATGAGCTGTGTTCCAGGTCTTCATCCATAGAGCTAGGCACATCCAGTCTGTTTCTGTGATCTTCACCCAGAGCCCCTTGAAGGAGCTTCTGGTATTCAGCCATCTGGGCCTCTCCAGCTTTCTCACTGGGTGCCATGAGTTGGGTGATCTGAATACTGGGCAGACTAGTGAAATAAGTGAAAAGAGGCTGTTTGGAAACGGAGGCCAGAGGCTCTGGGGTGGATTCCTGTGAAGCAGCGACTGTGATGGAGTGTGAAGGGATGGCACATGGCTGTGGACTTGTGCTTCGAGAACGCGTTTTAGGTGTTGAATCACCATCGTACTCGTCATCCTCATCCTCATCTTCATCAACTTCATCACCATCCTCTTCAGCACCCTCTGAATCATCAGCGTCAGAGAATTGGTGCTCTGCCATTATCTCTGACATCTTCTCTGATGCTCTGTGGATATCCTCAGTGGTGTCTGGGAAAACATGAACAATAGCATATTTTCTTAACTGACTTCCACAGGTCAATATGAGGTGTGGTGTGGTGAAATCAAATAGTGTTTAATTTATTCCTTTGAACAAAAATGCATAAATCTTGGCCTAGAAAGGTTGCTGGGTTTCTTTGCCTCTTGTGCTCAAAATGAGAAAATAATTTTGTTTTTAATTTTAGTTATTTAAAACTGTCAGAAATGGAGTATTGGTACTACTTTCACCTTGAAATAAATTGCAATGTTGGGTCCTCTCAATAAAATCATACCTGGTTCTTCTGCCTCCGCCTCATCCACGGATGTCACTGACACTCCAAGCTCTAAGCACTTTTTCATGTGAGCTTTTGACTTCATATGTTTCGTAAGGTTTCCTGAAAAAAGATTTTAAATTGTTTAAATTGCTTGCATTGGCATACCCAAAATTATGTCTAACCCTCAAGTTATTCTAATACAATAGTACAGAGATATTTTGCCGTTCATTGTGTTTTTTAAATATTTATTTAAAATGTATATGAATCATGGTTTTATTCAAACTATAACACGTGTGTATTTGCATATGTGTTGTTATTAGAAATGGATGAGAAAACCCACCTTTTGTTTTAAAAGCAAAGTTGCAAAACTTGCAGACATATGGCCTGACATCTGTGTGTGTGCGGATGTGTTTCTTCAGCATGCTTGGCTTTTTGCAGCGTATCCCGCACTCCTCACAGATGTACTTTCCCCGGCCTCGGCCACGCACATAAACATAGTCTTCGTTGGATTTGTACCTGAAATAAAAACAAGGCAAGGGTTATTAACATTATTGGAAGGTATCAAATATATTGGTGAATGCTGCTGATGGGGAATGAAATCCCACACATCAAAAAGCTTATGTTATGTATTTGGAAGGCATGATTCTTTTATATGTTTTAAACGAAAACATTTTCACAGCTGTATCGATTTACGTTTTTTTGTTCCAGCACAGGATAATATTATATGGAGCAGCAAATATTTTAAAAGCATGGGTTTCATTTTAAATATATATCGAAGGCACATGCATGTACCGTATACGTCTGTAATCCATATTATGATTCAAAAACATAAAACAATAATATTACTAAGAATCAAATAATGCTGTCTAATAAATACATCATTCTGACTTTTTTTTCGGTCTGAATGTAGTAGTCATTCACATTTCAGTTGTTTCAGTTTTAACAGATTTAGGCACCATTAAATGAATTTGTATGTTGATAGATGTTGGATTCCTCAGCTCCTAATATTTGTTTCCCAGCAGTATTAAACTTTAATTGCAAAAGGGGGAGTCTCATCTTCTATAAAGAACACTCTGATAGATGTTCAAAAATAGCCATACATCTTCACATACCCTCCTTCAAAGATTTTGATGCGAGTGGGTTCAGCCTGCTTTGAAGAAACTTCTTTTTCTCCGTGGTCCTCTTTTCCCCTGTCTCTTGAGCTAATTCCCTTCATTTTCTTCCCAAACTTTCCAACATCAAACTGTATAAGCTCAGGCTTCAACTGGAAATGTAAACAGAAAACAGTTTGAATAATGAATCCTAAAACTATAAGCATAAAACATTAAAAAAAACAAGTTGGTCTGTGCATTTTCTTGTCATTCATGTTTTTATTATTATTTAAGACACTTAAAAATGTGTAACTGGCAACTTTTATGTTTTGACATTCTTGTATATTTTTGGAAAGTCAGGACTACCTGCTCAAACTTCTGTTTCCACCGGAGGGATGAAACAAGTTTTCCAGTGCCAGGTTGATGCATAGCAGCCATTGTATACATCTCTGTGTTCTTCCTCTGTTTGGACCGAAGAAGTGCCAGGGTGGCCTTGGTGCTGAGGTTGAGTGGGTTTGGGTTATAAGAGCTGACGCACCAAGAACCATACACAGAGGTTAGGGGAGTCGTAAGTGCGTAATTTGGCTTGGTATAATTTAAGAAGCACCAGCTCACACTAGTTGGTGTGCGAAGACTTGGGAATTGAAAAAACTGATGGACATCTGCCAGGTCAGTGAGTAGGAGAGTGTTACCAACAACTCCACCACCCTGATTGGCAGCTAGCTGCACCAGCATGTTTACTGGGAACTTGTTACTCATGTTCTGCTTGGATTCTTCTTGAATATCACTTGAGGAGATTACTGATTGTGGGCTTGAGCTTGCCTCTGGCGTAGACTCGTCTACATCAAGCTCTTCTGGGGAATCTGCTCTGCTAGCCATATTTGTGATAATTTGCAAGGGTGGAATGAAGTTGTCTTTTGGAGGCACATCAGGTAAATGAGGTGCAGATGGGTACCCAAGAAATTTAGATGACAAGAAATCAGTGGGTGGAGATGAGGACATCCTCTCCTGTTCATCTATGGAGTCATCTCTCTTTGAAAATTCAGGTTTGGGGGACTTGACAACTTTCGGTGCACTAGAATTACTCAGCTCAACTGCACTAAGCTCTTTCACTATCTGTCCATACATCTTCTCTTCCTTGACCCGTTTCTGTTGTTTGGTTTCAATAAAAAGCTCAAGACTGCTAGCTGGTGACAACATTCTCTTGCTCCCCCCAATATTAGAGGAAGCATCTGTAGTAGAGATAGTTCCTGATGTCAGAGACAAAGGAATTCCTGTATTAAGGCTCCCAGGTAAATATTCAGGAACTTTCCATATTGGAAAATTGAAGGACCCTTCTGAATGTCCTAATATTTTGGATAAATTGATGCCTACTTGTTGCTTTGATGCAGTGCCTGTTAGTGAAGCAGTTGACACATTATCTGTGCATACAACTCTGATAGAATTTGTGCTCTGAGCATGACTGACAAGGATTTGTGAAACACTTGTATACATAACACTACCATAAGATGGCACATTTGTCTGGATTCTGACCGGGACCAGCAGTCCAGGGAGTGATGATTGTGAACCTACATTTTGAGTAGCAAAGATAGGCTGAACTTGTTGTAAGAAGTTTGTAGTCAGCACTTTAGATGACAAGACCCCAAGCTGCTGTGGAGAGGCTCTTGAGGAATATGGATAGTTGTGACTTGCCCCATCGGTTTTTGAGTCTGTTTGCACTTGAATTTGATGAGAAGGTTGGTAAGGTTTCTGTAGAATGGGCTGTAGATTTGGCTGTTTGATATGTAGTTTCTGTAACTGATGTGTCTGAAACGCCAGGTGCTGCTTGTTTCTTTGTGTCGATTCAGGATGCCAGAGCATTGGCTGAAATGGCAAGAAGGGTGAGGATGCCAGGTTGCTCTGAAGTGAAGAGTGCTGAATTATATCCTGGGTCATGTGCTCATGTACCGAATGCTCACTATCTGATGAAAGCTGTGTAGGCAAACGAGGAGTGTTCTGAAAATGATCCTCAGATTGGCTGTCCTCACTGATGCTTTGTTGCAGCAAGTGATGCGATCCCAGAACTGACTGTGTAGCTCTTCTGGGTCTTGCCATGTCACTTGTTACACAATAGGATGTACCAGATAAAGCAGCTTGAGCAACATAGTCAGAATGCTCTTGTTTGATATTCAACTCTGAGATTGGCTCTTGAACCACTACTTCAGGATAGACACTGAGAGATGCCTGTCTAACCAGGTAACCTCGTCTACGCTCCTTCATAGCTGAAGCACTTGCATATACTTCTCCTTGTCTTGAACCGGTTGAAAGACTTCCATAATCAAATGACTTACTACGTATTTCTGGAACTTCAGTGGGCAAAGCACAGGGTGCCTGCTCTGATGAGGAGCGTCGCATCTCTCTTTGATGATGGCCTGGTATAGACAGAGAATGGCCACTGCCTGGAACAGTTAAGAACTCAGACTGCTTGGCAAAGTCATCTTGTTTAGTTGGGGACACAGATTTGATGCTTTCCTCTCTGTCAAATGACATGGAAAAACTTGAGCTATGAGATAAGTTACTCTCTTGACTAGGGCTTCTTGAAAGGCTAGTACAAGTGGACTCAAAGCTCGACTCCCCAGAAGAGTGCTCCATATCTGCGAGACGCAGACGTTTCTTCTTTGGGGGTAGCTTTTCTGCCGGAAGCTGGGACAATGTTTCACTCCTTTGTGGCCACTGAAATTCCTCAACATGTTTCTCTGGTTCTTTCACTGGTACTTCAGGTTCTTTTTCTGGTTTGTCAGGCTCTTCCGTAACTCTTATTTCAGGCACTTGAATGTTGGGTTGTCGTACAAGTTTGTGGGGCATATGACACAACGAGTTAGAAGAGAAAGATCCATGCTCATTGTCACCCTGCTGCTGATGTTCCATGCTTTCTGATCTATGATGAGTATCAGGGCTCTGCACATCATCAATATTTTCTGTGTCTGATTGCTCAGAAAGATGTCCAGCATGCTTATCTGGCTGATAAAATGGATGATCAATTGATTCAGTCTTCTCAAATGAGTTTGGCCTGCTCAGTGAATTAGTATGTTGAATGACAGATATCACATTACCAGCAGTCTTTGTGTCTGAATCTTGAACAAGTACCACATCCTCTGGAGTCATACATGAGCCTCTGTCAAAACTGTCCGATGGACTGTGTGCTCTAAACATGGATCCCTTACTAGCAGGAGCAGCCTTAGCAGAGTCTTGACTTCCTTGTCTTAGGTCATAGTCTCCTGTGATTTCAGTAGAGCCACTCCGACTGCCATCATCTTGTCCAAGGCAATCTTCCTCATCACCAACACTCTTTTTCATGCGCCGTTTTCTTGTGGTGATCTCTGCCTTTGTACCATATGAAGCATATGCTGTGCGTACTTCTGGGCAAGCCATCTCTGAGCCAGAGCCTTTAAATTCAGGCATCAAAGACCCCCTCTCTCCCATTTTCAAACTTGAGTTTAGACCTGTGATCTTCCCGTAGTTCTCTGAGTCTCCATGCCCTTCTTGGGCAGGGTGTTCAAAGGCACCCTGTCTCCTTAACCTCTTTAGACCCACGGCTCCTGGGTAAAAGACGTCATCTTGGGTCATCATCTCATCAAATGAGTGACTCCCTCTTAGACTTGGTGGGACATTGAGGTTGGTAGGGGAAGGTGTTGGCATTGAGTTGCTTCTAATAAGTGGCCCTGAATCAGAGGGTGCTTCAAGAAGACCTGTGTTAGTTTGGCAAGAGCCAGCATGATAATGCTTTGGGTCACATCCAGCAACTAATTGAGATTCTGCACAATCACTTTGATAAAATACATGACCCTCCGATATCTTTCCCATGGCCAACTCCTGCATGGCACTAGACGTGTTGATATTAGTGTCTTGACTAGCAATAGCTACCATCCCAATTGTGACTGATTGTCTAGATCTGGAGTTGGTTCTGTGGTACCAAGTTCTTCCAAACATTATCTCTTCATATGTCTTTACATTGGTATTGGGTGGACTGATCTGCTGTTCAGCACTCTCTGAGCGGGAAAAATAACCAGAATCAGTGCTACCTTTGCTGTGGGGGCTTAAAAGATTTTGTGACTGCTCTGAATCCTGGTCCTTTTTCTCAGTGAGTCTTAAGGCAAGTCTCTGTTTAACTGTATGAGACTCATCTCCTCTGCCCATTTGTCCACCAATAACTGAACCTTTAATGTCTGTAAACTGGGGACACTCTGTGGCAGGTGATGGAACCCCTTGTTTTGGAACAATTAAGATAGGCACTTTCATAGATGCCACGGACAGTTCCTCTGCTGGATCTGCATATGCTGGTCCCCTTTCCATTTGGCTCTTGTCAGACTCGAATGATATCTGTGGGCTACGTTTTTCAGGGAACATTGCCCCTTCTGCAGTTTCTTCATCGGTGTCTGTGCTTTGTTCACCATCAGAGTGTGCCTCTGCTTCCCCAACTGAAGATGGTTGATCAGTGTCTGGTCGAGTTGCTAGCTCAGAGAATGGAACAAGTCCTGCTTTGATAGCATGAGCATGAGATTTTCTATGTTTATACAAATTGCTCTTGGTTTTAAATGAGAAACCACATGGAACACAGGGATAAGGACGCTCCCCTGTATGGGACCGGATGTGTTTTTTGAGCACACTGGGTTTAGCACATGCCCTGCCACAGTAGTGACATATGTACTTTCCTGGCTTCTTGGGTTTTTGTTCCTTCTTATGACTTTCATCTGGCTGCTCAGGTCCGGATTGGGAAAACTGGCCAAAACCAGCTGGAGACTTCTGACGGGGAAATACTCCATGAGAGCGGGAGTGGACAGGAAACATATCATCTGGTGGCAGAGATTGCAGTTGACCAGAGAAAGGCCAGGCATGGGCCTCTAACCCAGGTTGTGGCTTTGAACCGCCAAGGAAAGGCTCTTGCGGGTATGAATGTGGCAATTGGTAGGAGTAAGGCCGAGGGAAAACCTGTTGAAATTGACTTTCTTGTGATGAGTGTGTCACTGCAGATGAAATCAGCTTTCCAGAGCTAAACTTTTGAGTTGAGCTTGCAAGGCTTGTCCCACTTGTAAGACTTTTCTCACGATGCGAGTGTCTTTTAACATCTGGATCTGCGAAGGAACTTCTTTTCGTTACAGCAGAAGGCTCAGAGACCCATTTTCTTTGTAAGAGGTTCTTTTCACGTTGCTCCTTGGTGCATTTTTGGCCTATAGCAGGTTCATGTGGCTCCATTTTTATTAGTACTTCAATGGGGTTTCTTAAGATGGGTGTTTGCTAAATTTCATTCATGTACGCTGTCATGCCAGATGAGTTACTTAAGTGACTTCTAAATAAAAGGTCCTTCTACTTCCATAGTTCAAGTGTCGCTCCTCTTTAAAATGTAAATTATGTCCCTCTGTGACAATCAGGCCAGTATCTTTCCATCACTCATTTCAGCAGTCCATTCACTTTTTGTTCCATCCACGCTTGTTCCTCTTCTGTTTAAAGAGCTCTGATGTTTCAGTATCTATAAGAGAGAAAAAATAAAATCAAAGTTTGAGCATTGCTTTTAAGACAAAGATTCTAAATGTATTAAAGAAAATACTACATATTTAACACTACTACCTTAGGATTTTGAAAGTTGATATCTAAAAAAGCTGGGGGGAAATCATACTCAGCTGTCTAAACAAAACAGTATGGTGGTTGATCATGTGACTCTTGCTCATCATACTTCAATTACAGCTTGCTTTCTTGTTTTATTTCAGTTTGATATCTAGGCAGCTGCACAGATGTGTACTTCTCGCCTAGCAAGTATGTCAAGTGTGTCAAGAGTTTTCAATGAACTGATGCAGAGGAGCTACCACCTCCCTCTGCACATGAGTCATCATTAACAACCTTGCCCACTCATTTCCTAAAGTGACACAAACATATAAAAATAGCCCAAGGAATGCAAATGGCATTCGAAGTAGTGTGGGTGGGTGTTTAAAGGGTAAACTCTAAACATTTTCTTCCTTAAGAGTTTTGGGTTTTCTAAGCTTTTAAAAACATTAACACTGTGAACACTTAAGGACAAAGGAGAGAGCATTACAGACCAAAATACAACGTTGAGGTACAGTACAACTTTGGACAACTTTTTGTACAACTTTACAGTACTCAAAGCAATAAATAGAACGAACGAATGTGTTAGTAAAGGGAAGATGCTGAACAAGCTCTCTGTGTGATGTATATCTTAATCTCGGGCTCGTTCTGATTGCAACAGACAGCACTGCCTGAGTTTGAGTGAGGAAACTGTGTGACGCTGGTGTCTGGAAAGCTATGTGAGCACTAAAAATAGCAGGGCAGAAAAACCACTGGTATTTATAGCACTTGAAACATTAACTTTTGGTTCATTTTGTTTTCATAATTCTTCCATGCCTGACACAGAAAAATATGTGTTCACAAACCAAGACAAACCATGAATTGAACTAAAGCAGTGATTTTAAATGTATAGCAGCCTTGTCAGGCATTGTTTCCAACAGCAACATGCACAACAAAATGTCTGCCCAGTTATGTATATTAGTGAGGCTTTTAGAACAAAGATACATATACTACTGACACTCCTATAAGGACATATATATGATAGATATAGCTGCTGTCACTTTAAGACTTACAGCACCGATCCAATATATTGACAGACATCCGGTCTTCTCCCAAATGTTTACATTCACGAAAGACAAAACTGACTACATTTTCATGAACACTGGTTTTCGGTGTGTGTCAAGACAGTACGAGTACTGCATTGAGTTCTATTTTGCTGCTTATTGCACTTAACTCTTTTTAATATCAAGCATTTTATTTTCTCATCCATGCATGTTTCTTAATCAATGTTTCTGTCAATAAATGTAAATAGTACTGCACTGCATGGGTATTTACCAATATAAACAATATAGAAAAACCTCCATCGATAGACAATTTATATCATCACGTGATACATATCGTCATACCGTCAACCCCTATTGCTCGAGCTTTTCCCCACTTCCTCCTACCTTTCGTTACATGATGGATTTTTGGGTGGCAAGATATCTACTGAATGAATTGCATAATCTATGTTTTTAAGGGAGGTTAGGTTTTAAGAGGCAAATGGACGTGCTTACAATTTGAGAGCACATGTGTGGGACACACACTGTGAAGAGGATAAGAGCAGTGCCTCCATTCACAGCAAATCCATCTGAATTTGGAATAGCATGACTAAGTCATATTACATAAACCAAAAGAGGTTTCAAAAATCTTACATGACATGAAGTCCCTGTGCTCTCCGCTACTGTTAACATGTGAATCTACAGTATGTCCTGTTTTACACACATAGCTCAAAACATATTTTCAACCACAACATGTTGTTAGATGGTTATGAAATGTGTTTATGCCCAAAGATTAATGTGATCAATGCATGGCTGAGATCAGTACGCTGTTGTCTGCTTTCCCACTCATCTTCCTGCCCCATTTTAACATACGAAGTGTAGGAGGTTCGTAGCCTGGGGCCACAGCAAGGCCTCCACACTGGATGCACAATACCAGTATAATAAAGAACATAAAACTTTTATGAGGATACTTGCTCATGAATAAAAATACACCACCTAATCTAATGCAAGGATTATGCATTTTACAGTTCTGCTGTCAGATTTCAGTGAGAGGATTAACATCAGTCTTTTCAAAGTCTGTTTGTCAAGGAGTGCTGCATGGTGCAGCAGTCCTAAAAGGATTTGGAGAGGCATTATGTCACATTCTAAGCCATTTGGATATCCTTTTCACTTGAAGGGAGACTCCCTGTCTTTTTTAAGAGCCATCACATTTAAAGCCATTATGCAGTGGAAATGCCTTATTCCCCAGAAGTTCAACACAGGACACTGCAAGACTGCAAACAAATAAATATATAAATTAACAACTAAATAAAGAATAAAAAAGAAGCAGACCTAAAAAAAAAAGAAGAAAAAAAAAAGGTATTTGCCAAAGTATGTTTTTAAAATATTCTGAGTCATGCTCTTTAATAGGGATTGTGATTATCAGCTGCCTGGCTGTTTAGCTCCTGGCAAAGTTACAGGGTTATAGCAATAAACAACTAGAGTAATTCAGTCAAGCTTGTTCATTTACCGCTCCCCACTTTTTAAAGGGATGGTTTTGCAGTCCCGAAGCCCTTATGGTGTGATATGTTGGTTTAAGTACAAAAATCTGCAAATTCAGTAGTGCAAATAAAAAAGAATTAGGATATATATATGTGACTGTTTACATACTTAAGCTAATGGACTCTTTGGAGGCAGACAGTGTTACTAGATCATGTAGTTCACTGAGGTGCACCTGGACACCGAGCGGTATGTTCCAGAGATTGGGTTCCACCTTTTGTCTACTCCCCCATGACATCACAGCCATGATGCTGGGGAGGTACACAAGCCAGATCTCATTTCCCTCAGTCCAAAGTGGGACAATTTTTTGTTCCTTGTAGGACAGACACTGAATAATTCAATAAGCTGCTAATTGTTTGAATTCAGTGGTTTACAGAGGTTATAGTGACAAATTCCTACCACTAAAACAATTGTGGTCAATCCCTGAAACTTTATTTTGCGCCTTATTTGTATTTGTCTTGTTGTTGTGCATCTATATTTTGCTTACACCTTGCTTGGTTGTCTCTAGAGGAACTTTACTGCCATAAGGGAATTTCAAGTGTGCACGAATACCGCTACTCTTGCAGGGGAGGAGATATTGCTGAGTTGATTTTCCATGGCCCTTGTTCCAGCTATTCCAACTCATTAGTGATGGAGGCAACTTTTACTACTCTAACTGAGCTTTATCATCTGGCACAGAGCAGATGAGAATGAGTCTGAAAATAGATTGAAGTAAGGACACCACAATAAAGTCTTCTGTTTTAAAGGAACTGGCACATGTCTATTCAAAGCAATTATTCAAGCAAACTCGACTGCATGCTGGAAGGAGCTCAATAGCTGTTCTTTTATTTGACTTCCTATAACTGAAAAAATCTAACGTCCGTTTGCTCAAATAAAGGAAATTTCTAAGACAACCCTGAATTATGGCCCACTAATGCTATCCTCACATTACCCATTCCTTCACTCGCACAGAACTTTTGTCTTTGCAGTTTATCTCAGCTCCCCGCAAGATTCACCTTTTGCTCATCCAGCAACTTTTACGGTGTGATTTTGGTCTGTGTTAGCAGGACCAGAGGATGTATCACCCAAAATGTGTGTGAGTCAGCCCCCTGGAGTGTCATACTGACTCCTCATTAAGACTCCAAAGTTGAATCTTGGGCCGGCGACACATCCAACTCCACATGCAGCCGGGTGAGAGGCCAGCACAGAGACACAGGCCTGCTAAAATCGTGTCCAGATGGTCAGCATAGGGGAGTTCTACACATCGGCAATATCACAATCACATTCCAAGGGCACAGGACTTCCATAACTCCCTATTCAACAATAGCTACAATGCCTTCTGAAAGTAGGAAATAGGAGGATCGATAGGAGTTCATAGAAAGACAGCCGTACTAGCAGTTCAGACTAGGGCTGTCACGATATCATATTTTTCACTACATGATCATCATGGCCAAAAGATTTCACGATAATAATATGAAGAGTTCAGTCTGACATGTTTTCTTTTAAATTAGCATTTTTTACCAGGCTCCTATGTTTGGGTTCAGAAATTTCACATTAATGGCAATGAAAAGGTTATTAGTCAGTTATTGAAAAGGCTTATTTTCAAATATGTCACTTTAGTCAATTCATTTGTATTGCTGTCCACCTCTTCGGACAGCAAGATATAGTAAACAGTTGCAAATTCACTAAAGATGCAACTGGAAACATTGCAAATGATGAAAGCAGAATTCAAAATGTAACAATGAAGAACCTGATCCACACAGTAGGGGGAGCTGAGATTCAGGTGACACATCCGTTTCTATAAGAGTTTTACCACAGAACACTGTTGTTTACTTGCGAAATCCTGTCATTGCCACTGTAACGATGGACAAAGCATGATAAAAACTTGCAGCTCGGCAATTGAAAGCCAGCTCATACACACACCATCATTCATCTTGAAATCATATGATTTGATTCGTGTCTTCTGATTGGTTTCTGTGGCGTTTAACAGTTTCTGGCAACTAACTGGTATTTCTGAATGGGCTGACGCTGGGATTTAGTGGATTTGAAGCAAAAGTATGAACGTATACTATATGTGAAAAGCATTCGCTCGATATCATTCTCTCATTTTTGACTGAGGTGGCGTTTCTTTTGTGTATGTGTGTTTTCCCCTGAAGAATCACACCATTGCATAAAAAAGGAACAATTACACTTGTGGCCAAATCTGCAAGATAACTGAGGCGGGGGTGAGTGAACAGGTTGTTGGTTTTGCCCTCTTTGTTGATCGGCAAGACCTGCTGACTGTGGTGATTAACGAGTCATTTTTGATGGATTCCAAAAAACTTCAACACTGGCACGCCAACTTTCTTGTAGTGCGGGTAGAGTGTCTTGTCTGTCATATCCGACTACGTTTTTAAATAGCAGTAGCAGCTGGCGTTGTGTCTGCTTGTGTTTTATGACAGGTGGCAACCAGCGTTAAGGTGCAATACCACCAACTATTGTAGGTTGGGATGTCAACCAGATGCTGGTGCTGGATTGTTTACCTCTCATATAATCATGTGTGTACTATTCATTTTAAATATTACGGTTAATGGCAATAATATTGCGACACCCCTAATTACCCCGATAACAATATTTAATTTCTTAAATATTACATTTGTCAATACCAGTATATCATGAGATCCCTAGTTCAGTCTTCAAAAGCTATACGGAGGAGAGGAAAAATCCATTAAAACAGGGGAGAAGTATTTTTAAAACTCTGTACAGGAGAGCCTGAACCATTTATGTGTGTACTAGAGAGAGAAAGCATGCGTGGGAAGCATCTACAGCCATCTCGAGACAGGGTGAGGAGAGTGGGTGACTGTTCCTGTGTGGGTGGAGAAGGCATGAATACCATGCAGGGTTATGGTGTTGATGAATTGCGTTATGAAAGGGGCTTCAGTTACACAACCCAGCCCATCCAATTCTCTGCCTGTGTGGGCCGAGAGGGATGGCAGAGCTGCTGTGATGCGTGCGCAGCCGGAAACGAGGTGCATACAACCCTTCAAGACATTTGGTCGAATGCGTAATTATCTAGCAGCTGTGATGCCAGCGACTCAGCGAGAGTGAGAGAGTGAATGTACCGGAAAAATCAAGCATCAACAGACTCACATTCATGGGAATGATGGGCAATTCTTTCATAAGGACAATATCACTGCATAAAGAAGAGGGAGAAAACGCTCGCTGGCTCTGATTGGTTTTGAGATACGGCAGCGGAAAGGACACATTATCCATTAGCTTGTCATTATAATCATATCAATGGTGATTATTTAAATAACATCATCTGTCCAGACGGCTGCTCTCTCAACAAATTGCTATGCGCTAAAATTTGACTGGGCCTTGACATCAGTCATTAAATAAGACATTAGCACTGTCTCAGTTTGGGAAATGTTGCGATTCATCTTGATGAACAGTAACAGCAGTTAAGAAAGTGCCCAGTTATTATGTCCACCATTTATGTCCTAATTTCGAAAAAGCTACAGATATCTGTTATTTGCTACAAGCCAACAACCATTTGAAGGGCTCTGATAGGATGCCCCTAATAAACCTATCACAATGAAGCAGCATTTTTTTTTATCTTCTTTCTCTGTCACCAAAGAGGTCTACATTGGGACAATACCACAATCGAAGTGCTGCTGTGGGTGTCGGGTCAAAAGGCAGTGCCTGCTGATAGAAAACACAACAGCTATAAAGGAGAGAATAAATCCCTTTCAACATGAGGTCATGTCTAATTTAACTGCCACTCTAAACAAGCCCAAGCACTGTCCCCCAGCACGAGATACTGTTACCAATCAAATTAGTGACCGGACCGGCCAGTAGAGAAAGGGGGGACCTGGAAGGAAAAATGTACCCCGGTCTGGGACAGAGGTCTGGCCCGGGACTCTGAGGCACACCAGCAGTCCAATATGAGGCATAGCAACCTAATTACAGGATTGCTTGATAATTGAAAACGGCACAGATGAAAACATTCTCTGTGAATAACCCGCTCCCAAAACAAGAGCTGCATATTTGTGGACTGGTGCAATGCAGGAAAACGTCATGGAAGTAAATGGAGAAAAGATCATCAGCACCATGTATAGGTCATTAGATGGATTTATGACACATTCCAGGAGGCGGTGTTTAGAAACATGCCCGCCTTGCGGACTGTGGGGGGGAGAACGTGTGATTTGACACTAAATCTTCCTGTAGGTGCCATTGCTTAGATTGCTTAGCAAAGCGCCAACAATCCTAGGGGTTTTTCAGGCTCCACAGCTGTATCTGTTTTAATGTACATGTTTCCATTTAGCCTTGGCTAAACACTGCCCTATGGAAGGAAAGAAGGATTAAAAAAAGTGAAAAACAGGGCTTCATGTTGGTCTTAATTGTCTATGGAAAGACTGTCATATTTTCCACCGGGTAAGCTTGAAACCATTACAAGCTAGCCTTCATTAAATTTTCCACAACATTTTGCAGAAATGTCAGGAAGCAGCTGTGGAGGCACTGATTAATTGTCTTTCTTACTGGTTTCCCACTTACAAAATTATGCTTCATTGAAATATATCCTTTTTTTCACCTCCTCTCACCTACATTAGAAAGTCGTCTGAAGCGTGTATGAACGTAAAAGCTGTGGCCAGTTGTTGACTTTTAAAATCACTGAACCCAAAGGGAAATGCCTGCCTCCAAAGGAGGTCTTAGCTTGGCTCTACCTTTAAAGGGGTTTGGACACATGCAAACTAACACATGTCAACCCTTCAGCCACATGAAGGTCTCCCCACAGCTTACTGAACGCAACTACATCAAAAAAAAGAAGGTGCTGCACAGGACTAGGCAAAGCAAGTGGAACAGTATACCTCATAACTATGTCCACAGCCAAAATTCTATAAAGGGAAGGTGCAAAACAAGAGAGGGAGCATCTGGAGGTTGTGATCCCGAATGGAAGAGTTAAAACATCTGCCACAAGTGTGCCCTGGCCTCTTGGAGTAAAACAAATAAATGACTCTAGTCACTGTCCGAGGTTAAAAGCTTAATCACTGGTGGGCGAGCATGCACGAGTGGGACGTCTGGCTGCCACTACTCTAAGCACCACTGAAAATAAACCGTCACTGTTTTCAGTTCTGAAGGCAGGCTTTGAAGCACTGGCATTTGTGGTGTCCACAAACACATCTTAGAGGAAAGATTCAACTGTCTGATTTTGGTTCTGTTGTAGGGGACTAAAGGCTGGAATACCCTGCACGACTTTTGCCCAGAATTTTGCAGTCTGGACCCATTGACGATAGTTGCCCAAAGTCAGTGCCAATCTGCAGATTTTGGTCAGTTGACAGAATGAACAGAAAACGGCGTAGTGTATGATGGCCCCAGACTCTGATTTTTTTTAGCTTTAGACGGATTCTTTGTAGTCAGGGGATATCAAACACGTTTGATATTTTGAGCGATTTTAGAACACTAGTAATGAGGCGTATAATTCACCCTTCGCCGCAAGTTTGATTCACAAGCGATCTGACCAATCATATCGCCAAATCTGCCGTTTTGTCCGACAAAGCAGTCAGGAGAGTTCGTAGATTAACGTCGGTGGACATGAACTTGGAAAAACGGTGTGTACTGACGTCTTTCCGCGGTTGAAACAACATTTCTTTTAGTGTTCATTCATGTTAATTTCATGCTTATCAATGAACTAGAAGGAAGAGATAATCGGTTCGCGAGCAGCTTTAACCGAGGCGCTACAGCGATCACGACACATTAAAGAGCCACAAAATGGTATTTATTGTTTAAATTTCTTTAAAAAGTGACAATTTCAAAGTTGAGACTTTGTTTCAAATCAAAAGTAACTTGCTCTGTCCTCTCTGTCGGCGTGTTGTCAGTGCCCTCTTTGCTCCGCAATGTATTTTCTCTATGTGACAACGTGTGTGTGTGTGGTGTGAGAGCGTCATGGCTTGTCGGACATAGCAACAGTAACTAAAGGTTCGTCTTTGCGAACTGTCAATAAAACTTTAAACTTACTAAAGTTACTCTTAAATAGTGATACATCTACTGTATATGATTCCACTCACAAGCTAATCAAGAGTTTTATTAGCTGCGGTAAATCAGATATCATCAGCAATGCACTTTTATCTTCCTACTGCATCTGTGAGGCATGCAACCTCAGCACACGGTCCCGCCAGATGCACAGCCCGCAGAACATGTGTCTCCCTAACCTTGCTTTTCCACTTTTTCCATATTAAACACCTGGGTCCTTCAATGGGCTCCCAGATATTCCGCATCCTGCTGTCTCTGCTCTTGTGTGGTGTGACACTGTGAACTTACCCAAATGTTCTCTGCAAGTTTGGGATCTGCTTGTTTCTCAGGGTAAAGGCCTCGCGCTGCTTCCTCTATGGTAGTCGGGTTAGGCAGGCGAAGGTTGGGCAGTGGGGTGACAAGTAAGATCCCCTGGCCAGGGTGCTGAGATTATGCAGACCACTGTAGAGACAATGAAACGAAACAAGTTTAATGATAATGTGTGATATGAGACGTTATAGACACTATCAGAGTAGCTGAAGGCTCTTCATATCGTATAAATAAACTGGAACTGAGCATCTGCTAGAACAATATTTCCACTCCCCTTGGAGCAATCCTGCTCTATTAATATGAATCCTCTGATGTGTTTATGCACAAACCATATTGCATTGGAGAGCGTGTCTGTGGGATAATATATAGGCAAAGTATTTTGAGACATGGCAGTACCAATTCAAACTAATTACCCTTTCCTTTGACATGAATCTTGCACATTATTCTCTAAAATTGTTCTTTTGGCTTTTCATAAATTCTCAAAAATTGTTCAAACCATAATCAAACACTGGCCATTATATTGATGTGAAGTGAAGTTCCGTGTAGCCAAGTATGGTGTCCCATACTCGGAATTTGTGCTCTGCATCTCACCCATCCAAGTGCACACGCACACAGCAGTGAGTATTGAACACACACACACACCATGAACACACACCCAGAGCAGTGGGCAGCCATTTTTGCTACAGTGCCCAGGGAGTGATTGGGTGTTGCTAGATGCCTTGCTCAAGGGCTCACCTCAGTTGTGGGTAATGAGAGTGGAAGTGAGTACTGTTCATTCAGTCTCCCCACCTACATTTCCTGTCAATCCAGACTCGAACCTGCAACCTTCGGGTTTCAAGTCTAAACATTAGGCCACAACTGCCCCAAAAATATGGAGCGCTTCACAGATTTGTGTGTCATTGATTGGTAATCTGACTAAATAAAAAATCCTTATCATAAATAGAAAATTGTCTGACAAAATGTGTTCCCTTTAACTACACACCACCAAAATAGCAAAATAATAAAATAGCAAAGAACCCAAATTATGACCATAGGGATCCATTGTTTGTGCCTGGATGAGACTGAACCTTGGCCAGCAGTCTATGATAGAGAAAGAAATTTGTAATTTTGCTATAAAAGGGCTCATGATACCAGGACTGAAACAGAACAATGATTAAAATAGAACACAACTATGAATTTAAAATATTTGTATAATGATATTGTACTTTAAATGTAAATACATTTAAATAGGACAATCAGTCTTCATGCTACATACTTTATCTGCAAATAACATTATGACATTATGATCCTTATATTGTGTTGGTCCCCCTTCGCTCCCCACATGCATCAATGAGCCTTGGCCACCCATGACCCTGTTGCCGGTTCACCACTGTTCCCTCCTTGGACCACTTTTGATAGATATTGACCACTGCAGACCGGTAGCACCCCACAAGAGCTGCAGTTTTGGAGATGCTCTGACGCATCTAGCCATCACAATTTGGCCCTTGTCAAACTCACTCAAATCCTTACGCTTGCCCATTTTTCCTGCTTCTAAAACTTCAAATTTGAGGATAAAATGTTCACTTGCTGCCTAATATATCCCACCCACTAAGAGGTGCCTTGATGAAGAGATAATCAGCGTTATTCACTTCACCTGTCATAGTTATGCCTGATGCCTAATGCCTAATATTATGTCTGATACATATATATTATATATATATATATATATATATATATATATATATATATATATATATATATATATATATATATATATATATATATATATATATATATATATATATATATAGTTCGTAGTCAAACAATTTGCTTGGCCTTTTGAGGCCTGCTCTCCAAAAGGCCATCTAGAGAAGAATGCTTCACCGTGCTTTTATGCTCCCTGTCTTGGAGTGAATGTGCTCTGTGCTCTTCAGCCCCGCAATCTAAAATGTGCCCCAGGGCTGGAGATATTACAAACACCATTATGCTGCTCTGCTGCACTAAGACAAGCTCAGCTAACCCAGAAAAACAAGACATTTCTGTAAGGTTGCATCACAATCTGCAGCGAAGCTCACCCAGGGTAAACACAGGCAACACTTCCTCTCACCCGCAAAAACAGAGGAAAAAAAAAAAACCTTTTCACAGGACTCGCATATATCACATTGCACACCAAATCAAGACATCAGACTTTAAAAATCTCTCATAAACATATTAATGGCAAAAGTGTCATTACACTGTATTCAGCACAAACTGGGCTACCATAATATGTGAGCAACATGTATGTACATGCTTATATTATTGATAGAATAACGTTTATGCGTGGTTTTTGAAAAACAAAAAAATTAAGACACTAAAATAAGCCCACAATATTTTCACAATAGACTTGACTAATGGGTGTTGTTGCCTAGAGTTTTTGCTTCAAACTGATATGATAATCATTGTGCTTACTCATTCACATAAAACAATATATTGATTTAAATGTTGTAAAAATACCTGCATAATGAGCTGCATTGTAGTGAAAGCAGTGAAAGCCAAAGGCACATTACAAAGGCCTACTATATTTTAAATTATCAAAAGATTAAA
This sequence comes from Gobio gobio, assembly GCF_949357685.1. NCBI lineage: Eukaryota > Metazoa > Chordata > Actinopteri > Cypriniformes > Gobionidae > Gobio > Gobio gobio. The sequence continues at coordinate 13,977,987 of NC_137105.1, read as the reverse complement.
TTAGTCTTGTGCTAAAAAAAACAGTAATATTGTGACTTTGAACATAATTCAGTAAATACAAATAACTGAATAATTGGTAATGATGAATGTTATAAGTAAAATATTTGGGATTTATAACAACATAATCTAATGCAATTGTGATTTCAAAGGTGAATCAAGAGGTTGATTGGGACACTTCACATTTCAATGGCAAAATTTTCGGAATAATTTGATTTTGTAAACTATCCGATACACACAATACTCAAATATAATTTCGAGGTTCGGTTCATTCATGAGACGCGCCGTGCAATGCATGATCGCGCCAGCGCCTATTATAGGCTATTGTCTGCTATATTTGCTTCTTATTTATTAAAACCAGGCAATTGGCTGATGAAACATTGATTCAAATTAAGATACAATTTATACTAAATGAAATTAACTTTAAAGAAAGGCTTTCTACAAAAGCAAAACATAATGAAGTGGACAAAATCATGACTGACCCACTCCATGTCTCCCGACATATTACGCATCTTATGATGTGTCCTTTCTTATTCATGCTGTTCACTTTTCATAATCAACATAGATGAAATTAAAAAACAACATTAGGCTATAATATTTAAACATCAATATGCAACACGTTTTTAATAGCTACAAGAAGTGTTGTACAGTAAATGTTTGACTGGTATGGTACTGTAGCCTATTTATTGCATCTCAGTAGAAATGTTACAGTAAACACTTCATATTCTGTCCAAAACAGGCCAAATAAATCTTGTCTAAACAGTCTTGACATTTTATGTAGCGCATTTGTTATATTATAGAGCCTATAAATGTTCATCTGCAGTTTAATACGTCACACAGACACATGCAGGATTCATATAGAAATGGTCTTTTTGCTGTTTAATATTCACAGGCACTAACAGAATAAACTCTGGATCCGACTAACAATCATCGGCTGGATCCGTTGCTTTAAGAAATAAACAGCTTTTCTTCTGAGGTAAATTATTCCAGGATTATTCCTCACCGCGTCTCAAAACGATGTAAAAGTTCATGCTCTAAACTTGATGTGTTTTTTCAAGTCGATGTGGGCGGGGATACTCGCATGGATCGCGTCAGTATTTGACTTTCAAAAGAACGCACGCTCCGTGGGCGTGGCCGCATTAGTGGATAATGAGACACCCATGAACGACTGACATCTCTTTCTTTTCAAACAGATTACATAAACAGAGAATATTTGTTTTCGTTTAGATTTACATTATTTAAAACCTGACATTTCAACGTTTCTTTAGACATATCTCATGTTTGTGTGACAAGTATTCACTAAGTTTCAGTTCATTTTCTAAAGAGTATCAGATTGGACTTCATTGACAGAGAGGCTGCAGATCGCGCATCATGTTTGTTTTCTTTATTTTGCAAAAAGCACAAAAAAAATTTCATTATGAGTATACACAAAGAAAAGTAGATACTTAACAGATTATAATGATGTATAACACTTGCCTGAATGATACAAATCGACAGAGTTATTTGAGTCTCTGGCACTGATAAGAAATAAATCTAGGTGGTCGCGCCAGCGTGATCTTCAACCTCTGAATGAGCAGAAACTGATGCATTTACTAAACTGTGCCGGATGAACATGATTTAAAATGTGCTTTTATTGTCACATTCTTCAATTCCAATTGTCTACCACTCACTAAGCTTATTGTAGGAATGACAATTCCTTCAAAATTATTTAATAAAGCGGAGATTTGTCTCTACATATGCACATTAAGCGAAGGAGCTCCTTGATAAAAGGTTGTGAGCAAGTAGCTCGCATAGCTGGACTGCACTTCCCAAAAGCATTGTTATCCGTAGATCTTAGAGACCACTGGTGCCAATGGTTTCTACGATCTACAGTATGTAGGCTTATAATGCTTTTTGATTTCTTGCTCAAAACACTTTACCAAGGAGCTCACCCACAACAACTCGCAAGAAGAAATGATTCTTGCCACGGAGATGTGCTGTGATGGGGCAATGATGAGTGCTTAAAAAAAAACATCCAAAATAGAGATCCAACATAGGGCTGTTAGCTAAATGAACAGGCGATGAATTGGAGATGTACAGGGTATAAATAACTGCCTGTAATTATATGCCTCCACTTTTTCCCCTGGAAATTATCATTTGAAAGTACTTGAGGACATGTGGCACATTTTGTCAAAGCTCTCATAAACTATGCTCTGTGCCACTCCACAGAGTGTGAATTAAAATGTAAAGAGTGACAAGTGAATGCATATTTTCTATTTCAATGGCTTGAGTAATTTCTGCAAAATGATTTCAGAGGGAAAGGCGCCATATAATGTCATGTCATCAATGCGTTTCCAACCCCCTTCCCAACATCCTCACACCATTTTCTGCCTCTTTGTCTTAAAGTGAATAGGATTACAGAACTGACACAGGAAATATATTATTATGAAGCTTTTCCTACCCTAATCCATTTAATTTACTTCAGTGAGAGAACACAAACTCCTCCAGCAGCCTGGTAAACCAGGAGGAAGTCCTACTTGTTCAGGTGGATCTGAACAAGTAAACATTCCAGTATTTTGTATTTCTATGGAGAGATCTGCAGTATATACGTCACAGAATTTCAGATACTGATTTATACAGACAGTTTATTGAGCACATCCTGCCCAAAAACCCAGCAGCTGAGTGTAGCTTAGTGCATTTAGCCTTATTTACATTGACCCGGCTCTAATGTTGCACGTGGTCAGTGACCACATCCTTTAGGTAAAATTTGTCAAGCCGATGAGCCTTCCTGTTGCCTCACTTCCACAACATTATTCAGGGTGCTAAAATATTCATGCAGAGTAATACAGGAAAGTTAGCAAGATCATTTGAGGTGGCATTAAGAAGCTAAATGTATCACGGAGGAGGAAGGGCCCTGGGGCTAGTGGAGCTGTCATCATTCTGACTCGCCACACATCGTACCAGCCCTGCAACCATGGGAACCAATGAGCACTCTGTCAGGTGCACCTGCCTCATCCTGACACCTCCTCTGCACTCTCTTTCATTTCCTCTTGTACTCATTCTCTTTTAAATCTCTTTCCCTCTGCCCGTGTATCATATTGCATTCTCTAGCATGTCTGACAAACCATGACGCCATCCTTTCTAAAACGGAGACTCTTTTTACTTGAGGAAGTCGGTTTAATGAAGCGCAGCTGGGGACAAATAATAGGGTGAGGAGAAACTGCTGCTACCCAAAATAGGCCGGCCCAACACCAGTCAAATCATCAAAATGCACAGTATTAACAGCTTCGTGAGCAAATCGTGCTAACGTTAAAATGGCAACCGCGACCCTCGCAGCGTTGCAAGTTCTCCTCATCTTGCGCTCTCCTCCTCTTCCATTATTAATTCCATACTTTTTATTAAATACTCTTAACACTCACTGCCTTTGAGTCTCTTTAATAGGACTTGTAGCTTCAGGCACCATATAGAGACAATGCAATTACCTTATATTTAATGGGCCGATTTAAAAATTTATGGAAGGAAACTAGAAAGTACATTTGACAAATGACACAACCAACAAAGGTGACAGCTCACTCCTTTAGCTTAGGCTTAAAAAAGAAGGCAGAAAAAAAAGGAAAGGGCCCTGTTAAACCATCACATGTCTCCCAGCGCAAACAAACAAATCAGTAGGCTCTGTTGTTCTCCTCCAGCCCCAGCTGCACACAATCCCCCACCGAAACCCCCCTTTCAGTCTTTCTCTCTGGTTCCTTCCACCCTTTGATTCCCATGTCTCTTCATGACAGGGCGTTCTAATGGAAAGAGCACCTCTGATAGATGAGTGTATCAGAGAGGAATTTGGAGCATAGTTGCGGTCATGACATCAGAGTCACACGTTTTATTGTTGGGCGGTGAGTGTTCCCCTGACAGCCGGGGTCCAGTGTCATGTTACCCCTCACAAGAGCCGGGAAATCGGGCTAAGTGGATTTCCTGATGGCACATGCAGACTTGTACTGGAATTAGCTCCAATGATGGGCTAAAATCAAGATCTGAAATAAAAGTCGCAAGAATGTCTCTCTGCTTTTAACTAATATGTCTGATCTTTACAGCAGACTTAAGCCGGGTGCACACTGTGCGATTTATAATAGTTCTTTATGAATGTTCCTTGTCAGACAGTACGAACGTGATCCCTGCTGTTAGCCATGTCAAACTGTACGATCTAAGTTGTCACTAATGTCAGACTGTGCGATAGTCAAGGCGCGTTAAAAATGGACGCACGCAAGAAAACTGGTCCGGAGTTTTATATCATCAATCAATGACGCGTTCGGTGACAGAGAGCTGCATTACACGCGGGATTGAAATGCTGGCTACAAAGAAATCTAGCGCTCATTTTGGTCATGGTTTGCCTTGAAAAGCGAACACATTTTGACGGTCGTCGTAGAAGTCACACTGCAGGACTGTGCGGCAAATCTTCTGACACTGCCGTTGAAGGTAAAATTAATCAGCTGTCAAACGATCAAATACTTCCGATTTTAGCCTAGGATCAGAGGACTCTTTGAGAATTTGTAAAATTTGTCTCAGATTGCCAGCTCGTGGCCAAAAGAGTGCACCCAGCTTAAGGAAGAGTTCTGATCGGTGGGTTGTATTTAGGGGTGTAACGGTTCTAATTACTCACGGTTCGGTTTTTATCATGGTTTTAGGGTCTCCGTTTCCGTACGGTTTAGTATGTGCCATGTTCAGGGTAATTAGGACATTTGTCAAATAAAAATAACAAAATAAGAACAAATAATCAAACTACAAGCAACAGCACAAATGCATACAATAGAGCAAAGATGCATATAAAATAAACTAAATGCTTTTCAGGTATCTATCAGCGTTCGTCAATGTCAAAATGATTGAGATGGCCAATCAAATCAAAGAAGTCATACTATTCAGCCTGTCACTGTCACAACCGTCTATGGTCACAACACAACGAGAGTGCATGGAAAGATGCAAGTATTAGACAACTGTTTTATGATAGAAATGTTCAGCGGACGACAGTAATAGACTAGTGATGCAAGCAAACTACTCAACCTTTTATGAAATTTTGCCGTTTTGAATTGAAAAAATGTGATCATGATTCATGTAATTCATAAATGAATGTTTGTACATATTAGACATACGAATAAGAGGGAATTTGTGCACATTTTAAAATAAAATATTATTTGCAAATTAAATTGATAACTTCATTAGCCTACTACAACTTATTTGACCATTCTTATTTATTTATTCCCTTAAATCCCTTTTAATAATTGAATTCCTTTATTATTATTATTATTTAATACATTATAATAATAATAATAATAATAATAAATTACACCCCAAGGTGCCCCCCCCCCCCCCCAAGCACAAAAGTGAAACTCCCCCTATGACAGACACACACATCTTCTCTCAGCGCGAGCGAGTTCTCTTTCGTGTCTTGCTCTTGAATGTTTAAATTGGCAAGGCTTAAATGAGTTTAGTTTAACACAGACAGCAGCGTGTGCTGCTCAGGTCTCACCTGCGCTCGCGCGCTATCGTCACCCGGGTGATGGCAGCGTAAATGACTGGGTCATGGTCGAGCATACGCACTCGCATACAAGAGTGACTGTTTTGTCCACGCTTTTTGACATCGCTGTTGTAATGTATTGGGAAGCCAGAATGTGTATCCATTGACAGAAACTCTGTCTGTCTGTTTTATAGTTATTTTCAAGAAACAAATATTATAGATGCGTCGTCAGATTTGAGATGAACCGCGGTGCAAGCGCATGCCGAACCGAGGGTGGAGAACCGTTTAATTGTTTACAGAGAACCGTTCCACCCCTAATATGTGTATGTATCATTTTTATTTTATATACTTATATAATAAAAGAAATTGTGTACAGCAACCATTTTATCACAACTCCAATGTCAAGAACAATTTAAATGCCTTGCAAAAACTTCAAGATAATAAAAGACACACATAACAGAACTAGCCAGATAGCTCTGTGGAAAATTATTTTAGGTATTTAATGATTTACGAGTTGTCTAGTCTTAAAAGGTGAGAAATTGATTCATTGCTCATGACTAATTTGAAACATCATGAGGCAAATACCTCTAGAGGTTTTCTAGTCAAACAAAACTGCTGAAACAAAAATATTTAAGTTTCATGGTTTATTGTGATTTAGACACGCTATAAACCCCCGATCACACAACGTTGATTAGGCAAAGTTCCAGAGGGAGTGCTGTCTCTTCATTGCTTGTTTATGTAAAGAGTCAGTGGAACCACATGAGCAAGAGCGGGGCACAATGAGCATCTCCTCAATCCAGCAGGTGTAGAAGAGCTGGGCTTTCGCTCTGTAATCAGCGCATTGGGAGACAGGATTTGGGCTGCAACAAATTGGAGCCACATGGTGTTTAATGGGCATTCAAATCACAGAGTGCCACGGCCATCCTGCGCATGCCACGACAGTCGCCCCCAGAGCGAGCTAATCAGTGTCATCTTCTCCAACCCTTCCCTTCGCAGTGCATCTGACTCTAAGGCCCAGACTGAAAGGGGGAAGTGACATTTACGTCATTGGGGGATGAGTGGACCGGTTACCATTCCTGTCACCCCTTTCACAAGCAGCACACTCTTTTCGGATAAGAGGGGGGCCGTGACGAAGGAACCGTGCCAGCGTCAGCGCGAGTCCATCCGCTGCCAAGAGAATCCTCCCGAGATTGAAACGGGGAAAGTGTGACATATCGCACAAGCTGAGCACATTACATCGGGTGTGATAGTAACACTGAACCGTAACAAGCACACTGAGAGAACGGCTCGAGGAACCTGTTTGTAGAACACCCCATCCCGGCATCCATGCTGGCCGAGGGCCGAAGAAGAACCTCTCCTCGAGGACCACACCAAGGTCACCAGGTTCAGCTGTCTTTTGCCGTGTAAGGCAAGTCCGCCCACTTGTCCTTCTGTTCTTCTCTCTCCTTCCTCTACTCAAGAAAAACAAGAGCAGATTCTCCATGATAGCACCGTGAGTCAAGCTTGCTCTATCTGTTCCAATCTCTGCACTGTTATACAAGTCAAGAAGCTGGCGCTGAGCTGGTGTCTGAGTCAGTCTGTAAAATACATCCAGGCCCCGTCTGTCCAGTTTCCACTCATTTTCTCTCTAACATGCCTTTTCACCAATTTACTTCAGCTGAGGGGGAGGGCAGTTGTTAAAAGTACCCAGGCAGTTTGGTGGGGACTTTGACACAGCAATGGCAGCTATTTGGGTTGAAATGAGAGCTTTACAGCAGTGTAATTGATGGGCTTGGGCAGAACAACCGCACAGTGCCATTACCCTGCGAGAGTCATGCGCTTCTTTTATAGAAGCCCACCATATATAAACATACCAACTCAAGTCAGGAGACTTGAGGCAGCAATGGCTATTAACACCCAATCAGCAATGGCACCAGGCAAAATGAAACACAAAATAACACATTTGCCACCTTTTCGGTTTTCATTGAAAATACGCCATTCCACAAGGCTGACTGGAGAGCAATGGGAGAATATATACTAAAGGATCAGTACGATTCCCTGCTAAATGAGCTGAGGTGATGCAGGGCATCTTTCTTTCTGGATATTAGGTATTGCAGCAGGAAGAGGGTCTTCCTGTAATGGTCTTTGATAGACCTGTAGTGAGAAACCAGCTGCTTTCACCAGCATCCTCTAACCAATAACCCACTGCTTTCTCCTAGGGGGGTAAACAGCACTTCCTGTGCAGCAGTCTCGTAACACGGCGCCACTCCTTCCATCCCTGCAAACCTAACTCTGGCTTTCAGTCTTGATTTATGATGAAATTTTCGGAAACCTGCAATACACAGCTCACAAGTGAAGAATGAGTATACAATATTTCCTTCTATACATCAGGAGGAACTTAAAGTCAATGAGGATGTCCAGAAACATTTCAATACAGCTCTATTGACAAGTTTCCATGAGAAATGAGTTTTGCACAAGCACAACTTTCGGTAATTCTAGAAAGAATCAGTCACTGCCAGAACAGGTTCTGAACTTCTATTTTAACCTAACTGTATCCAGAATATATCTAACAAAAAAGAAAAAAGAGTGAATCAGTGATGACCAATGTCTCAGTATGTGTAAAAATATTAAACCGAAAGTGCACAATTCAGATTTGAATTTTGAATGTAATTTGAATTAAGGTAGCAAAACAGGATGCAGAATTGCAAGTCAAATTTGAATGTAAGGAAGTAGAATTAAATTGATTAATTAGCAGATTTAACCAAACCCCGACCTCATTTAGGTTTATCATTGGTCACAAACTATTCATCAGTCAAGCTGTACATCAGTCTATTCTATTTGTTAGGGTATCAATATAGAAACTGTTGTTATTAAGTAAGTTTCATTAAATTTTTCCCCTTATATCTTAAATAAAATGTAGATGGATGGATGGATGGATGGATGGATGGACGGACGGACGGACGGACGGACAGACAGACTTACTGACAGCCGAACAGGAAGTCAAGGAGTTTCACACTGAAGGGAAGTTGCTCATAAGACTTTTTCCATAACCCCAATGAACAAACCCCAGTGACACAAATAGGTCAGAGGTGACTCTGAGTCCAGGATCTAACGCAAGAGTTCTTCTCGCTCTCATCGCTCATGAACACACTTTTAGCAAGAGACACTTCCAGGAAAAATAGTATCACAGCTGTTAAAAGTAAGAAAGAGTTGTGGGTCTCCTCAAACAGCACTTTAGGGAACATAAAGAGTTATTAAACTTCCTGTTGTCTTTCTGAAAAGTGGATCTAGCATTGCTATACCACAAACACTGAAGAAAGCCGCTTCGACAGGGTGAAGTGCTGATTCACCACTGCAGGGATAACAGTGCCGTGGTCATACCATTCTTTGGCCTTTGATATCCACTCTGCTGTGTCTGCACTGAGCTGTTTTTAAACCAACACCAGCGTCAATGAGGCTGTGCCGCTGCTGAAAGCCCTTCTTCAAGACAAAGAGTTTCCTGAGAAGAGCCTACAGTGGTTAACACATAAATGAGTCGCTCACACACAGCAAAAGTGAAGCAGACAGTGCAATATGCTGATTCAACCTCGACCGTGCTCCATTTCCAACTACACAGGAGGATTTTACCCATGATCAGAGTGCATCGCAAAGCCATTAACGGAGCTGAGAAAGTTTGACATTTTGCGGCTCTCCCCTAAGACCCAATAGAATAATATTATTACTGGAAAGAGATTGCCCTGCCCTCCAACCACTCCTATAATTAAGAGTGAATACAGGCCACGGGGGACGATCCTGGGGGCCAAGAATATCAATCAGTCACCCCACAGTGTTTCTCTGGGCTCTGCTGGCTGGCCCACATCATAGAGAAAACGAGCCTGTTTGCTCTGTGGCGCCTGTCCCTTTAACTGTCACTCTGCTGGAGACAGACATGCACAGGAGATAATAACAGCCCCCCCTCCGCAAGCCTCCTGATGCATTAATATTGAAGTGCAGGACTAAAGTGGCCCACTACAGTCAAGCCCGGCAGTGAAGGCCACATAATCCAGCGGAAACAAAGAGGGAGGGATAGCTTTTTGAGCAACTTGAGTCCTAAGGACATGGTTGTATTTCCAAAAACAGGACCCTGTCTTTATGCTGTGCCTGTGGGAAGAGCTTGTAAAGTAGCTTGTGTCCCACACACACAACAACAGAGCCAGTAACACCTCGTCATGTTGTCCAGGGGCCAACTTTCCCAGGATTCGCCATATTTCCATTTCCCACTAAAGGAACACTGTCAGAGTCTCGCTCTACTGACACCAACCGCAAACAATTCTTGATGCTAAGATCTTTATCAGGGTAAGGCCTTTTGCACAAATTGGGCCTATCTGTGTAATGCGATTAAAGCCTTTACTTCCAGGAATCTGACAGAGAGACAAAGCGTCTTTGGTGTCTGGCTCAAGTACTGAGGGTGGAACTGTCACAGCTGTGTGAGGAAGGAGAGGAAGCCACAGTGGCATCATAATTATGGCATCTTCAGTAAAATAACAGCATCTCCATTTCCTGTACACGGCTGCTCTTTAGCCCTGGCTTTGTGCCTTTAACACATCGACTGGCCAATGCAAGATGAATTTTCAGTCTTTTCACGTGTGTTTTTTGGTGGTCACTTCTAAAAGTCTGTTTATTCCTGGAAATGGAATAAATTTGTACAGACGGTCACCGAGAAATTATTTTAATTGTACACCTATAATTGCAACCAATCCATCCAGTCCTTTTCAGCATGCAAGAGGTGGCTAAATAATTATTATCCAACATCTTTTGACAGAGCGGCTGCAACAATGGTTTCAATGCCTGACAAATGGGGATCTATGGAAGCCTGTCTTCATCTCAGAGTAAAACATAAAATAGGTAATTTTGAGATAAAGTTTAAAATAAGAAATAAAGTCAGATATTAAGTCACAATAACGTGTCATGGAGTCATTGAAATTATAAAGTCAAATGGTGAAATATAAAGTTGTGAATACCAGAAATAAATTTGCAATCGCAAGATATAACGTCACAATTGTGAGACAGTCACAAATAGGAAAAAATTAAGTTGTAATTATGGCATATCAAATAATATTGTGGAATATAAAGTCATTGTGAGATATAAAGTCACAATTGACTTTTCTTTTTAGTACTTGGAGGCAGAAACAGGCTTCTGCGGATCAGATGTAAAGAGGGTTATGGTGAAAGAGAAGTGCCAGACAATATATTAAATCTGTCTTCTTATCTAAATCTGTCTGTCTCTATCCCTGAAAGGGCCTCAAGCGTGTGCTCAGTGGGGACAGATTTTTTCGATTTTTCTCAAGTGGCTTGACCTCTGAGGAGCTGCTGAAATCAGAAACAGGAGATATTACATTAAGAGAATACACAAGCGTGACCTGTGGTTTTGATGCATTTACTAATCTGTTACGCATTAATGTTCAAGATGATACTTGATCATGGTAACTCTAAACTTTTTAGCACTAACACTAAAATGAGAAATCACAGAAAGTCAGTGAATGTAAAATCTTGGGTGGCATCCCAGGTTGCAACGCTCAGATCCACACAGCAACTACTACTTTTGAGGCCGGAACTGTGTCAGTGACGTTGGAGGAAGTGGTAATGTAAAGGTGTGAACTCAACTCCCACAAGACTGTAGCTACAACACCACAACAGTGCAGGCGGCTGATTCGCTCACACACACGTACACATCCGCACACATGCAAATCTCTTTAGCTCTCTTTGAGTGCGGAGACAAAGGAAGTGAGGTAAAGAATGGTAAAGAATTGTTTTGTTTTTTTAGTTTGTTTTTTTAAGTTTGATCCGACTAGAAGGGCAGGCCCCAGGTTTTCCGGCGATGGAATTGGGGTCTGCCACATGCACTTGGGCTGAGAACAAACACTTATTAACAGTTTCAGGCTTGGAAACTCTGGGTACCACTGGAGGAAAAAGAAATGGAAGAACAGGCCAGATTTCCCCAGACCAAATATTACCCATGGAAAAGCTAGGCACTAGCACGCAAACACACATATTTCTGCAAACAAGCGCAAAGTACTTTCTGATGGCATTGTTGTTTTTTTCTTTCTCTTGTTGTGAGTTTCTTCGAAAAATTATTTTTCCAAGCTTCTTGGAAAGTGGAAAATCAAGCAAGCTCTCTTCCATTTTCCACATCTGTCATAAAGTGACGAGTCCTCTCCCTGGGCATGTTCATTTCCAGAGACAGGTCCGTAGTGTAATCTGACCATGGATTTCCACTTCTAAAAGACACAACTACATCACAAAGGCAGCACAGTGGGGATGGAACCGCTCATTCAGAATGTCTAAGCCTCTCCCAGCACTGGGACGAATCCCCTCAATACGAAATTAAGATAATTGTTTTTCCAGTTCCATTGACATGCAGCTGAGCCTTTCCATGTGCTTGTGTTTCCCACTCAGCTTGTTCCATATCATGTTTGTACCATGGACTCATTCATCAGACTGATTCACATAAGTAACTCCTAAGTTTGTGAGTCTTATTGAAATAATCATTTGTTATTGAATAAGACTACACTGGTCATGTTGTATGTCATTTGTGAATCGCACTACACTTGACATGCAGAATAGGAAAAAAGTGTATTCTATTATTTACATGTATGTTTATCTCACCACATTCAATTCAGACTACAAACTCTAATTCACAACTCTGCCCTGCCACTTTTTGAACAACAATTTTCAACCCCTAAATATCACAACACACCTATGTGCCTCGTATAATCAAATGTACTTTTAAACATTTTTTAATAACTTTCAAAACAACACTGAGTGTGTGAGTCATTCTAAAAGCAAAGTATTGTCTATCAGCACCTGTCAAAGTGAAACAACATCCATGTCCAGACACAAATCAAGTGCTCCAGTCTGAATGGCCATTGCAATTTCAACAGGCAATTTCCCCTCCGATTTCGGTCTTATAAACACGTCTGCCACACTCAAACAACCCGAACATTCACTCCACCTGACAGACACGAAACTTGTTTCATTTCTCTGCGTGCAGGAAAGTGTAACTGTGGATGAGAGGAATGTTCAGTTGATGTCATACGTTGGCTCTCAAGGGGAAAGCCCTGTCTTACAGGATCAGACCCAGACAATGAAGTACTTGCGTCCTCTGAGATCTGAGGTAAGTGTGGAGCAAATACAATTCACTGCAAAGAAAGACAAAAATCCTGAGATGTGAGTCTGTTATGTAACACCCAGTACGCCCTCTTTTGTGTCTCTGACAATGCAGACCTCCTTGCAGATGGAGGGGACGAAGTGTCACTGAGGTCCACCGGCTAACTCAGTTGAGAAACTCGCTATGAACTCTGGCAGTGCGTGTATATGTGACTTGCATAACAGATGCTGCGCTGTCTCGCTGGGGCGGAGGGGTATACAAACTGTGCTGTGCGAGTCTGTGTGTGTGTGTCAGAGGGGTGGAGGGTACACTAGCTTCTCTGTTAAGCGTCTGAGGTCACTCCTGGCCCCCATCACAAACAAGTCCTCATCATCTGGCCTGAAGCAGGAACGCACACATGAGGCCTCTTGAATGTTTAAGTGTGTACGCATACTATTTGTGTACGTCTCTTAAGGGTGTGTACGCAGCCCAGGAGAGCTTGTTTATGTGCATGTATTTACATTTATCCCAGGAGACACATCCGACTAGGGGTAAGAGAAGTAAATAAACACAAACAAACCGCATATGCAAATCCCGATTGGGTTTTTTTCTTTGTAAATGAGGAAAAAACGGATACGCTGTGTCGCAGCTGAGGTCTTCCTGCCCCACAAAATACATTTTCATGTGGAGTTATGATTGAGTTAGTCTTTATCATCGTTGAGACCAAATGTCATCCAATTAAAATGTCATGTATACATGCTGGATGAAGGCGAGCTACAGTCATATTATCTAGGTCTGTTGTGGTGTGCACACCAAAAGTGAAGTGAATTTGCATCACGTTACTCGCTCTAGATTACTCGCTGGATTACTTGTTTTTCGCACGATGGGTGTCTTCACGCACATCGACGACAACATTTATTTCTGCCATTTTTTCAGTCATCAACCATGTTGGAGATAACTTCTATTGCTGCTCTGTACCTGTTGCGGAAGTCACAAATATGATGGAAAGCCAAACACAGATGTGTCTGGGTTCACAGGACCATCCAGAGGCACACACAACTCTGCGAATTCCACGGTCTTCTCCAGGAACTGTGCCTGGATGTCAACTTGTCATGTGAATTTCCCGCACGATTTGAAATGTTTCCACCAAGCGGCAACCTCCCCCAGTTTCTGTTGAAGCCAATACGGAAGTGACTTAAACTGCAATTCATCGATTGGCCGCTAGAATCTCATTGAGCTCCATGTTAAAATGCCCAATTTACAGCTGAAAGAAACATGTTTACAGCCTGGTACAAATTGTGGTTTTGGTCTATATATCTAATTTTACCCTTGATGAAAACTGTGAGGGGGGTGAATTTTTTTATAACCCATTCGTTTAAATTATATAAAGCGTTAAAGTTCTGCATAATTAAGGGCGTGGCTACTTTGAGTGACAGGTGGATAGCCATTTATCTGCTGTCTGTTAGTCATCGCATCACCTCAGCTCCACCCACGTCCCGCCTCTTTGCCCATGTTCTGTTACCCAGGAGTGGCGCGTAATGACACGCTGACAAGATGGCAATGGCCAGCTCGTCCCTACTTTACGCTTCAAAACTGCTCTTCAGAATCCTATGGGTGACGTCACGGACACTACGTCCATATTTTTTTTACAGTCTATGGTTTCCACTTGAGCGGAGGGCGCCCTATTTGAGTCATTTGCATCGCCCGGCATTGACTTTGCATGTGATCTACTCGCGCAAATAATTAAATTTGCTTTTGGTGTGCACACAACCATTAGTTCGACAAATTATGAGTCTGATTTAAATTGAACTATTGAAGTACATGTACAATTCTATACTATTTTGTCTAAATAAATAAAAAAAAACTATTAAAATCCATAGTTGTAAATGCTACAACTAATTTAGGCATCACAACATTATCATTTATAGTACAATATAAAGAGTATATTCATTTCGAGATTTGCTAAAGATTACACAGGGATATTCAATGATTAGAGTTTTTTTTTAAAGATTATCTTTAAGTTGGAGGTAGATGATTGCAAAGGTAATCTAAATGTAAAAACAGGTTAAACAATTCTTGCACAATACACAACCCATACTGCTAAATTAAATAAACGTCTAATATCAGCCAATAAAAAATATAGGATTCCATGAGATATGTATCACTGAACTTAATGCCACTAGTCAAAGTCTGTCTAGCATCTCTTTTGGGTTCACAGTTTCATTAACCTGTTGTCAGTAAGTAGTCGGTAATATTTGCAACCCAAAAATCAAAAACTGCTAAAGTCGTCTAACAGTAGTTCTGGGGTAAATATAGGATGGAACATCTAAATAACTTAATCTGTCACATTTGTGAAAACTGTAAACTGCTAAAACTGCCACGTCTCTGCAGCACCTGACTGAGATGCAGGTTTAGATTAATATAGAAAGGACACCAAAATACTACGTAATCTATGATGCTTTTCCAAAGCTACCACGTCACAGCTGCACCTGATCAACACATGTTGCTATAATCTAAAAGTAGTTCTAAGGTAAATTTAGAACAGAACAGAACACCCAAATAATACCAAAAATGGATTGTTACACTTCAAGCAAAACAAGGCTGATCCTATTTTAACCCAGATTAGCCGTTTCATGTACCCTCTATTGTGGAGTTGTAGTGAAATGCGACGTCAAATCTGTTGAAGAATCTCAGACATGGTCGTAGACGTCACACATTCCGAGTGTGTTTAATACGGATTTCAAAGGGGGGAAAAAATCCCAGATACTATTGTTACTGTGTAAAATAGACTGCCATATGAATTCCAGACACGATCATTTATTTGCTGAATAAGCCTGATTCAATATCCACTGCACTCTCTGTGAACTTTGTGTGTATTTATATAACTGACGCAGATAATACAAGCATATGACTTCTTGAAGGTAAGAACTGGTATTGCTGCATTACACTATGCATTGTGCTATCTGTGTTGCATCTACAGGTTGTGCTCTGGTATCGTTCGTGTCAAAATATGTTCTGACAACTATAAATCCGCCCATTTCAAGCACTAACAAGAATGAAATAACATTCAAACTGTCTGGCTTAGAAATCCTTTGTCCACCCTGCATATTATACAACCAGTCCTATTCCATGACACATTAGAAATCTATCAACGGTTCCTTTTCAATTTTCCATCGCGAAAAACACTTAACTGGCATTTAATTACTTTTGGATCAACAAACGCTGAGCGAATGACTGCCTGACCTGCCAGCTCATGAGGTCACAGTATATCGCACGCACAAAAACATGCATGCAAGCAACTATATACACATATTATGTGGTGTTGCGTTGCATGCTGATGACTGGAGAAGTGGGGAAAAGGAGCATACCAGTTTTTTAATACCACTATTAAACGAGCCATGAAGGGGCCACCCTAAGTTGTCTCGGAAAGAGGCCCCCCAGTCAGGAATGTAGCGGCCGTGCCGCCCAGCGCATCTGTGCGCTGGAGCCACCTCAACGGAGGAATTTCCAGCGTTCTTATAAAACTGATAATGGGATGTGTACGCAGCAGGAGTGGAAAAATCAGAGGTGCATTACAAGGTTTTCCACATTCCTCCCTCTCCATGGGCCAGACATGCGTGCCCTGCATATGCCGGAGCCCGAGTGTGTGAGGATCTCTCGGTGTGTTTATGTCTACCTGCTGACGGGATATCCCCACAGGCATCCACACCGACAGAGTTTCAGTATATACACTGCAAAACTTATAATGGACTTGGAACGCTGTAAGGCATTTTTATTTGTGAACATGCAGACCGAAACAAGTCTAGACGATTTAAAGATATACACACACTACCAGTCACAAGTTTGGAGACGGTGAGATCTTTGAAAAGAACATTTTGAAAGAAGCCTCTTCATGCTCACCAAGGCTACATTTATTTGACAAAATACGGTAAAAACAGTATTTTTAAATGAAATGTATTCCTGTGATGTCAAAGCTGAATTTTTAGCATCACTACTCCAGTCTTCAGTGTCGCATGATCCTTCAGAAATCACTCTAATATGCTGCTCAAGAAAAAAATATTATCAATGTTAAAAACCGTGATATATATATATTTTTTTTTACTGTATATGTATATATATACACGAATAGAAAGTTCAAAAAAGTATATATTTGAAATGGAAATCTTTAGTAACATTAAAAATGTCTTAATTGTCACTTTTTATCTATTTAATGCATCCTTGCTGAATTAAAGTATTCATTTCTTACTGACCTCAAGCTTTTAAAGGACAGTGTACTGTATCAAACTCACCCAACAGCGGTGCTAATGGAAGCTGAGTATTCCTTCTTTAAGGCCACATCCTGACTGATGCCACCAATGACTGCCTCCACCAAACTGCTGTATTAATACAGTCCAACAGTAAAGCCAAAAACGTATACCCATGTTCTCCAAGGACGCAATTACTTCCAACCTGGGCAGCTACAGCCATCTCCACGGATGACAAATGCAGACAGAAACCAAATAAAGATCTAGTTTCTTCCATTGGTGAAAGGCTTCCTGCTCAGCTTTTGTTTGGTGTGACTGTACACAGATGGACGAATGGCAGTCTCCTCTCCTCGGTATCACGGAGCGATCTCCCTTAACTGGCAATGAGAGACGAACAACATGAACCACACTCAGCACAGCGGGCATATGGTGATCGGCTCTCTCTGTTACAATGATTCAACAACGTTCTTATTCCTATTGGGATAACAATTCAAGTTCAAGTTAAGTTCTTTAGTATTTTATATTTTATTGATTGCTGTTTACTTCAACAAAACCACCATTCAAAAGTGGCAAGTAAGTTTTTTTTAATTAAATTAATAATTTTATTTAGCAAGGACACATCAAACTGATCAAAAGTTGCAGTAAAGACATTTACAATGTTACAAAAAAATATTTTAAATAAATGCTCCTCTTTTGAAAGTTTGATTTCTCCGAGAATTCTGAAATCTCCATCGTGATTTCACCAAATCAGCATATTAGAATCATTTCTGAAGGATCATGCGAAACTGAAGACTGGAGTAATGGCTGTAAATTCAGCTATCAAAACAAACCTAGTTGATGCTAAAGTGAAGAGAAAAAAAAATCAATCAATGACTTCAATGCTCACCAAGAACAGGGGTCAAAAGACAGGGATGTTAAACCGTAAATGGTCATGCTATAACGTTTATAGATAAGTGTCATGCCCACAGCAGTATGTGGCCAGATCTGTGTCGCACTGTAATGAGGGCTGCAATGCTAGCGGCAGTTTTTCTATTTCCTACCCTGTGTCCTCCCACTTACTTACACACTCCTGTCTCTCCATCTCCACACACATAACATGTACCCCACGGCAGCATTAACAAACTCCTGTGGTTTTTAAATAGAGCAGCACAATCTCAGTCACAGCAACCCACGGCTGCTGCCTCTCCATCTGCCTGCAATTTTTTTTTTTCCTGTTTCCTTCCATTTCTTTTCTGTCTATTCTTCCCTCTGACTCAATTCATGGCTCCTTCCATTCACAGGCTAAAAATATAAGTGAGGCCCTCACCTTGCCTCGGTGTCAGCGCGTCAGTAGGCTGAATAAACATCAGCTGCTCTCTTCTCTTTAGTGGTTGAAGATTCAGGTGGGTTCCATTAGAATAACCTCTCTCTTTCTCCATTAATCTGATTCTACCCTGTTCTGAAAACTCTGTATGATTCCCATAGGATGTGTCACACACTGTCTCCCAAGGGCACAGGGATCTTGTATCTCTTTGTCTGACAAATAAAGACAGATGATGCATTACCAGCATCCTCCTCTAACATCATTCTTTTATTTTTTTTATGTTTAAAATCTTTGTAGCAGCACTAAAAAGCTATGGTGAAGCGGCTTGCATGCAAAAACATGTTCTTCACATATTTAGCTGTGGTACTCCAGTGGGAAATGAAGGTTTGAATCTCATCTACGCCCAGTTCCCTATCCCCTCCTTGCTTAAAAGACCAGCCACAGAATGATTCCCATGTTAATCCAGGCTGGTTCATGCTGGTTTAGCTGGTTAATCTAGAAGCCTCATTGGAATCAGTGTTGCAACTAAAAATTAAAAAAAAAAATTTTTATATGATAATTGACATGAAATAATTGTTAAATATTAACTGTTAATTGTTAATTAATTGTTGCTGTCAAATCAATTAATCGCATCCAAAATAAAAGTTTGTATTTGCATATTATATGTGTGTGTATATATATATTTTTGTATATATATATATATATATATATATATATATATATATATATATATATACCTAGTGCTGTCAAATCGATTAATCGCATCCAAAATAAAAGTTTGTGTTTACAAATGTATATGTGTGTACTGTGTATAATTATTATGTATACACACACACACACACACACACACACACACACACACATATAACGTAAACACAAACTTTTATGTTAGATGCGATTAATCGCGATTAATCGATTTGACAGCACTAATATTTCAGTTAGTTGCAAAGGCAAAATTTTTGGCCGAAAATGGCCCAAAAGAGCATTTTCGGTTTTCGGCCGAAAGACTTTTATCACCGAAACAACACGGCCGAAATGTTGTGATGACGCAAACAGAAACTGCGACCTGCACGTGCTTGTCTGAAGCAACATGTCTGCGGTGTATTTCAGTATATCTGAGAAACACCCACGTCTGCTCCATGCACAAGCACTGACAGCGAGAGCTCATGTTCTCGATGAGAAGAGGACCAGACTTCACTGTGAAACCGAACGGTTTCCGAATGCAATCTTTAACAGTGGGCATGT
The DNA here is from genome assembly GCF_949357685.1 of Gobio gobio. Taxonomy (NCBI): domain Eukaryota; kingdom Metazoa; phylum Chordata; class Actinopteri; order Cypriniformes; family Gobionidae; genus Gobio; species Gobio gobio. The sequence goes on along the minus strand of NC_137105.1, from coordinate 13,958,611 downwards.
TTTAAGCGTGGAACACACTTCAGTCCGAGTTCCCACACCAACATCGATCAACATGTATCACGAAATTCAAACGATAAATGCCGTTTTGAAGCTCTTTAATGTGGCATAACTGATCACATCACAGTTCAAGCGTCAGCGGCGCGCGCGTGAACGCGATCATCTGTTAGCGCGATCGATCATCTCTTCCTTAAGAATAAACATGAATGAACATCTAAGGTATGTTGAGGATACATTACAACTGTCACGTATCGTATGTGGTGTAATCGCTCAATCAGTGTTTCAACGGCGGAAAGACGTCAATATAACTGCTTGTAAACTAAACAATGTCATGTAACATTAGCATCACATTTACCTCAGGCAGTCATTCAGTGTCCACAGAATTTTATTCACTAGAGTAAATCAACTCTTTCACTAAATATATTACCTATATTAGCCGTTATATTCATTATATTAGCCGTTATATTCATTATATTCTACTTAACCTGTTAATGATATCTTGATTATTTCAAGTATGTTTAAATAAACCTGTCATGAAAATGACAGACACTGTGTATAAATGATTATATTTCAACAACGTATTGGATAAAAAACTATTTTATAATTAGATGTAGAAGTTATTGCAAAAACTGCCTTATGTGAAGTTTACATATTTGCGTACAATGTTATCTGAGTGTTGATTATTAGACCTAAAAATAAATAGCAACTGAATTTAGGCTAATAGTTTGGGCTCTGTTGTTAACCTTTAATATTAATGTGCAAGTAAGGGCTCCCTATATAGTTTACAGCAATATCTTCAACACACTTTTAGTTCTAATTTAATTCATTTGGGGACAGATACTTTTTTTTTCAGTAAACCAATAAAAATAAATAAAAAGCCATTTTGTAAAACTGCTGTACCGAACCCGTACCGAAGCGTCAGTTTTGTGTACCGTTACACCCCTATTTTACACTTAACATATGGGCTATGGCAGTCTTTGTTTTGATACACTATTATGTTGAAGGCCTAAAGAGAAAATAGTTGTATCTTTAAGCAGTTGCACTTGTTCTGAATGCACTTTCTTGTAGTAGTCCTACAGAGAAAAAATTTAAATGAACTAGACCTAAATGCACTTTGTTTTTATGAGAGAACATTTAATTTTAAAACCTTTCTGTAGGCCTGTACATTATTATTTAATGTACAAATGAGTGGGGTCAAGTTAAACATTTTAGTTAGAATTTTATTTTATACTGTGCATTGTTGCAATGTGCTAAATAAATATTGGCATAATTTGTAATTGATTTCTTCTTTTAAAGTTTAATATTAATTTATGCAATTGCAATGCCTTGATTTTAGTAAAGTTCACAGTACACAGTCATAGCCATAAATGCAATGGTACTAATACTACTAATAATGGTACTAATAATTGGCATAATTTATTTTGGGTTTTCGGCCTTGGTTTCCTCTTTTTCGGTTTTCGGTTTCGGCCAAGAATTTTCATTTCGGTGCATCCCTTATAAATACTAAGATAGTATAGTAAAGATAATAAAATAACACTGGTTAAAATACCAGCAACTGAAATATAACATATGCTTGCCCTCTAAAAACAGGATTTGTTGAAACAATTGCCTATAAAATCTTGCGTCCAGCCTGGAGTGACTCATATGCTGGATGATATGTTTTATAGGGTACAGTGCAGTCCACCAGCCTGGTGTGTAAAGCCAGATTTTTTTTTCCAACATTAATAATGGAGGCCACAGACTCTCAGAGAGCAAAGGGAGTCTGGGTGAGACAAAAAGATGGGGAAAAAACTATGATCTGTCTGACAAGGCTATTTGAAATAAGAAGAGATAAAAAAAGACCCTAATTTTTTTTTAAAAGCATGAAGTTCAACTTCAAACTTTTACCTTTAAACCATGCCGTAAAGATGGGTTCAGGCAAGGTTGTCTGATGAATTTATGCCTGTGCAATAAAAGTCATTGAATATATGCTATCAAACCAGTACCTGGGATAGATCTGGATCGTGAATTGCTTTTATGTGAATCTCGATCGTAGATAACTGATTTTCTGCCGTGAAAGCTGCCAGGAATGCGGTTGATTCAGGCCAGTAGAGACAGGTGGTCTCACCTGTGATTTCATGGAATAAACCCACAATTTTCCTGGCTGTTCTCGAGCATCTCTCTCAACTCTGCATCTCCGCTCTCCATTTCTCAAAATCTCGCTCAAATTCGTCAACCCTACAAGCCGCCTCACCTGAGCAAAGGTAAATTGTCTTTGCACGTCTTTCATCTGAGAATCTCACGCTGTTGTCTTTTCATCCTTTCGGCCTGAGTATGTCATGAGTCTCGCTCTCTCTTTCTCGCCATATGATGTCTTAGCTGACCCCAGGCCTGGGCTCATGTCAGTGGGCCATCTGTGATAGGAACCCTGGGGCCCAAGTGGCGGAGGGCCACATGCCTGCCTGCCCACTTCCTGAGTTCAGCCCACACACTGGGCCTGGCCATTGCAATGCCTGCACACACACATACAGTATGATGCACACAAACATATACAGACACAAAAAATGCCGCCGGCAGTACACAGTACACACTCAAACACTGAAATCTACATTAGCATGCTATAAGCCAAGGGGTCAGCATGACTGAACTCCCTGCCCACTCTAAACTGTTTCGCTTGTGCTCACATTATGCATTTCAAGCCATTCACAGCATAAATAACTATACAATCATCCGGTCATCTAGTCAGGAGATCACAAATAATGTTCAAAACATTTTGATTTTGAATGTCAACATTTAATCCCATCTTTTCCACTTTCTCTCTCTCGCCGAAGTGCGAGTCACAGAGTGCTTGCCCATTTGGCTCAGGTTGGGTATCCAGGTCTCACTGTTTGCTACAGATCTGGCATTGGCCAGGACCGAACAGAAGGTATAGAGAGCTTAGCCCAGTCGGAGCCAAGGCCACAGACACAGAGAGGGGACGCAGTCAGGGTATGTCCAGCCTCCATCCACACACCTCCACACTCTTCTGGCACTCGGATCAGTGACATTTGCGTCACAAGGCACAGCTAGAGTAGGTTTGAATGAAAGCCTAAGCATTCATTATGAAAACCTGGCCATGCTGTTTCAATCGGACCCTGCTGCATTCGCCCTCTAGTTGCTCATCTGTGGTTTCTAATGACGGCAGCTGTACATTTCAGCAATGTTTCTTAGCTTTGGTCAAAATAAAAAATATGAGTTATATGGGCCATCTGTCTTTTAGCTACTGTATAAAAATAGAATTCATATTATAAAATATGATTATTATATCAATACAGCTACTGTACAAAATATAAATATATAATCAAATATTTAATTTGAACAGATTTTTTGGAACAGATGTTCTCACTGTAATTAACTAATAGAATATAGAGAAAAATAAATTCAAAAATATTAAAGTAACAGAAAAAATTGCAGCGGTACATTTCCGCTTTGGTAAAATAAATAAATAAAATAAAACAAAAATGGGTCAATGGGTATGCCTTTTAGGTATACTTTACAATAATATAATATAATATAATTAGGGCTGTCAACAGATTAATCGCGATTAATCGCATCCAAAATAAAAGTTTGTGTTTACATAATATATGTGTGTGTACTCTGTTAATTATTATTTATATATAAATACACACACAAGGATGTATATATTTAAGAAAAAAATATTTTTATATAAAACATTTATATTTATATATATTATAGATTATATAAATGTATATACAGTATATACATGCAAATATTTCTTAAATATATACATGAATGTGTGTGTATTTATATATAAATAATAATTAACAGAGTACACACACATATATTATGTAAACAAAAACTTTTATTTTGAATGCGATTAATCACGATTAATCTTTTGACAGCCTAAATATAATATAATATATTATAATATAATATAATGTAATATAATATAATATAATTAATATAATATAATATAATATAATATAATATAATATAATTATAATATAATATAATATAATATAATATAATATAATATAATATAATATAATATGGAGAATAAAATGAATGCACTAAACAATGAATAATCAAAAAAATTATTAACCAAATAGAAATGAATGAATAGAGAACACAGGAAGCAGCTACGAAATATGCAAACCAAACACGTCAGCATAATTAATTCATAGAATAGCCACATTTACTCACACAAAGGTCGGAGAAGTTAATAGGGGCAGAATGCCAGTCGTGTCACCATGGACACGCTGACTCTCTCCTATGCATCTCTCTAATGCTGCTCAGGTAGCAGTCTTGACTTTTAACTGAATGCACTGATGGTCACTACAGAATCATTCAAGACTGTGCAGATGCCAAACCCGTTGTCAGGAGACAACAAAAGGCTAAGCTACTTCATCGGTATCTGTCAACACATGACAAAAAGGGACCTCTGTGTCAGCACAGAGATTCTTGGGAAAAAAAAGGAAATCATGTGGGAGTGAGTGTGGATGTGCTGATTGTCTCTTTCACTCCTCTTCATCAGAGGGAGGAGCGCCGTGGCGCAAGGTCATAGAGGATCATGCCTCTCAGGTGTACAGGTGGCCTCCTCCTGCCATCTGTACTCTATGGTTCTCTATTCGTTTCCAAATGGAGCTGCTTTTAGCCACCGAATGGTAGAATTTATCATCAACTATTTTCTATACTCCTAAGAAATCAGGTCCTTAACTGTAAACGTCTGATTCTAATCAGCATGCGAAGATGCAAAACATCCACTTCTGCCTGGAAAGGGAATGAAAATGTGTCATGATTATGAGGAAAATGCATACTAATGTGTGAAAATGAGTGACAAGCCTTTCGGCAGAGAAATGGTTTCATTCAAGTAAACTGTGAAAAGAGGAAGTGTACAAAGACAGCAAATGCAGGAACGCTGTGTAGAACACACAAAGGAAGACAAGGTCAGATGGTGAATGAAGTGCCATCTAGTTGTGCTCTCTGAAGGATTAAAGAATCTTGATGGTTGGTCAAATATTTATCTAGCATTTTGGCGGTTTTAAAGAAAGAGTTCACTTTGACTCGTCATATACTCACCCTCTTGTCATTGCAAATCTAAATGACTTTATTTCTTCTATGAAATGCAAAGGACACAAATACAAAGATTTTTGAATAATGTACTGGTCGCTCTTTTCCTTGGCTGGGACCGGAGCTTTGAAGCTCCAGAAAAGAAAAAAACAATAAGCACCATATAAGTATGATAAAACTAAGTGGTCTATATGACTCATGCACCATATTTCTAAAGCCATAGTGAAGCTAAAGCATTTGTGTGATTAAGAGATTCAGTCATTATCTGCCCTAGCTCACCTTTGCCCTTTCTTGAGAGAAGTACTGATGTATGATTCATGAACAATCAGTGTTGTTAAATATAAATATTAGGTGAAAAAGTTACAAAAATAGAAATATGGCCTAGGCAACTAAATGAAAAAGTTACAGAAAAAATAGCCTAATTAAAGCTAAAAAGAAATACAAAAAACGAATTAAAAAATGTCAAAAGTACTTGACATTTATCAAATTAGAAAGAAAACTAAAAAATATAACAAAAAATGTAATAATAATTCAAAATATTAATACATACTGTAATACTAAAACAACCCAGAAAACTGTTCTTTTTAATGAATCAGCTGATTCACAAAACCTGAAAAATTCGTTCACAAATTGGACTGATTCATTCAAAGCGGTTCACAAATTCAGATTATTAAGTAAATGGAAGATTATCAGTTAACAGCTGAAATTATCTTCAGAAGACTATTCTGCTGAATTATATGGACCACTTTTATGATCCTTTTATAATTCCTTTGCATTAAATCTTGAAATCTTCAGTCCAATTTAATTAAATGATATGGAAAAGAGCACATTATTAAAAAAATGTCCCCCTTTGTGTTCCACAAGAAGAAGAAAAAGTCATACAGGTTTGGAATGTCTTTTTAAGTGAACTATTCCTTAAATGAATTTAAATAATTCCTTTAAAATTGATCAGTAAATTGGGGAAACAAACTAGTAGACCATGTCAAGGGCTTCTGGGTGCGAAACAAACACACACACACACACACACACACACACACACACACACACACACACACACACACACACACACACACACACACACACACACACACACACACACACACACACACACACACACACACACACACACACACACACACACACACACACACACACACACACACACACACACACACACACACACACACACAAATCCAGAAAAACAAGACTTTGAGCAAATCAAATAATGGCAAGCAGAAAACAAGCAGTAAAGAATGCAGTGCCCAAACCTGGACACAATTACTTCCTGTCCCACTGCCAAGACAGAGCAATTGATTGTGGGGTCTGTATCGGGTTGTTGTGCACAAGGGTCTGCTGTAATCCCGTGAGTGCAGCGGTGGCAGGCTAACATTGCATTACTCTCATGCTCACGAGCCGGTCATTAATTGCTTTCCCTCACGCCGGCAGGTCAACAAGATCGGCCGTGGCAGGCTTCCCTCCGCTGACACACTTTAGATGTTCAGAACCCAAGGGAAAAGTGGAAACTCCAAACAAACAACAAACCAATCTGTACACAAGAAATGCCTGCTATTCCTTGATGCGCGTCAAACGGGGCATTTCCCGAGCCCTGTCACAGAGACACCTCCCCGAACTACAGTATAGCAGACGAATCCAAAGCGCGGCGTATTTGTGAATGGAAAATGCTTCAGCACACTTGGCAGGGAGGATCATTCCACTGCTATCAGACAGACTATTACAATTCTTTCGCTACACAAGCAGACATACAACAGGAGGAGGATGGAAGGAAAGGAGGAGGATGTGCTCTCCTGCATCTCAAGGTCACTGTTGAAAACGTTCCGCATTTCTGAATGGAAATTAGATGGCACATGCATATTAGTGTGGGCTCTATGCGAAAGAAATCGCTGCATCTTTAAACTTGTGACGTTTAACTAAGACTGGGATAGATGCGCCTGTGACATTCGCCTGGTGTCTGCATGGTGTTTCCCTGCATTATCGCCGGAGCCTTCCCTCACGTAATGAATTATGCCATGCTGATAAGGCAGACAGCTGTATGGGGGGGTTAGCATATCCAGAGACAGATGAGACCCAAACAGGCATTTTTTAATAATTCCTGGTGCGATTGATGGATGACATGAGGCATGTGAACCCAGGGGGGATTTGCTGGGGGTATGTGAGGGGTGTCCCTCGACTGAGAGAAGGGAACTGACATTCCACTGCACACAGACGCTAAGGATGCATCAGTATCATTGGACGTCTAAATGTACCATCCATAAATGTAACAACAAGTGCACTGCCAGGAGAGAATAAACACGGGGCGGGAGAGAATGTTCAAAGAAAGGCACAGGAAAAAGATTCCTAACAAATGCAAGGTTATTTCCCTGTGTTAATGTTATGGCAGCATGCGAGCCGTACGGGGAAATCGGGCAAGCAGAGACTCTGTCACTGACAGCTTGCTGCAACCCACAGATAAACAGCTAACACACGCTCCTCCGCTCCCGTACCTCGCATCAGCCCCCTGTCAGTTTACAAGCGCAGACGGGGATATCACCTCTCTGATCAACGCTAGATACACTGGTAGAGACAACACGAGAAGGGGAAAAATGGATTTGTAAACCAACCTGGCTTCTCAAGGTCCTCGGTCATCCACAACATTCCGCCGATCTCAAATTCTCCTTGTCCATTCTAGGAGATCAGGAATTAAACGCCAGCCAGCCCCAGCCGAAACTCCCATCAATCAGAAGGCTCTCGCTGATAGAGCGTATACTAGGAGACCTACTGATGTAAGCTAGTCACCAGAGAAAATACCCAGTCGTGACGCATATCCAGGAACAAAAATAGCACTGGGGCCCCTAGAGGGATTATACAACTGACTACGCTGAGAGGTACTTTCGCAGCGCCTGCTCTTCTGGGCTGTTTTGGTGCCTTTTAAATCTCGAAAAAAGCTTGACATGGACACAAATAGATGGGATAAAGTGCTTCACGAAAAATCACAGATCACCTTTTGAACTTTTGCTTACATTTGTGTGCAATGACCCTTGGGTCTTATCGGACAGCGATTTAATTGCAGTCTGGCCTCGATGCCTTTGACCCTGGGATTGTCCACACTGGTGTATAACAACACGGTATCACCACTCACCCCTCCCTCCCCACCTCCCGCAGGGCTATAAATAGCTCACCAGGCTAATTCTTACAAAATCCCTTTATAGATGTGCTTTCACCGATCACTTTCGGCCAGGCCTAGAACCTGATACGATTAGCGTTTAGACCATGGCATGTAATTGTGAGTCTGCGAGCGTGTATGCATTTAGCAAGGGTTATTTCACTGTAACAACAAATGGTGACATTGGACAGGTGTGCACTGCGACAATCCCGAAGAGAGAGGATTTTATGGGGGAACCAGGCTTCTGAGCGGAGACTTCCGGCCACCCCCTTCACCACAGAGAAGATTAATTCAAACTTATTGTCATATATTTATGTGTCATGAATGACAGCGATGCAGCCCTTCTGAGGGTCACCTGAATGAGCTGTCGGCTCAAGAGTTATGGGCACATTGGCCCACAGCTGCGGCGCTGTTCCAGGGAGCATTTACTCAACCTGCAGGATGACATCAAGCTGTCAGGAGTCACCATGATAACGACCATCCCGGTTATCCCAAAGATGAATCAGTTAATCACATCTGCGAGCTAAACATACACAGCTATTCAGCAGACTTTTGCCCTTACCACAGAATCCAATTTACACAGCTAAATATATATGACCAGGTCTGACCTCCGGGGAGCGATTCAGTGACTAACCGAGAATCTGGCCAACTGGGAATCAGTATCCCCCATGAAATTGCCCACTCAGAGATGCAGAGAATAAAAGAAAAACACAAAAAGGACCCAAACCAGTTCCCTGGAGGTTGTCACTCAATGTCTGAACAAGTCTCTCTGTAAGCCACTCTGTTGGTTTAGCTACCAATAGATCCCCGATAGGGCACCGCATTAAAATGTGTTGGATTGTTTTTGATAGAGTCTGATTCGTCAAATTTGTCAAAATACTTTTAATAAAAAAATATACATTTAAAAATGCATGGTATATACAGTAAAATGGAAGCTTTTAATGCATTTAGCTTTTTTAAATAACTTTAATAAAATACTAGTGACACAACCACATTTATGGGTTGTTAGTTACTGTTTTTCATGGTCTAATTCTCACAAATCTACCTGCGTGATAGTTTCAAGGTCACAGGATATTTTAAGCATATTAATATGATTACATTTATTAAAATGTACTCTACCATTCAGAGTTGGTAAGTTATATATAAAATGAAATATTCTCAGCAAGGCTGCATTTATGAGATCAAAATACAGTAAAAATGGTGATATTGTGAAATAGAATTACAATTTAAAACAACTGTTTTCTATTTTAATATATTTTAAATATATTTTTTCAGGATTCTTTGATGAATAGAAAGTTTAAAATTGATTAATTTGAGAATGAACAAACTGTTAACTAACTATTAACTATGACTTTTACCTCAATAAACTCTAATTATTTCTTATTAATAGTTAGTTAGGTAGTTGTTAAATTTAGTTATTGGGTAGTATTAAGGGTGTAGTATATGGTGATGCAGAATAAATCATTAATATGTGCTTTATAAGTACTAATAAACAGTCGGTATCCTAGTAATATGCATGCTAATAAACAGCTAGATATAAAATGAGAATTGGAATCTAAATGAAAGTGTTACCAAAATTGATTTTTTTGTAACAATGTAAAATTCTTTACTGTCACTTTCAATAAATTTAATGCACCCATGCTGAAGAAAAGTATTTTTTATTTTATTTTATTTTTTTATTGTACTGACCTCAAACTTTTGAATGGTAAAGTTTATTTTAACTGCAAAGTTGCTACAGCAAATAAAGAATACTACATATTGCAAACCCATGCTGTAAAGATGGAAAAGGATTTCCAGATATTGATATCGCTATCAATATCTATGATTCTAAATCAATCTTTTTCTGTTTTACTGAACGATCAGTTGGTACACTACAGGTGTACATTATTATTATAATTTATTTGATTTGAACAGGGACAGTGCACAATAAAACATTAACCCTGTATATAACACAAGGAGAGATGCATTGCACCGGGTTTTAGCAAGTTCATCATAAATAATGCCATATGCTTACTGTGGAGAAATACAGAGCAGGCTTCATCTATGTTCCACTGTTTTGTTGCACAAATTAATTATTTATCCACCTATGCCCACATGCATACAAGCGTACAAGTGTACACAAACTCCTACTAAATGCAATAACACATAATAGTGCGTTTCTTGCTAAACTAGGCAGGGGAAGTTTCATTAATATTTAACTACTCAGAAAGTGATTGCCCTTGATCTAAAAACAGCGTCAGTCCACATTTTGCCTTCATGTAGGTGCCCCTTAACCCAAGACATTGCTTATGACACAATGTGCTGAGCGTGAGAGCAAATAAAAAGGCTGCGATGCCATCCTTGTAGACAGGTACAGGCCTGTCATGTTCACGGTAATGGTCAGAGAAGAGATAACGGTCTAGGACAAGATCTAGGACAGGATGGACGTCTGGCTGTTTCTTTGCATCATCCTCAGTAGGCAAGTAGCCTGACAGGTCTGCGGCCAAGGGACAATAGGACAGGAACAAGATCTCAGCTGGCATTAGTGCTGAATGAACAAGTTTAATGGCTGAGGTGAGGCTGTGGACCTTTGCCAAGCTGTGAGCACTCCTCTAATCAGCAGGCTGCGATGAGGGGAGGGACTCCAGGGAACTGAAGGATCCTCCCATCACCACAGTACATTCTGCTTACCTCACAAACCCCTAGCTGGCATTGGCCTTCATTTTTCCCCCTCTCATGGAAGTTTTCCCTCTTTGACGTTAATGGCAAATCTATTGTACAAACTACCTTGAGAAGTGAACTCGCTGTCCAACTACCACTGTAGTGAGATTGCAGTTACCATACCAAACCTTTGAACTTTTTTGACACTGATATATTGCAACTGATTAGTCAGGGTATTATTCATAGGATTATCATTACTTCTTCAGTAACCACAGAGAACTTAGTGAAGTTCTTGTGAAACAAGATGCAAGACGTGTCAACCTCTGTTTCTTGTATATTTAGCATGTATTCATTCTAAGATCAGATGGATCTGTTCCAAACTGTGTCATAAGCAGAGGATTGTGCTTATGAGCAAAATCAATCGCCATCTTCCCTCAGGGCATTTCAAGCAGTATTTCTTAATTTGACATTTCAGTTGAGGACACAAAACTTATTGCACACACTTGCTGTACATCAATAACTCTCAATTACTTTTCCAGAATTTAGAAACAGACCCAATATATATAGTATATATATGTATTGTTTAATATATACTATTATTATAATATAATTCACTGTAAACAATAATAATAATAAATAAACAGGCCATATATAAGACTCTAAGTTCGTCTGACATTTTTCTTTTAAATTAGCATTTTTATGTTTTTTATTTTACTCTTATCAGTGAATTTTTTTTTAAATAAAGCATTTCAATAACTGACTAATAACCTTTACATTGCCATTAAAGTGAAATTAATGAACCTAAACATAAGAGCCTAATAAAAATGCTCATTTAAGAAAAGAATGGCAGATGGGCTTAGAGCTTTGCATCTGAAGTTCACACACATATATACCAAACAGGCATAACATTATGACCTAATATTGTGTTGGTCCCCCTTTTGCTGCCAAAACAGCCCTGACGCATCGGGGCATGGACCCCACTAGACCCCTGAAGGTGTGCTGTGGTATCTGACTCTAAGATGTTAGCAGCAGATCCTTTAAGTCCTGTAAGTTGCGAGGTTGGGCCTTCTTTGATCGGACTTGTTAGTTCAGCACATCCCACAGATGCTCGATTGGATTGAGATCTGGGGAATTTGGAGGCCAAGTCAACACCTCAAACTCGTGCCCCTCAAACCATTCCTGAACCATTTTTGCTTTGTGGCAGGGCGCATTATCCTGCTGAAAGAGGCCTCGCTCAAATCCTTACACTTAAAGGGTAACTAAACCCTAAACCAACTTTTTTTAGTTAATGATCTGTAATACTGGGGCTTTATTAATGCTGTTCATTGATTCGAGTAAATGTTTTGACATTTGAGTATAAAGTGTTTTAATTCTTTAAAATATGGTGTAAAACCGTCAAAGTGCTGCCCTCTTAAGGTTGAACGGTGACTACTGCAGTTGAATTTTCCTATTGGACGTTGTGGTACATCGTGACGTAGGATGGTACCTCCAACGGCTCACTATCCGCGCCCCTAGCACGAGCTCACCACGCCCTCAGAAATGTTTCCCCCAATCCCACAATGAGAACGGCTTCACTCCAGTATGAACTGTCATATTACATGAAGTAGAAACATTATGAATGAAACTGACTTGACACTTGCTTTAACATTGTATTGAAGAAAATACGGTTAACTAATGCAGTTGTCAGTACACGTCAGGCTTTTCTTGCGATATTATTGCTGCCCATCATGTGTACAGATAATTTTCATACATGAGACGCGCTTTCAAACCCTGACACGCAAGTGTTTGCCGCGGACGCAGATAGATTAGGTCAGTTCTCTTGCGCGGCTGCTTCACTAGCATCGTCGGCATCGAGAGTTAACGCAGTTTGAGCAGCGGCTCGCAGTGATAAGGCTCCGGGTTTGTGTCTGTAACAGACAATCCACCCTCCTCCACTTCAGGTGAAGGAGTGGGAGAAATGACCGCTCTGTTGCAAGGCTGTCATTCTCCAGTCACTCCAGTCATTCTCCATCTTTGCGACTCGCGAGTCAGACAGCTGTCAATCAATCCGTCACTGCGGGTCTCAGGTGCACGCCCTCCGCTCAGCCCTGCCTTCGGTTCGTCCCTTCTGTGTCCGCCGGGCTCTGCCCACTTTTCCAGCATTTTTTGAAAATTGCCAGTGGGTGGAGTTAAGCTCCGAGCAGGGGTTTAGTTACCCTTTAAAGGCCTGTTCACACCGGGACGATTTTCGCACGCGTTTATCGCCGACGTTTAACGCCTCGGGACTAAACAATGGGCGCCAATATGAGTGTTCCCACCGACGCGCAAAACGCCAGGCGTAAAAGCGTCATTTTTTAAAAAACGCCTCGGGTTTGTTTTTTTATTTTGACGCGGCGCGTAAAAAAACTGTCCGACCAATGAGATCGGCGCTTTTGTTCACGTGCCTGGAGCTGCTGAAGTGACAGTAAAACACGACTTGGTGGCGCTCAAGCACAAAACGGTCTTGCCGAGCACACATTGATACGACGAAGAAGTAGTAAGTAGACAAAGAAGAAGATGAACTGCTAATGCTGCTTGCCAGTTAGCAAAGAGTGTGTGAATGGTTTTGTCCATATACATAATATGTCTATGGTTTTGGCAAGCACGTAAATACTGTCTCTCTTCTCCTTCTGTGTGACAAGCGAGTGTCAGAGGCTTAAAGTGCCGCAGCACCATCTTGTGTACCGGGAGCGCATCGACTGAATGTGCACGTTCACTCGGCGCAGCGCCAGTGAAAATCGCTTGGGTGTGAACACTCAAGACGCGCCGAAAAACGGCACGAAAAACGCTGGCGATAAGCGTGCGCGATATTCGTCCCGGTGTGTACAGGCCTTTAGCCATTTATCCTGCTTCTAACACATCAACTTTGAGGACAAAGTTAATTCTCCCAGTACACCTTTACTGTATCCATTAGTAATATTACGTATAACTAAAAGTATTGTTTCCCATATCTGTTTCAAAGTGGATTCATTTAATACATTAAATACATCAAATTAAACGTTTCTCTATAACAATGTGTTAGCATCATAGTCTATTTGTGGAGCTGTGATGAAAAAGCATCTGTTTAGAACGGAAATGAGGGATGTTTTGTTTCCATGCTTAGCTGACAACAGAAGTGCGTGCCTTTAGGAACCATCAATCCTCCAGAGCGGTGTTTGTCAAGGGAGAGTACAATTGTATATAACTAGCAGCCAAATCAGCAGGGTACATCCTGAAATCACTTCTCCTGAACTTGTTTTACTTTAGCAGTCATTCATTCACGTTTGCTGGAAGATCTGGGGTTGTGAAAAGATGCTAAAAAGAGGGAAAATCATGCAATAGTTGATAACTAGAGCAGAGAAAATTGGGAGGCAACCTGTGCTGGGTCTCATTTGTAACGCTGCACAGTACTTTCCATCAGATCCCTCAAGCGCATGAGAACAGGGCACAGCCAACTGCTCGAAAACAAGAGCTTACGCACACATAAATGAATCACACAATTAGAGCATGTTAACATGTTAACAGTACAGAGGGGTTTGCAGATTCAGTAAGTGATTAACCTGAAGATAGTCTGGAACTGAGGCACAGTGCACCAAAAGCACTGCAGTATCCAATTAACACAAAACATCACAGCTATCAAATACCTACAAAATGTTCCTCCATACAGGAAGTGATAGTTCAACTGTAAATACAGAGTGATCGCGAGAAGAATACTATTATTGATTAGATTATCTGGGATATAAAAGAAATTAATCAATCAGCCACAATGAACCAAAATGAAATAAATGCATTCTTTTATTCATTTGTACATGATTTGAGTAAAAAATAATGTAATCTTAATCTAAAGCTACATGATTTCATATATACATTCAAAACAGTTTAATGAACACAATTTATTTAAATACTAAAGATTATATTGTGCAAAAAGACTCCAAACGAATAATAGGCTACTAGATGTTTTACACAAAATAAACCAATGACATTCAAATGGCGGACCACGGTTTCCATCCGGACCGCAAGACAGAACGGTAGCACCATTTTCCAGTTGAAGTGAGCAGAGTGTCAAAACTGTGGTGTGGATCACACCACAAGCACTCAGGATCATTTGTGGTAATGATGTTTCAGAGCTATATCCTCTAGTAGTTTTATCTAAAGCCAAACGCGCTTCATTCAAGCCCTTTCAGCTCTGTGCAGATTCTCTCTTTCTCCAGACGCGCGCCACATTAACAGAGCTTAACGCTCATACGAAAACCTCGGATGTCTTAATCCATCGCGATGTTCCACTGTATACATATGTCTGATGACAATTTGGTAGACATCGCCCAACCCTACTGTATATACATATCTATATCAACTAGTTGACCATTCTGACTGTTTATACTCATTCATCACAATTGTGCACTCTAAAAACAGATTATGAAAAAACTCATATTGTGATTTGCATCATACAACTTTCAGGAAAATCTTCCTTAAAGGGGTCATGAACTGGCTTTTTTTTTTTATACTGTTGTCTGAAGTCAACTTATGACGTTCACGTGGTTTTTACATTCAAAAACATCATAATGAATAAGTTATAGACTATTTTCTACCCTGGTTTTGAGCGTCGCTCCTGGAACGCTCAGTTTTAATGGGCGTGCCGCATTGAAGACTTGGAAGTAAAAGCCCACTGCAGTGATTGGATAACAGTTCTGCATATTATAATGAGCTTCTGCTTCCCCGTCAGTACACGTGGGGAATTGTTTTGAAAACGTGTGGAATAATGGCAACCGGAATGATTTGCCCACAGGGCCCGCAAAATATCTGTATCAAACAAACACAATGATTTATCTCATCCACCCGCAATTAATTGGAATGTTATTTTCTATTACTTGGCCCGCCCGATTGGTGGATATAACGCGAACCGTGCATTACTAACACACACATAATCAGTAGACATCCAACGATCTGTAACAATGCAATACTATCACACATAAGTGTGTTGCACCCTTCCTGTCGGATCCAGAAGGCACAGCATCGTTAATTAATCTCATTCTGTCTGCAAATCCAGTCTTGACCACTGTCTTGTTTACAAACGAATCCGCGGTGAAATGAAGCGCAATGTCTTACCCCAAAGTTCAACCATGCATTGCTAATATTGAAATCCAAAGGAAGCTTATGCGGCATGTTTATTGCTTGGTAGCTCAATCCGGTTTAGCTCCACGAAGGCCCATGTTATTTATCTACTACATGTCATGTGTGAATCGGTGGGCGGGGCTGCAGAATTAGGCGTTCTTCTTCTTCGATTAAGGCGGCGTTTCACTGCTCTCTGACGTCACAGGGAAGCATATTCGCAGATCGATCGTTTGATGAGCCAGCTATCAATAAAGGCTTTTCTTTGACTAACTAGGAAGTTTTCAGCTCCGAAACTTACGGAATATTCTTATATTAAGATGACCTTTTATACATCAAAAGCTCAATGGAAAGTTGATTTCTCAATTCATGACCCCTTTAAAACACTGCATTCCAAACTGAAGGGTTCATGGAAATCAAGATTAAATGAGCTTTTCATTCACCACACCGCAAGGTCACAGTCACAGATTTCTGACATCTCACTTCAGGCCTTGTTGAACTGAGAACAAATTCATGTCAGTATTCCATTTGACCTCTCAACCCCGGCGTGACTCGCGGCAGGAGTGATTCTCCGATCTAGGAGGCCCGGTGGGAGTTCGGGGGGTGCGTGTGTAGTCTGATGAAAACAGTCACTCAGCAGCCATTCCAAAACAAACAGGCTCTCAAGCGAGGGCTGCACAATTGCTCACTGGAGTGCAAGGCAGTGGCTCACACTCCGTGCACCATCGGGGACCTGCTTTCTCCTGTTATGCAACCCAGGAGCGTGTTTTCCTATCTGCGCCTCTCCCCGGCAGCTGTCTCCAATTTTGCCAGAAGGAAAAAACCAGGGGAAAGAAACCTTCTGGCGCGAATACCCCTCTGAGCATACTCCCCAGAGCAGCTCTCTCAGCAGTCTGTCATTCCACAAAGCTCAAGTTGCCCCGCTGCACCTGTTGCGTTCAGAGGCAAGGCACGGAGGGGGCAAGGCCACCCCAAAAGAGACCCCTTGTCCGCAGTGTCGGTTTACAAAAATCGCCCAGACAAGCACGACCAATTTTAGCCCTGGCCCTGAGTCAGATCAGCTGGAATGAACACCGGGGGCTTCCCAAACAGAAGACCCCCTGTTGCGTCCAATTCCCCTCCACTTGCCCGAACCAAAACACATTGCGGCGCAGGTGTCTCACCCGCTGCCGCCTGCCCGATGCAAGAACAAGACTTCTATTAAAATGCACAGCAAACAGATTTGTGCTTTATAAATGCCGCCCACCTCTAATTCAGCGCCCAGAACCGGATGTAGTCCACCGGGGCATGGAAAAAGGACCTTAGATGAGGGTAATTTGAGAAATTATATTTTTCCACTTCTGAGCAATTACTGTGAATAGAACATTAGCAGCTAAAATAAACTCAATTGCTCAGACAACACGTTTCAGCAACATAGGAATTAAAAAGAAATGTCAAGCACAAAAGCTAAAGACACTGAATGATACAATTGCAGCTTTTTATCAATGCTTATGCATCGAACTCTAGATTTTATGGTAGTTTATCACAATCTGTTTTGCAGTATATTTTTTCATTTTCATTCTTAATTAATAGAATGCACTCTACAAGGCTAATTATGCATACGAGTGAAAAAAAAAAGATACAAGTCAAATCCACTCATTTTAAAACAAATATTCTGAAATTCAGTGCTTGCTCTGTTCATCTATCCATCAATCCATCCATCCAAAATTGCAATTCTGAATCATGTTTGCTACAGCCAATCAAAGTCAATTCAAATCCAGGAATCGAATTTAAAAGGCATTCTCAATTTACTTTTGAATGGCGCACACAACCCTGCTGTGCGGCAGGTCTAAACTTGGCCCTTGATCCTGGATGAACAGTAGGGCACATTGGACATATTGTTGGACTCTAAAAATATGCTAGGCTGTCCCGTGGATGTCCCTGAAAGACTGGAACATTCTTAGAGCAAGTGTATGAGCCACTCATATTCTCTAAATGTACGTCAGTGATAACAGAAGCAGATTTAGTATGAAAATAGTGGTAAAAAACTAAGATAAGTGGTTATAAAAGCTGTCAGGACTGGACAGGTGGTTAAAATTTTCAGTGGGAGGATTTATTCCAAGGCTAAGCAGAGAAGTTAATGAACATGAATAGTTTGCTGACAAATAAATGAATTTCTGTCAATGAGCAGGGCAACGGTATATCTATCTCTCTGGAAACGTGATCCACTCACACAGCGGTGGCCTGGTCACAAGTGCCCCATCCGAGCACCCCCCAGGTGCCACCATCATCTCCGGCCATTGCAACGCAATCAGTTAGCAGTTAGAGAACGAACCTCAACATGCCGTGACATTATTTCCTGCAGTGGGAAACAAACACAACCATCAAATCTGCCTTGTAAGACTTTGTGAAGGAATGACTCAGTTGGGTGTATCTGTGTTAACTCACGTTACATTACCATATCACGGCCAGGTCATGACACTTAACGTTCCAGTTGTAAACTACACAAATGTTCCTCTCCTGAGGGGTTTTTATGTTGCAGCCCGTTTCCAGTCAGATATTTGTGAGCTGGTGCCATGCCATGAGCTTGTTTACATCTACTGTAAACCTCTCCGCTTTTGGGAAAAGAAATGACTCATTGAGGCTTTCAGCAATTACTCCAACAATCAACAAGACCTGTTCGTTTACAAAGAACATTGTACTAGAAAACATCTTGAATTGATCACTCATAGAGAGATTCTGACAAGCTAATCACGCACAACAATGATAAGATGCCAACTATGCAATGACTTCAAAAACACATTTGCGGCAGAATTTTTTTTTTTTTTATGTTAGCAGAAGATCAGATTCGTTTTACATTAGTAGCTTATCAGTCCATTATAAGACGATAAAACAATCCAAAGCGATTTTTAGTTTCTACAGGAACAGTGCCTCCTGATACTGATATAATTTCTTTTTATCTATCTATTTTAATTAGTGCTGCCAAATCGATTAATTGCGATTAATCGCATCCAAAAACAATATGTGTTTACATAACAGTACTGTGAATAATTATTATGTATATATAAATACACACATGCATGTATATATTAAAGAAAAAAGTGTTAAATGTATTTATAAAATATTTATATATATTTTTATATATATATATATATGAACAGTACACACACAAACAAACAGTATATGATGTAAACACATGCTTTTATTTTGGATGCGATTAATTGCAATTAATCGATTTGACATCACTCATTTTTAAATATTATCACTGTACTAACGCAAAAGTGAAATATAATTTGATAACTATTACCTTTTGAAACCTTTTGATTACTAGCTCAGATTTGACAGAACTGACATAAAATGTTCCTGGTTAATGACAGCAGCAGTTTCCCCTCAAGCTGCCTCGTATCTCCAAATGGAACACTAGCTTGTACTTTCTTCTTGACACTAGCACTCATCTTCAACTACAGGATGGGACTGCGAAGAGCCTCCCTCTCCAACATTCAACATGAAATATGCATCCAATTATATAACATATTATATAATGCATCCAAGACGTACTCTGCCATGCTGTGTGCTAATTAAGCCATGCACGGCAAACACAACAGAGAGAGCGAGAAGCTGCTAAATTTAGGTTTCTCCCAGAGCCCATCCGCAGAACTAGAGATCCATGAACGGATGCCCATTCGCTCACCCAGATCCGCATCTGACATCACACAGGGGAAAGATCCTGAGCTTGTTGGGGGAGAGAAATACAGACCTACAATAGCCAGGATGCAGAAATAGAGAAGGATAAGAAGGGAGGGAGGGAGGGAGAGAGAGATAGAGAGAAAGAGGAAGAGAACATCTATCAAGGTTGCAGCATGTGCTTAAAGCACACTCACAGCCAGACGCGACAATATATTCAGAGATAGAGGGGAAAAAAACTGAGTGTCAGAAGGAAAAAAACATGATAAAGTGTAGGAGCGGCAGAGTGCGAGGAGAGGGAGGGAGTAGAAAACAGTAAAGGGGGGAAGGACTAGGGTTGGAAGTGGCCTTGATGCAGAATAGTGACAGAGAAAGAGAGATAGATAGAAAGAGAGAGAGAGAGAAAAGTGCAGCTGTGTCACTCCTCCGCACACAAATCCAGGGTCTGTCCCACCAGAGGAAATCAATTCACCCCGCCACTGCCAGGGCTTCCAGTGCTGTGTATTTACACAAAGCAGATAGTCTAAGCCAATAAAGTGCTTCTCTCAGCAGGATATTTGTACAAATCCAGACTACGATTCTCTTCCAGCTACTCTGGCCGTGCAAATCCAAGACTGAATATAAATGTAAAGCAAGACCAAAATATTTCACACATTAAAATGCAAGGCTCTCCATAGTAATTGGGAGTTCCCCTCTCAAATGGGAATGAACTGTGTCTCTACAATCCCAAAGCGGCTTGGGCAGAACACTGTCGTACCTATTTAGGGCTAATTAACATGGTTCAGCTTCCTGTGCCGAGTCCCAGTCTCATTGGGAGCCACATCTAGTCGTGGTAAACACAGCAAAAATGTCAGTGTTCTAAACTTTTCCTGCATCCCTCGATTCCCTTCCTGGATCTTCAAAACATTACTCACCGTGCTGCAAACTGGCAGCCCGTGACAGTGTTAAATGTTGGCTACGAAACCCTCAGATGGCCCCTGCATATATTTATGGAAAGGAACCTCAGCAAAAATCTTTGTCAGAAATACAGTGTCGAGCCTCGAAATCTGCTGCTTCAAAATAAAATTAAAAATTCCATAGTTGGTGTGACTACAATAACAAAAGCCTAGATTTATTGAAGGTTTCTATCATGTACTCGTATATAATTATTAATATAAAAATTTAGTTTTTATATAATTTTATAATTAATTAATTAATTAATTAATTAATTAATATTAAATATTTAATAATACAAATAATTTAAATTAAAGCAAAAAAAAAAAAATTATTTAAAGCAAAAAAAAATTGGATTAAATGATGATTTAATTCCACAGGTTTCTATTAATTAATCCCCTGCATGGCATTCCAAACCTGTATGATTTTTGTAACACAAGCAAAGACATTTGGAGAAAAAAAAAAAAAATTACGTTTTGTTTTTTACATCCAGGTGATACATAAACAACATAAGGGTGAGTAATCGATAACAGCATTTTCATTTTTAGCTGAACCATCCTTTTAAATCATGACCCGAGAAATTATTATTTCAAAAATCCTGAGGACAGTCTGTTTAAAAAAAAAAAAAAACCTGTACAGTACTTCAGGAAGTGCACTGGTGCACAGTATACAACAAACTGGCATGCCACCACAGACCACGTTTCCTCAACGCCATGGAAACCAGCAGCACGGGAGAACGGATGCACTTGCGATTCTTGGATGGGCTGTGGGGCAAAAATTAGAAGGTGAGATAGGAGACTAGCAATGTCAGTTTAACAAGGCTGCCAAGCTCACAGATGGGATGAGGAAACAGACAGAATTGAGATAAAGTGAAACCCCCCTCCTGCCACGCTACCGGTACAGCCCTGCCAAGATCCAGTCCTCCAGGAACAGCGCCTCGAGTCTCACTTAAAATGTTCCTGCTTTGCCACACAATTTGTTTTGGCCAGAGGGTGACTGGAGGGAGAAAGTGAGCAAGGGCTGAGATATTTTGGTTCCGAAACCATTCGGACGTCATACTCGCAGGTTGCAATTTACAGAGATTGTACAGTCACTTTCTTATGTTGTTCCTCCAAAGCTTTCAAGGCTAGCAAAATCTTTCCAGGGAACCGATAGATGCCTTGTGACTAACACGGTTTTGCATTAGGCCTGCGCACCTGACATTTCAAAGGAACAGAATTTCACAGTGTTTGCACTTGCATGCACAAACGCACACACATGCTCGCACAAGCAGTCAGAAGAGAGCAGATTGTCGGCTCAGGCAGGAAGCTGCGAGTGTATTCAGAGTGGGTTGCTGGGAGCACCAGAGACCTGACACTGTGGCAGCTCACACTTCCTAAGCCTTCCCAGTACGGTGTGTGCATGTGTGAGGGTGCGCGTGTGCGCGTGCACCAGCAACACCTCCTCTCAACCACCCTACATCACACCACATGTTGAGCAAGGAAAAGCAGACATCACTGACATCCCATTGAGCAGGTGGCTACCCCTCGAAGAAGAGGAAACAAAGATCAGAAAGTCATCGAGCTAAATGAGAGTGCTCCGCTAAACGGCTGTGTAATCTTCCATCTATCTCGTGACCACAAAAAAAAAAAAAACATTCTGAAGCTTGGAAAGTGATCAAATAATGATTTTTATCATCAGGTTTTTTGTTTTGACTGCGATTGTCTCAGCTTAGTGATATGAAATGGCATTTCAAAACTGTGCTATAGTCTGCCCATGAACTGTTTAATGACAATCTGATATATTGTGAATATTGCACAATTACAAATAAGCAATAACAAAGAAAATGGTATGAGAGAGAGAAAAAAATAATAATAATAATAAATTATATAATAAATAAAATGCATTATTATATACACACAACTGTTCAAAGGTTTGGGGTTGGTAAGATTATTTTCATAATCGCTTTTATTTTATCAGAATATTACTACAATTTAAAATAACTTCTTTCTATTGGAATATATGTTACATTTTAATTTATTCCTGTGATGGCAAAGCTGCATTTTCAGCAGCAATTACTCCAGTCTTCAGTATCACATGATCCTTCAGTATTAATCAAACATAATGATTTGGTGCTCAAGAAATTATTATCATCAATGCTAAAAAAAATTGTGCTAATTTATATTTTTTGTGGGAACCATGTACATTTTTTCAGATTTTTTAATGAATAGAAAGTTGAAATAAAAATCTAATAAATGCCTTTACTTTCACTTTTGATCAATTTAATGCATCCTTGCTGAATAAAAGTATTAACTTAGTCATTTAAAAAAAAAAAAAATCATACTGATCCTAAACATTAGCACCTAAAAAAAACTGTGGTTGGTCAAATGTTCTCTTTCGGTGTAAGTGGGCAGTACTTTGCCAGAATAAGCTGCAGTAAAGACCTGACTTGTCATAGTCAAAAGTCTGGCAACAGGAGACATATCTGGCATAATGAACCAAACCATGCTAATGGGGTCGGTTGTGAAGAAGACCAGATGGATGTGGCCAGATGTAAACACACTCAAATAATGATAGCACAGGTCTATTTTATCTCATCACAAACTTCACACATCTGGTATGGCATAGTGCATGTTTAATGTTGTATTTTATTTTGGCTGTCAGCGTAATAACATCTCTATTTGCGATGCTTCCTGTCACACGGTGGCCCAGACAAGCTGGTTGATCCTGCCGCTCAAGCAAAAAAAAAAAAGCCACCGTTTCTTCCACTGCACGAAGAAACAGCCGTTCACAGCCAAAAGCGTTTAAAAAAGCATGTCATGAAGCGTAGTTACCCCCTCCCTCTTCTTATTCAAAAGACTCAGTGGGCTCTCAAAGCAGGGCATGTTTCGACACACGTCAACTCGAGAGCTCATCTCTTTTGCTAATATTGTCAGTGTTTTTATTTCTTTCTTTTTTTCAGAGAGACTGGGATCAATGCTCCTAGGCAGACAGCTCGGGTCTTTGAAGCGCCGTGCGGCACACATACTGTACGTCGAGCGGTTGCATGTTTGGTGGTGCAGGCGGCTGTAAAGCCTCTGAATGCGCAGATCAAGGGATCCGGGCTCAAAGGAGGAAGAGTGGCGGCCCTTCCGTCCTCCTGTGATGAAGAGGAGCTTAACACAAATCAAATGCAAAGATTCAAAATGCGTGTACATCAGTAGCCTGTGCTTCTAAATGCCTCAGAAACACGCTGGGCACAGCACACCAAAAGTTTTGCTACTTCAGTTTTGTTCAAAACATGCAGTGATTTAGAGCAAGACCGTAACCGAACCTTTTTTGGGGAATGGGCTCTTTTTATTTTAAGAACAGTAAAAGAACTACATTCAGTTTGAACTTAAAATAAGATTTTTTATTTAAAAATATGCACACATTCACTCTTAATCATAGGGCTGGGCGATAAGGCCAAATAATTATCACGATTACATTTTCAAAATCAGTCAATATTGATAATTATCATGATGGGCCTAGATGTTTAAAGTTAAGTTTAAAGGCAGATTTTTGCTCCTAGGTGAAAGTTGTAGGAACCAGACCGTTAATTGTGGTTTTAAACTACTCTTTATTGTCAGAAAGTGACAAAATAAATATCTTACTGGAAAAAAATAATAATTTCTTAGTTTCTGCATGTGCTAATGGGTGATTTTGTTTCAAGTCTTGAAACAGGTTAGTGTTGCCTGACTATGATGATGCATATTTTCAGCACAGTTTGCAGTGCAGGCTGCAATATTAATAATATTACATGTTTTGTCTTATTTGACAGTAGCTTGAGTTAGGATGCAGATGTAAATTTATGTTCATTAACAAAAAAAAGATATTTCATCTGAAAAAATTGTAACAACCTCATTTTTACTTGGTAAAATGTAAATATTCTGACTGTTTGAATTTGATTAAAATTAACAACTGGCCTTCCATAGTAGCATAAATTTAAATCATGATAACCACAGTTAAAAATAAAGCACCTCAATACCATAGTAAAATGTATCATGTATTCTATGGTATTTGTATGAAAGCAGTAATTGTAGCCTAAATACATTTAGAATAAATGCACAAATGCTATAGCTTAATCACAAAAAATACTGTAATTACTAATTATACATAAACATTATATCAAACTTTTATCAAATTATTGTTATCATTTTATCAAGGAAAATTATATCGTTATCGTTTTATCGCCCAGCCCTACAGCTTGGTTAATGTTTCTTGTCTCGTCACATTCTGTTATGAATTAGCCTACATGAATCACATAAATTATATATTTTCAAGTTTCAAAGCGGTGAAATTTGACAAAAACGCAGAGTAGTTTTGCATATATTACTATCGGTCATTTAACATTTCTATCATAAAACAGTTGCTGAATATTAAATATTTAGCTATTTACATCTTACCTCGCATTGTCGCACCGCTAAAACGGAAGCATAGTGCTGTAATTCATGTTTGCATATCCCGCCTTCTTTGATTTGATTGGCTATCTCAGTCATTTTGACATTGGCGTGTGTTAGACCCCTGAGGCAAACCAGCCTAAAAATTTTACTTAAAACTTTTTGTCAAACTGCGATGCATGATGGATTTGAGGGGGACAATTTGGCCATTTGTCTATACTGGTTACAGCACTGAATAGAGTACAAATATATGAAATGTCTTAACGTTTTTGTCTAGCTAGAGATAAATATGACACTAATTTGTGAGGCACATTAGAAAAACCCAATCCCATGATGCTGTTGTTTCCAACATCTCTTTCCAAGTTGTCTGGAGGGACTGTTATGGTGGAAAAAGAAATTCTGTGACAGAGAAGTCAGGTGAGTAATACGTCGTGGGTTCTGTCAGCACTTTGCTAGCTTTGCTAGTTGATTCATAACGTCTGTAACTCCCTGACTTAGCGGTGTGAGATATAGTAAGAGTTTCCTTAGTCAGAACCTTAATCCAACCTCAACAGGTATAAAACAAAGCTGTATCCCAATACAAATGCGGAGTTAGGAAATGAGGAGATAATACATCAAGACATTTGCCACATATGCATACTGTAGCAGCTACAGTGAAATCAGAGAAATGTCAACACATACAGTAAATGAACTTACTGGCCTTTAAAACCTAATCAGCTAACTGACAGACCTAAGATAACCGACATTTTGATGCATCCACTTGAGTATTAGTAAAGGTGACTCGCTAAGGTGTATTTCCAAGGCAGTGATACATAGATCTGTACTACACCTGTAATCACCTTTCATGTACAGGGAGAACAAAGAGCTTTAATACGTGTCTCCGCTCGCATGCCGTAATTAAACTTTGGCTTCTATTAATCCCTGCAGTAAATTGGAACAAGGGAAAGATTTAGCAGGCCATTCATCACCAGACGAATATGTGAAGATGGCAGTTTTAATAAAAACATTCCAAGCAGTCTATTGGGTAGTCCAAAGAGTTCAGAGTTTTCTTATTTAGCAAGGAAGAACAACAAATTATAAGAGTCATTCTGGCCATTTCATGACAAAATGTCTCATTAGGAAACAAAATGAACACTCCTGGGTATATGAAATGCTGGCAATCCTGCATTGGATGGATCCGTCAAAAGCTACGAGGAGGGCAAGAGAGGGATTATTAACACAGATGCAGATTCAAATGTTGTCGTCCATCACAAACGGGGAAAAGATCAGAACCACGTGTGTACTATCCATCCAGAATTCTTCTTTTCTGTCTCTCACCTCATAATACTTCATTAGCATAATTACATCCGTTGACCGATTACAGATGTCCAATAGTTGCCAAACAATGTGGGGGGTTTTTCTCAATGGCTATTGAAAAAATAGGGTGGCTCATATCGAATACTGCACGATTACAATAAAAGGGTTATAATAAAAACTGATGATTCCAGTTTCCTTGATGCCATTCATTTTAGACCTTTTTAGAGATAATTAAATAATAAATAGCAAATTATAGCAAAATTACTTTTCTTTAGAGGTGGCATAAATGCAATAATTGGCCTTAAATATATTCATTTCAATTCACATTTATTTGTATAGCACTTTTCACTACTATTCTAATCTGTTTTCAGAGGTGACTGTTTGAACTTTCCCCAGGAACTAGGGACTTTGGGGTGGTACTTGGTGTGTTTCGACCACAGGAACTGGGGTCTAAATAAAAATGTCCTCCTCGAAACGGCCCTGCTTGCGAGGTAGTACTTTTTTAAAGTTCGGGAATTTTATTTCAACCTAAAAGTCTGTTGCGGTGTGTGCAGTAAGAGTCATTTACTATTCGAATCAACAATGGAGTAAAATACAGTTATTTAAAGGGATAGTCCACCCAAAAAGAAAAATTCTGTCATCATTCACGACCCACGACCCACATTCACTTTTAGTGAAAGGTCAATTGTCAAAGACATGCCTTGGCGGATATTAACTTTTGCTAATTGGCCGACCGCACAATTTCAATTTGATGTTGTTGGTTATCGGATTCTGTTTCCCACAAACCTAGGAATTTAGTTTGACTCAGAACTAAGTAACCACTTCTTGATCCCCATGTGTGCTGTTGTTAGCCACCTGACCAAAGTACAAACATCTTAGGGCACCTCTTGGCTGCATCTTCAGCTGGAGAGACCACCGCTAATTAATCACAAGCACCCTTCCTGATTGCAGAGAAGCTGAGTGTCATCCGCCGCTCATTTGAGTCAATAGAAGCACACTGTCCACCCTGTGCTCTGTTTAATAAGCACTTCAATGTACTGCTATCAAGTGTGAAGGACAGCTGCTGAGGAACAGCGTGGGAGCGCTAATGACAGAATGTTGGATTATTGACCTGGGAAGTTGAGCCAACAGGCCAGTGTCGGAGGTGCTCCATTCCCAGCAGGGCACTCATCGTGCAGGCAGGGGGGTGGCCTACCCCCTCTATACCCCTCATCACCAGCCAAATCCTCCATATGCAAGAGTGCTGGATGACAGATGACATACAGTAAGGATTACCTGCCTTATACCACACAATAGGGGAAAATACTCCATGTCTACTTAGAAGTAGGTCACCTTCAAAAAGAGGAGACAGATGAGATTGCTGTTGCACCAGTGAACAGAAATCAAGCATTTATGATAGAGATAGGAAGTAAATCTTGGATATGACGACTGCCAAAATGAGCAAAACAATGACTAGATAGTGCGTAGACACTAAAAACAGTCAAAAAGGCAAACAATTACCCCTGAATGCAGGATTAAATGGCTATTTTGCACTGTTCATTTTAGCAGTTTTTGTTATAGTCATTGTTTTTGTCATTAAATTTAGTCAATATTTTTGTCATATTATCATAATTTATTTTACACTAAAAAGACATTTAATCAGTGTTGTTACTGTTAGTGTTAACTAAAACTAACTAACTAAAAATAATTTCCATTCATTGAGACAAAGCTGAAATAAAATAATATTTCTAAAATAATAATAAAAGAATAATAATAAAATAATAAAATTAAAATAAATGTTAATTTAATAAAATTAAAATATATATATTTATGAAAAAGTTATTCCTTAAAATAAGTTTTAAAACCTTTATTTTATAAAAAAAAATTAAGAGAAATGTTTCTTGGCAACTAACTGAAAAAACTAAAATGACTAAAACTAAAAATATAAATATAAAAAAATATATGTATAAAAAACGAAGGCAAAATTCTTTAACAAACATTTTTTAAAAAACTAATAAAAATGACAAAAGCACAAAATAATTACTAAAATTTAAAATGTAAACTGTACATATAAAAATAAAAGTCAAATTCAAATTATTAACAAATACTATAATAGAATATAAATAATATTAAAATGCATCTAATTAGAAAATAATGTTTCAGTTTATAAGAAAAAACTAAATAAACAGAATATTTAAAATTATTTTATCAAATGAAAGATTAGCGCATTGTTAATATCTAGCAGTTGTAATGTATTCTCATATTTTTGTAAACAATAGGTTCAATTGTGTAATTGAAATGTGCAGTTTTTATGTCTATATTATCATTGACAAAAAAAAACTTTTTAATGAATATTTCACTGACGGAATAAACAATGACATTGGTCTATACTGAAATCTTTCCCCATCTCTCCGTTGCACTGATTGCAACACCACACCACCACCACCCCCCCCCCCCCCCCGAACCGCCCCCTCACTACACCCTCATCCCGTCGCAGCGAGAGTGGGGCGAGAGCAGCTCTTTTCGGCATGCGGGTGGCACGTGGGTGTGCTGAAAGTGAGACAGGGAGGGAGGAAAGCGCTACTTTTTGCTCGGTGCTCAACACAGCTGCCACCTCACCAACTCAACGAACAGCCTATGCCAACCAATCCTACCGAGCTCAGCTCACCACCTGTTCAACAAGCACCACAGCAAAAGAGAGAGTAAAAACAGATCTCTCCTTGAATAACCCCCAATCAGGGTTTCCTATTTTCTCCAGCTTTCTGACAAACCACTGCCAAAAAGTCATTATGATGAGCAATTACAGTCGATTCATGTATTAAGCCAGTAATATGATATAAACATAATACTCCATCCAGGAATATTTGATCAACAACAAAAACATTGAGACAAAGGACAAAAACTAAAGAAGCCTAGGATCTTTTTTTTTCTTTTCTTTTTGACGTGAAAAATCGAATTTTCCTTGACAGTTTGACGTATAAGAGGTATTTTTACCATTAAAATGTCCTGCGTGTTTCATAGCTTACAATGTCCTCCTCATTATATTATATGGATAATGTTTTCAAAACAAAAAAACATTTCTATTCAATGACGTTAGCCAACCATAAGTGAACCTCAAAAATCCATGTCAAGACATCTTAAAAAAGACATTTCTGATTTCATTGCCATCTGGTGCTATCTTACATACATCTAGTAATCAGCATACCGTGTATTAGTAATGTAATGACAGATTTGCATGCAAATTAGCAATGCATTCTGAGGGTCATCTGCAGATGCTGGGTTACTAGATTACGACGGATTAAGCATGATTCAAATATAGGATTAAGTTAAAGAGGTGTCATAAAAGTGCTTCTTTGTCCGCCTTTGTCTCCGCACACATCCGGAGACAGCAGTGCACAGGGGAGCCTGCGAGATAGGGAGATATGCATCACTAGAACCCAGAGTTCTACTCGTGAAACCGCCGCAAATGTAATGGGTCTCTTGCTGGTATTGCTGTGATGCAATACCATGCCAGAAACAGCATCGCCATCTGACCTTATCAAGACAGCTGAGCGCCCGCACACGCACTTGCATGTGGCAACCGAGTGGGCATGAAAACCACAGGCCCGGCTTCATCTCCAGCACGCATCCCTCCACCTCTGCAGAAGCTCACGCATGCACCTTGTCAAACAGGAAGCGTGCTCCGTTGCAGCGGTGCAGCTTTTGGACTGTGTGCGATTTGCATTGACAAAGAGAAGGAAACGAAAGGAGGGCGTATTTCAGCTCTCTGCCAGCACGCCGTATATAGTGTGCGGCGCGATGTGTGGGAGAGCAAGGCAGGACAGTTCCTGCTCGCTCTCTCGCTGCTTTCCATGTGCTTTGCCTACGGACACACGTCGTGCGCCTCGTCTCTGCCCGGCTACAGGAAACAGCAGCGCACAAGCTTGTTGTCCAATCCTGGACTATTCAAATTCAAATGCTCTGTTATCTGGAAGTGGCATGAGGAAGAATAGAACAACTATGAGGGGCTATGCGGTGCTGAATGTCTACTGTATGGCCTGGCAGTAAAAATACAGTTATTTAAAGGGATAGTCCACCCAAAAATGAAAATTCTGTCATCATTCACGACCCTCAATTCATCCTGTGTAACACAAAAGGCGTTTTAATAAATCAGAATGTTTTAAGAATATTATTTCAATATAATGAAAGTAAATGGGGTCCAAAAAGAGAAAAATCATAAAAGTGTGACTAATGCACTATATTATAGGTGTTGTCAAGCGATTAACCGCATCCAAAATAAAGGTTTGTTTACATAATATATGTGTGTGTACTGTGTATAATTATTATGTATATATAAATACACACACATGCATGTATACATTTAGGGGGGGAAAAATATATTTATATACTTATATATATATATAATATAAATTATATAAAAATATATACAGTATATACATGCAAATATTTCTTGTGTGTATTCAAATATACATAATAATTATACACACAGCACACACACATATATTATGTAAACACAAACCTTTTAATCGCGTTGAATCGTTTGACAGCACTTCTATATTACAATTAAAGCAATACAATAGATTGGTGTGAAGAGCAAAGTTAAGTTAAAAACCTTTCAATCTGCCCAAACGATTCTTTTGAATCAAATCTTTTTCAATTAATTGGTTAATCCAGTTCACAAAACCAGATTCATTCACGAATCAGACTGATCCGGTGCTCAAATTCAACTCACTAACACAATGATCCATTTGTAGCAGGCCCACTGGATTGGAAGAAAAATCAACTTAAATTTCAGCTTCACAGACTCTAGACTCTCGAATATAGCACACAAGTTGTATGAACCACATTTATGATATTTTCTGATACTTTTATGGTGCTTTTTTGAAGCTTGAAAGCTCCCCGTTCGTTGCAGTTAAACAGAGAGTGACCAAGACATTTGTCCAAAAAAAAAACTCCTTTTGCATTCCACGGAAGACAGAAAGTCATAGAGGTTTGGAACGACATCAAGGTGAATTATGATGACAGAATTTTCATTTTTGTGTAACAACTCCGTTAACCTATTTTCCGACCCACAGACACTGTATCTAATGTAACATTGTGTTTTAAAGAAAGGTGTGCTCCATGCGTGGTTACTCATAAACGGTTTAGGTGAATGAGGGTGTATGTGTGTGCTCGTTGGTGCGTACGTACGAGTTTCCGTGTGTCTTTGTATAACTGTATGTGTGTGTGGGTGGGTGGGTGCTCTATTTCTGATCAGATGAAACACCTGCACATACTATTGTTCTGCTTGGGAAAGATGAGACTGGTTTTGTCCCTGTGCAGCATGTGCTTCATTTTTCACATGTGCACGTGTGCGTAGAACCTTTTGCTTTGCCAATACACTGTTGTCTGTTTTAACGTTACCTAATTAGTCAGCAAAGAGCTCATGTAATCTAGTGACATGTCTAGCAGCATTATAAATTCTTAATGTATTGAATCAATACAGACAGATCAATCAAAGCAAGGGTTGAGGGTCAAGAGTCTCCCCACCGTGATGAAATTCACTCAAAGGTAGATGTACTGTGTCTCCATTCATCCTCACACAAGCTGCTTCCTGCTTTTTATGCTTCTTTCTCTGTCTGTTCCTCTCTCTTCTAAGCTCCACTAATACAGCTTCTCTATCCATCTGATTCCATCAAGGACAAAGCACAGTTCTGGTAGGTTCCCATAGTAACAAAGTATGTGTTGCTGCTTTAGGGGGCTTTTGTGCATTGTCTTCATCGGGGTTCTCACAAAAGCGGCGGGCTGACCAATAGCTCTCGTTTTCCTCAACCTTGAGCCGTCGGCGCAACCTGGAACCCATGCCGTTGTAAACATCTCAGTGTTGAATATCAGGGAGGTTGTGCTCTTCTGATGAGCAAGATCCTTCATTAGCATATTACACGCAACTGCTGACAGGGAAATATTCGTATAATCATCATGCATAGTGTTTTTGCTGCGCCGTGTGTTTTACTAAGTCAATCGCTCATACTAGACCGCCTCCTCCACTTAAAGGCTAATGGACGACTAAATGTATCAAGGAAGGATTTAAGTAATATCAGATGGCATAAAGGAACTGTAAACAGGCAGTGCATCTGGGTAAATTATGCTGTACTACCTGCACACTATGTCTGAGATGGAATTTGTTTCATAGTGCATACTATAAGACCGACATCTCCCAACACATATTTGATTTCAAATTTCTATTTTTAATACAAGGCAGGCTCAATCGACAGCATTTGTGCCATTATGGTATGTGTATCACAAAAATATGCGATCCGTATGGATCAAGCACAGCGGTTTGAAACGCATGTGATTCTCGGATTAATTGCAAAGTTTAACCATCATAGAGTGAAAGCTTATCCTTTGCACGTGTTTTAGGTCCTGTCACTTTAAACATTCAAGTGATTTTAAGCCATGCGAGCGCAAGAAGACGCATTTCGAACTTGCTGTGCTCGACAGCACACGAACACAGAGTTCCGTTCTCTTCCGCCTCTATTTGAGCTTGAACAGGCACATATATGCAAAATAATGTTAGATAAAATACCCAACTCGGCGATTATCCTTGTAATCACAGTCACTTATGGCTTATGTCAACGTAAACAATGGATTTGTACATTAGCTCTTAAAGCGACAGCAGCCTAATATACCCGCTGCTGTCTGTCATTAATGTTAATCAAACAACAAAATACTCAAAGAAAAAACTTTTGTAGCTTTAACAAAGATGAATTATATTTTATTTATACAGTTAAGTGTTATTTTTGCTTATTAATTTATTTTAAACTTTCCTGAAAAACATAAAGCACTGTTTATTTCAGTTGTATCTTTGTTCTGTTGTATTAATCTAATGCTTGTAATGTGCTTGCTTATTATTTTCTATGCAGAGTCACTCACCTACAAAATCACCTCAATCATTCAAGTAATTTGTTTTCATATCACAATACATATCGCAGAAAAACTCAATATTGCCATGTCAGTTTTTTCCAATATTGTGCAGCCCTAAAACGTATGCACCCAATTGTCCAGCCCATCATGGAAGAAAACGGGCCACTGTGTTAACGTTAAAAGACTCACTGTTTTAATAGTTTACACAAAATACACCAAAAGTGACTTAGTGTTGTAAAAATATTGTAACAAATAATGTTCTTTTTATAATATTATAATCATTTGCATCCTTTGTAGTGCCTCACTGTAACCTTGATTTTTGCTTTTTTAGTCAAAATGATTTGTTTTAATCAACATTATCCCACAAACTTAAAGAATATTCCTTAAAGTAAAGAAACATCGCATGTCAAGCAACATGGAAGAAGAGCTTTCAAATGTTTTTGCATTAATCTGTACAAATAAAAGAGAAAAATGTGCCAAATAGTTCAATCCCTCACTCTCTCATTGCACAATTTCATTCAGTTGCTTATTGCTTTCTCCCTATTTGGTTCAGAATGCACACCTGACGACCATTCAGAGAGATTTTAAACAGCTTGCGCTCTGAATTGGCAGCAATCAGAGGCTTTTTGTCGCAGACTAATTGTAGACCAAAACATTAAAGAGCTGTAAGGCAGGAAGCATGCCTCTCTCCAGAGAACTGTGGTCACTGCATTCATTGGCAGCTCTGACCTTTTTGCCTTGGATGGAAGATGTCTGACCTGACAGCCCCTCAATAGGGTGAAAAGTGTCATGCACTATAGGGACAAACATCTACTTATACATACACACACACAAAGGTCAGGAAATGCCCTGACCATGACCATTTTATGAACGATAATCCATAACAAAAATCCTCCATCGCCACATTGAGCTGAAAAGGTGAGCAGGTGAGAAGCATTAATCAGTGCTGACTTATTACTGTTATTACTGGACTGTTGTTGAGCTGAGTGAATGACATCATGCTCGTGCTGGTCAAAAGTTCAACTGGTATTCAAGGGTGGCATTAATGTCACAAAAATGTGATGTTGAAAGAAAATATTTTTAGCATTTTCAAAATGCATTATTTACTACACCACAGTCATTTTAGTAACACACACTAAAAATGCCAAAGACAACTTGCTGATGACAATAATGGGCTCAAACATCAGTCAGAATGTCACCATAAGACACCAGAAACAATATTAGTTATGTGATTAAATTTACAGTGTGCTGGACACTTAAAATAAATACTATGTAATTCCAAAATATTGACAAAAAAAGTATTTCTATTGTGTTGTCCTAGGGTTTGAATCAGAAACATACAGCATGACCAATGTAGACTGAAACCCGAAACAAATTCATTCTTGAACCGGTTCTTTTAATAAACAGTTCAAAAAGTTATTGATTTGAATCAATCTGAAACACCCATAATTTCACCCATAAAATCCATCTGAAAAACCCATATAATTTACAGTATTTCAGAACTTTATCACTGAAATATAGGCTACACAACAACAACAACAACAACAACAACAACAACAACAACAACAAATTGAGCTCAGGAGATTTGTATCAATATCTAGTCATACTCAGCATGCCAATGTTCAAGTTAACATATTATCTGGCATGATGATTCACTTCAAGTTGCATACAGCATAAATGTAAAGGCTGACAAAGTCCAAAATGTGGAAGTATTTTCCATACTCAGATTCAGAAGCACCCATACAGAGTTCCTCTCATCACCTTTGTCATTTTGACCCAAATATAACCCAACCCCTTGCTCAGAGAGGATTGGAAGAATGACCTATTGACCTCTTCATGCCCACCGCGCTCGTGCTCCCTGAGGTAAACAAGGGCAAATGCCACTCAGAAGAGGGCATAAGAATGCCTGACTCTCGTCCAGCTGTCTTTCTTCCAGGGGCCGCATGTTTTTCCAATTAGCACGGCGTATGATAACCAGAGGGCACTTTACTGTCAACTCAAATCAGCAAAAAGCATCCCAACACTCCTAGCCAACAGGATTCAAGAACAATCAAATGGCATTTAACCCACAGTGATAAACATCGGCGTGCCTATCGATCAAACTATTTAAATTTTGTTGCTCAACATTATCTGAACTTTACAGACTAAACAAACAGAAAAGTTCAATGCCTTGCCTGTTCCATCCCCTCGAGCAAACTGTGGTTACATCACTGGATTGCTTCAGGCATGGATCAACATTTGCCACCCACAATACTCCGGTCCAGACAGACACAACAGTTCACACACTACCTACGGACCGGTGGTGCTAACCACCAAGCTTCACATCGACAAACAAACATGACTTCACCACACCCTGAATCAACCAACGCACGTTCAATTTACTTTTATAAACTCTTGTAAAATTTGCTCAGCGTAGCTGGTGCCTTAATTTTGTTGATCCGCTCGCAGGCTTGTGTGGTGCCTGATAGTTATCACCATTTTATACATCTATTTATATGGTGCAAACTATGTACAGTCACAAACAGCTCTTTGTAAACCGAGCATATGGTTGAGGGACACTGAAAGAAAGAAAAACAGAAGAGGTCTGGTCTACACAAAGAGTGGCATAATACAAGTCTATCAGGCCTACCTCAAAAACCTCCGCTAAAACAATGCATGCACTGAAGATGACTAAATTCTAGAATAGAATAGAAAGTGCATTTACTTTTACTATTTTCAGTTCCTCTTTCCGGTTCTAGTCCCACTAATCCATTCTCTGTTATCTTAAACTCATCCCTGAACCAAGTTGAATGAAAAGTTCATCAAAAAGTGACTGAAAATAATGAGAGCCGAGAAATACTTCCCAAATCGGTCTGTTGCGATGATATTCATCATTCTAATAATGAATAATTAGCCCAACTCAATTACCTGCACATTAATTATTCAGTCCTATTAACAAAGCTCGGAAACTGCAGTTTAAAAAAGTGTGAATCCACCCTTGCACGAGCGTTTCTGGGGACGCTTAACCAAACGCACAGAAACCGATGACGTCGCCACTTTACGAACTTCTGATTGATGCAGCTATAAGCATAGCATAAACACCTGTGCTAATTTATGTAAATCGACATGGCACAATGTATCTCAAACATACTGTACCCAGTGTTTGGTTTTCTTCTCCTGACGGTCCCAGGAATCTAATCCAGGTACACACCCTCCTCACACACCCTGTTCAGAAAAAGATAAATGTCATTAGTGCCTGCAACACTGGTTTTATTAAAGTACACACACACATACCTACAAAAAAAATATGTGCAGCAATATTCATTATGCCATGTCATCTAGTCTAGTGCAGAAGTTACCAATAATCGGGTAAGGTATCTGTATTTTAACACTACACATTATCAGCAAAGGTATGACAGTGGGTTAGCAAACTTGTTCCCGTAAGCCAATAAACTTGTGCGATTGTGTCCAGCATCGGTCAGATTCCCTGTCAGTGCCCACTAGCCAGCTGTCAGTTCAGCCAGACTTCATATAGGACTTAAAAACAAGCAGCAAGCAGCAGCAAAGCAGCACAAAACCACAAGCCACAACACAAGCAGCTTTTCTTTACTTTCATTCTCATTTGTTTTCACCGCTCCTCTACTATCTCCCCCTGCCCAGGTCAGTCGCTCACCTGACATGGCATCCTTCAGATCCTCAGGGGCTCCAAACCTCTTTCCTCTCTGTTGTGGCAAACGCGCAAGCCCGTACAAATCACCATTCGCTCACTTTCTGTGCGAGAAGCTATTTCCCTACCGCTGTCTGCAGCCTTCTCTCTCTCTCTCTCTCTCTCTCTCTCTCTCCCTCTCTCCCTCCTCCTCTTTCGTACACTCTTTGGTTGCTCCCACTCCTGCTACCTTCACTTGCTCAGAGAAAGGAGCAAAAGAGTGAAAAAAATGATCATGTTTCTTCGACGTAAGCAGCTGCACTCTGATTGGCCGGATGGTCCGAAGGAGGTGTCAACCAAGGCGAAGGCACACGGGCAATGGCTGCAGGCATTAAAATAGGTCTCGCCTTGCCCTGCTGCTGCACAAAACGAAAGAAAAGAAGGGCAGGAGAGTGAGCGCGAGCAAGAGACTACCTCTTTTTCAAAGCAGGAAGGAGGGGAGGCCGTGAGTATTTCCTGTTGTGCAGCTGAAGCGAGCGAGGACGTCACGCGCAGCATTCTCACTCTGGCGGGGTGTCAACACAGACGCCGGCTCATCTTGACACTCTCAAGACGACCTCAGGATTACAACACACACATGCAGATTCTTCCCAGCATCCTTCCCAGATTCAACTTAACACTGCGATGTGAGTTGGAGAGCTAGATCTAATGTTTTAATACTACTTTAAAAGAGTATTGGTTGTATATGCTGTACAAACTGTTGTGAGACAATTAAAACCACATTAAAAGAAGCACATAGGCATATCACTCATCTCTGATCCCCCTCGATAAGGAATCGGCCCTAAGTATGCCCCCCCCCCCCGCCCCCCCAGATCGCTATCTTCCATCTTAACCTTGTATCTTCAACAAGAAATCCAATTATGTAACCTGAAGCAACAGGTGGAAAAGCACAGCCCAGATGCAGGCATCCATTCTGTCACACTGTGTAAGCGGTGATACGCCTCAACTGTTTCCTTCCATACCAGCACCATGAGAACAAATCCTTCCCCTCATCACGCAAACAAAAAACAACAGTGGCTCACTGCACAATTCAGCATTTAACCACAACTGGTGCATGCCAGTTTTCTTGTAGCTCAAATGGCATGTCGATAACAACCCCAAGGTCATGGGTTTAAGCGATTAAATGTATATCTTAAAGGGTTAGTTCACCCAAAAGTTAAAATTCCGTCATCATTTACTCACCCTAAAGTTGTTCAAAACCTGTATGAATTTCTTTCTTCTGCTGAAAGTCAATAACCAGTTGATGGACCGCATTGACTTCCATAGTATTTTATTTTCCTCAATGGGGCCCATCAACTGTTTGGTTACAGACATTCTTCAAAATTTATTCTTTTGTGTTCAGCAGAAGAAAGAAATTCATACATGTTTGGAACAACTTGAGGGTGAGTAAATGATGACAGAATTCTCATTTTTGGGTGAACTAACCCTTTAAATTAGGGGTGCAACAATACATTCATGTCACGATTTGGTTCGATACATGATCTCAAACAAAGCCAAAGTAGAGCCAACAAAAATCTCGGAAATATGATAACATTTGACAAAAAGTTATTTGGATTAAAATGCTAAATTTGGCATTATATCAGGAATCGACTTGAATAGGTTTGGTCTTTTCCCTTCTCCCCCAAGCACAGGACAATGGTGACACCAGAATAGACATATTTATGATTCTGCTTAGCTAAAAATACAGAATTATGTTAGACACATATGCTTGCACTCTGTCCCAAATAATGTATTTTATTTTTCATTTCAATAATAATTAACACGGAAGCTCAAATGTGTGACCTTTTGGGTTTACCATACTTGATGTACCATTATCATATTTGACGCTAAATAAAATCTGTCTAAACTTTCATTTTGGGTTAACTATACACAGTACATATTGTCGCCATCCACGATACATACTGTTGCATTTCTGTATTGTGATATATTGTGACATTGAATGCAAAAGCTGTTTTGGATAATTTAGTCTGCTAAACTGTAAATGCAATTTGTGTGCAGTTTGTTCCTTCATCAATTAAAATGGCATGAGCTCTAAAAGACTTGAAACCAGTGCCCTCTGTAACCAATGACAGCGCTGTGGTTTGAGTAAGTGCCGGAGGGTGACCTTTGACTTCCTAAAATTGTACTGAGGGTTCTCTGCATTTAATGGTTTGGTTTGCACCGAGGAACAGGCTGTCACAAAGAACGCTTATTAAAATTTCCGTCAAAGGGGCACTTAAGAATTTGAAGCCTTTGAATATGCTTCCCTGATTCCAGGAACCCATTTGTTTATGTTGGCATTAGGGAATGAAAGCCATTTCGAGAGGTGAATCAAAAATGTGTGTGTATGTGTGTGTGGGTTTAAAGTGAGAACATAAAAGGTGGGTCAGTTTACCTTTAAAAGTGACTTTCCAACAGAAACAATTGCAAACAAATTGCCAGAAAGCCTAGATGTGTCAAAGCTCAACATGGAATCAATGTGATTGATTTTGTTGTGGAAAAAATGCGTAAGGACATTTGTCAAACCTCCAACTCTGTCTGTTGCTTCTTGATGGATAGAACCCAGGTGATGGAAAACAAAATGATGTTTATGTATCATATGTCAGTGTCAGGAAGAGATACTGTGGGTGAGTTTATGCATTGCCCTGGACATATATATCAAGCCAGAGCAAAGAGCACTGGCTCATCTATTTGGCATAGTCAAATAAACTAATTTGCCTGATGGGTTGTAAATACTTGGTTACACCCTTGACCCTGCTCTACTGCTATGATGCTGCTTACATAACCTTACTGCCTATGCCTATACACAATATATAATGTCCTAAATTAATCAAAAGAACAAAATAGTACAAATTCAGCCTAAAAATGAAATAGAATGCAAATAAACATATTTATTTTGGAAAAAAAAGGCTGAATTGATTGATGCGTGACTTGGGTCATTGGATGTGTGTGTACAGGTATATGTGGACACAAATGTGTACATGGGTATTACAAGGTAAACATGGCTTATGAGGACGCTTGCTGTGTCTTTGTGTACCAAATGGCTTAAAAAACATACTAAACTGTTTATATTAAATTTTAAAAACGGTTACACTTTATTTTAAGGTGTTATTGTTACAGTGTAATTATATATTTAAGTGCTGAGTAATATTTAGTAACTACATGTACTTATTATAGGGTTAGGGTAGGATTAGGGTTCGGTTTAGGGTAAGTTGCATGTAATTATGCATAATTTACTGTTATTACTATGGTAAGTACATGTAACATATGTAACATGGACACTGTAAAATAAAGTGTTACCTAAAAAAAATTCTAATGTTTTGTGTCATGGGTAGATTTAGGGGTAGAGTTGTGTAGGGGGATAGATTATATGGTTTGTACAGTATAAAACCCAATACGCTGGAGAGTCCCCGTAAACCATATATTCAAGAATATGTGTGTATGTATGCATACAGACATACATACAGTACAATATATATATATATGCATGTACACACACACACTTTAACATTCTTTTAATTATTTCAGCTCTCTAATTACAAGACAATGTATGTAATGCATGTTTGAATTACCACGTTAAACAGAAAATAATAATAGGCTAATTGTTCTATCATATCACAACATGGTCATTTATAGCAGGTGCCACCTGACTTCAGCAACAATCGCCCATCGAGAGCCTCCCTAAAGGGGCCCTTCACTGACTGCGAGCGCGTCATGGAACATTCCCGGAACGAGCCAAAGTCCCACCCACCTGCTCTCCTGCTCACACACATACACGCGCACTGGCGGTGTGTACATGAAAATACAGATCACAACATTACCCATGCTGAAAAAACGAACGGTCTACAACAACACAAACAGCACAGACCCTTCTACATTCATGACAGTCGCTCTCAGGATAGACATTTATCTCGCTTTTCGCAACAGACCTGCAAATTCTTTAGCATATTACGCAATATTCACTATCTGCAAACTGGGTATTCCCCACATGTCCCAATAACTGGAGGAGACCCATCCGCGAGGCATGTTACTTAATCACGCTTTCAAAAGAATTGTCACTCCCTGACATGCTAAGAACAAGGTGTAGCACTTACCGGTAGAACGTTTTCAAATCCGCCCACAACATTCCAAAAAAAAGTGTCAAACGCCTCATGCAAAGCCACTGTCGCTTCCAGACTGGCACAAAATATCAGTTCAATTCGAATTGGGACACAACTGCTGCAGACGCCAGGTGTTGGAGTACAGTGTGGTGCGTCTTTGCTTCAGGAAGAGATGAAAGTGAGTTAGTCCGCTTCGGCTGGGGCTTCACGACCGGCTGGGGTGGTGGGGGGGAGCAGACGGGGTTATTCCTAGCGTCGCTTCCCAGAATAGAAAAGCGAGAGGGAAGAAGTAGAGAGAGAATCTGCGCGCGTGTGTGTCAGTGTGATTGTGACGTCATCGGATCCCCCAGCGCGCGTCCCCGTGGAGCAGCAGGAGGGGGGAGGAGGGAGTGGGGTTGACCGAGACTACCCGCCCGGCCTCTTCCTTGTCTTGATAGGAGGGAACTCCCTTGGTGAAATTTCTCCAGAAGGCGCTCCTCTGACTCCAAACCGCGACAGATGTCTTGTGTTTCTTGCAATTTGATGCATCAGGGCAGGGCGAGAACGCGCAGTGACATTAGGTCTACTTGAATTGCACATCCCAAGATTTAATTTTGAAATGCCCTTTCATAATGTTAGAGGAGCAGCTATTAAATGACAGAATGAGATTTAGTATCTACCGAGATGTATATCATCCATGAACTGTTGCACTTTTCAACATCACGTTTTTCCATTTTCTATTCAAAAATCATAGTGACCTGTTTTCCCTGCCCACATGCATGACACATTGTTTAGGAAAGAAAAAGTGTAGGCGGTAAATAGTGAGACATCTAATTGTCAACTCTGCTTCATTGACTGTTTACATACAGAATATTTTGATATTAAT
This sequence comes from Gobio gobio, assembly GCF_949357685.1. Classification (NCBI taxonomy): domain Eukaryota; kingdom Metazoa; phylum Chordata; class Actinopteri; order Cypriniformes; family Gobionidae; genus Gobio; species Gobio gobio. The sequence goes on along the minus strand of NC_137105.1, from coordinate 13,916,859 downwards.
GAGAATTTGGTAATGTTTTGATTATTATGTATATCCTGATTGCCATACTTTAAATCAATATCGCAATCTAATTACTGGATATCCCTGTATTAACTACAATTTTAGATCACGAAAACAAATGGTGATAGAATTTTCATTTTTGGGTGAACTATCCCTTTATCCTGATAATTCTGGGTAAGAAAGATCTTATAGAGAAAGGCGGTGCTTCAACATTTTGTAAACATTAAAAGTAATGTCACACATTTCTGTGTTACTGTTAAGGACACAAATGAGAATGAATATGTTCATTACTATGTCCATTGTCCAATATTACTTAAAATGCAGCACAACATGAGTACATCTTTTTCTGAGTAAAGTCTTAACCAGAATTGGAAAATTATATACATGTAAACATGGTCATTGTTCACGTGCATGTATCTTGTTTGGCCCAAAATAAACAGGGATTATTAAAGTAAACTGGGAGGATTTCTTACATAGTTATTCAAGGACCTGTTGCTGTTCACTTCATGTGTGAATCGGCTTTTGCCTACATTGTGGGGACCAAATGTCGCCATGAGGACCATAAAAAACTGTCATCTAAATTGTGGAAAGCCAAAAATGCAGGAAGGCTTGTTTGAGGCTTCAGTTTAAAGGGTTAGTTCACCAAAAAAGGAAAATTCTGTCATTAATTACTCACCATCATGTCGTTCCAAATCCGTAAAACCTTCGTTCATCTTTGGAACAAAAATGAAGATATTTCTGAGAAGCTTCTGAACCAGCCATAGGCAGCAACGGCATTGCAACTTTCAAGGCCCAGAAAGGTACTAAAGATCGTTGAAATACTGTGGTTCAACCTTAATGTTATGAAGCGAGAATACTTTTTGTGTCCAAATAAAAACCCGCTTCCAGGTTCTATGTCAGAATGCTGGCTCATTTTTAAAGTTGAACCACAGTATTTCAACCATCTTTACTACATGGATAGCTTAGGACAATGACATTGAAGAGAAGAGATTGTTAAATAAAGTTGTTATTTTGGGGGGGGTTTTGCGCAAAAAAAGTATTATCATCGCTTCATAAAATTAAGGGGTGTAATGGTACACGAATTCGTACCAAACCGTTCCAATACAGGGCTTTCGGTACGGTGCACGTGTGTACCGAACGGTTCCGAATGCAATCTTTAACAGTCGGCTTGTTTTAAGCGCGGAACACACTTCAATCCGAGTTCCCAAATGAACATATTAAAGGGTTAGTTCACCCAAAAATGAAAATTCTGTCATTAATTACTCACCCTCATGTCGTTCGACACACCCGTAAGACCTCCGTTCATCTTCGGAACACAAATGAAGATATTTTTGTTGAAAGCTGATGGCTGAGAAAGGCTTCAGATAGGCCTCCATTGGCATTCAGTACATTAACACTCACAAGACCCATAAAAGGCACTTAAAACGTCGTTACAAAGTCCATCTCACCACAGTGACTCTACAATAATTTTACGAAGCGACGACAATAGTTTTTGTGCGCAAAAAAAATCAAAATAACGCCTTTATCCAACTTATTCTTGTCTTCCGTGTGTGCCTCCACGACGCATGCGCGAGAATATGACGTAGATGAACGGAGGTCTTACGGGTGTCGAACGACATGAGGGTGAGCAATTAATGACAGAATTTTCATTTTTGGGTGAACTAACCCTTTAAGTATTCGGTCCATTTTATCACGAAATTCAAATGATAAATGCCGTTTTGACGCTCTTTAATGTGACGTGACAGATCACTGTATATGTGCGTCAGTTCACTTCAAGCGGCTGCACTGTAAAAAAAAAAATTGGGGGGGGAAAATTGTGCAAATTTATCATTACATATTGGCCCAATAAATGACTTCCAAATAATTATCCCCATGCAAAAAGATGCATTGTACTAATCATAGCTTAAGGTCTTCACTCAAAATTAAAATTGTATATTCACCGAACATATTTAATTGTGCTCAGTCAATCTATGAAGTCGAAGTGAAAAATCCATGTTGGCTGAACAAGTCCTACGTCCGACAAACGGTATACCCATGCGAAAATGCACTTGAAGAAAACCGTTAGTGTGGAGATTTCAAATGCGGAGCGCGGGAGCGGCAGCGCGAGACGAACCAGCAGGTGCTGAAGACCGAAACAGACATTCCCAAGATAATAGAGATATTCATGGAGTTTTGCTTTATGACCCGGTATGAAGTTTAAAAGACATTTTGTAGAATGCATTCATTGGTTTCATGCGTGTGTTCTCGCTTACCACATAATTATCTAATGGTAGCCTGTAGCCAATAGTTTTATTTTCCTCATGTCTTATATGTCTAAAACAATAGGTAATAAGTAAATTAAGTCATTTGTGTGATATGTGTGCCATGCGACCCAGTGCCGTTAGATTGCATTTGGAGTCGGCCTCTTTCAGGGCTTGAGCCTTTTATTTTCAAACACGTCAAGCTCGTGATTTTCTTATTCATCCATTAATTCGTCTCATCCTCATTATATAATGAAGTAACTTCTGTTCTGTCATTTGCCAGATGTGATGCAGGGGAACCTTGTCATTAATGTTAGTTTTTATTTTTAATTGCAGGTTTTTAGCCTATGCAGTGCCGCGTTTTCTTCACCACATTAAGACATCCTGTTATGCAGAAGACTTATTGAATGTATTCAGAGTTTTTCCTTATTGAAAATAAGGTATTTTCACCAAATATCCTGTGTTGGAATTTACTTGTTAATAAAGTAATGTGATAAAATGTCAACCCTGTTGTCTGTGTTCTGTATTTTGCTTAATACATTTAGGCTATGTTTTTAGTCATTTTTGTCTTTTGGGACAGTGAGAAATAAACAATTGTGACTACAATTTAAAACATTTAATTGGACCAATCTCACAGTTTCACTGTAAAACATTTCTCCAATTCAAAAATTGCTAGTGACCGATCACATCTAAATTTTTTAGTTGGCCAAATTGAATTTCTGTGAATTAAATTGTCAATTCACAGAAATTCAATTTGGCCAACTGAAAGATTGGAGAGGCCTTACATTTTTTACAGTGTGTGTTCAACTCTTTCGCTAAATATATGCACTATATTAGTCTATATAATTCATTATATTCTACTTAACCTATTAGTGATCTCTTGTTTATTTAATGTATGTTTAAATAAATCTGTCATGAAAATGACAGCCACTGTGTATAAATGATTACATTTCAACAACGAATTGGAGAAAAAACTATTTTATAATTAGATTTAGAAGTTAACGGTGTCATGAACTGGCTTTTTTTATTTTTTTATACTGTTGTCTGAGGTCAACTTATGCCGTTCGCGTGGTTTTTACATTCTAAAACATCATAATGAATAAGTAATAGGCTATTTTCTGCCAGGGTTTTGAGGCTCTCTGAAAAACGCTCGGTTTTGATGGGCGTGCCGCACTGAAGACTTGGAAGTAAACGCCCACGGCTAGGATTGGATAAGATTTGCATATTTAATAAGCTTCAGCTCCCCTCAGTACATGTGGGGATTGTTTTGAAAGCGTCTGGGGAATTGCTCACAGGGCTCGCAAAATGCCTTTATCAAACAAACACAATGATTCATCTCTCATCCACCTGCGATAGATTGGAATGTTATTTTTGTATTACTTGGCCCGCCCGATCGGTGAATATAACCGCAAATATATAAGCCCCGGGATGTTGGGCTTTGCGAGCACTGGCGTTACAAGTCCGAGTCTGATCACAAATGAACCAATAACACTTTCTCCAGCCTGTGACCGAGTGCTAAGGTATGTTATCGATAGATATCAAACGATCTGTAACAATGCAATACTAACACACATAAAAAAACATGTTTTACTCACATAAGTGTGTGTTGCACTGTTCCTGTCGGATCCAATATAGAAGGCACAGCATTGTATTTTAATCTCAATATGTCTGCAAATCCAGTCTCAACCTGTATCTTGTTTACAATCGATTCTGCTGTGAATTGAAGCGAACAAACGCACAATGTCTTACGCAGGTGAGCTGGAACCGGCATGTTTATTGCTCGGTAGCGCGACCCGTTTAGCTCCACGAGTCGGTGGGCGGGCTTGAGGTGGTGCTTCTGCATTCTATGACGTCAGTGGTCGACATATTCTGAGATCTCTCGTTTTCTGGGCCTGGTGTCAATAAAAGCTTTTCTTGGACTAACAAGGGCGTTTTCAGCTCTGAAACTTACAGGATATTCTTATATCACGATAAACTTTTATATATCAAAGGCTCAAAAAGGTACGTACCGAACAGTCAGTTTTGTGTACTGTTACACCCCTACTGTAGTCAAAAATATCATAAATTTGTGTTCCAAAGATGAACAAGGGTCTTGCGGGTTTGGAACGACATAATGGTGAGTAATTAACGACAGAATTTCACATTTTTGGGTGAACAAACCCTTTAAGGGGTAGGATATAGAAAATATCATTAGCTCATTATAAAGTCACTAGAAATCAGTAAGTGATATGAAACGTGTATTGTCTTGTCAGGAGTGGTGCATCTGTTCTGTATTGTGTTAAATGGATTACTGGCTAGGTTAGAGTGGCTTACGTTTCCTTTAAGGAGCTCGTGATCACATCAGCTGTGACCTGGAGTTCCCATCACTTTGGCAATAGGGATCTCCTCTGTAATCCTCAGCAAGGGCATCCCCAAAGAAACACTGGCATCTGAGTCACTCAAGCATAATCGGCAGCGCACAGACATAACTCAGAGTTGCCGGACAAGCTTAGACATCACAGCCAATGGCGCTTTCCCACAGGAAATAAAGTGGAAATGGAAATGTCTGCGTTTGACCCAAAGGGCATGCTTCATCAACATTTATCAAGTCATCTTGCCGCACTGGTTGGCGTTTGCTTCTGGTGAGTGCCTGTGCAGGTGTCTGCATGTATTCAGTGTGCAGAGTCATTTGCTCAAGGACACCAAGGGTGTTCCCAGCAGCACAGAGCTGTTCTCAGTTAATTATCGGTGGACCGGATAAAAACACTGCTCCGTGCTATTATAAGCGTTTGAATGTCATGAATCACAATGCGCACTAGTTTCCCAGAATTGATCACCACTCCTAGAAGCAAAACATATCTCCCATGACTGTGATGACTGACATATATTTCTCCTCCTCTGCAACTTCATTTACTGTATATACACTCACCTAAAGGATTATTAGGAACACCATAATAATACTGTGTTTGACCCTCTTTCGCCTTCAGAACTGCCTTAATTCTACGTGGCATTGATTCAACAAGGTGCTGAAAGCATTCTTTAGAAATGTTGTCCCATATTGATAGGATAGCATCTTGCAGGTGATGGAGATTTGTGGGATGAACATCCAGGGCACGAAGCTCCCGTTCCACCACATCCCAAAGATGCTCTATTGGGTTGAGATCTGGTGACTGTGGGGGCCATTTTAGTACAATGAACTCATTGTCATGTTCAAGAAACCAATTTGAAATGATTCGAGCTTTGTGACATGGTGCATTATCCTGCTGGAAGTAGCCATCAGAGAATGGGTACATGGTGGTCATAAAGGGATGGACATGGTCAGAAACAATGCTCAGGTAGGCCGTGGCATTTAAACGATGCCCAATTGGCACTAAGGGGCCTAAAGTGTGCCAAGAAAACATCCCCCACACCATTACACCACCACCAGCCTGCACAGTGGTAACAAGGCATGATGGATCCATGTTCTCATTCTGTTTACACCAAATTCTGACTCTACCATCTGAATGTCTCAACAGAAATCGAGACTCATCAGACCAGGCAACATTTTTCCAGTCTTCAACTGTCCAATTTTGGTGAGCTTGTGCAAATTGTAGCCTCTTTTTCCTATTTGTAGTGGAGATGAGTGGTACCCGGTGGGGTCTTCTGCTGTTGTAGCCCATCCGCCTCAAGAATGTGCGTGTTGTGGCTTCACAAATGCTTTGCTGCATACCTCGGTTGTAACGAGTGGTTATTTCAGTCAAAGTTGCTCTTCTATTAGCTTGAATCAGTCGGCTCATTCTCCTCTGACCTCTAGCATCAACAAGGCATTTTTGCCCACAGGACTGCCGCATACTGGATGTTTTTCGCTTTTCACACCATTCTTTGTAAACCCTAGAAATGTTTGTGCATGAAAATCCAAGTAACTGAGCAGATTGTGAAATACTCAGACCGGCCCGTCTGGCACCAACAACCATGTCACGCTCAAAATTGCCTAAATCACCTTTCTTTCCCATTCTGACATTCAGTTTGGAGTTCAGGAGATTGTCTTGAGCAGGACCACACCCCTAAATGCATTGAAGCAACTGCCATGTGATTGGTTGATTAGATAATTGCATTAATGAGAAATTGAACAGGTGTTCCTAATAATCCTTTAGGTGAGTGTACATACGTATATATCAAATACAGAAGTCATAGCTTTTGTTTACAAGTAAGGAAAAGAAGGGAGGGCCTTGTTTGTCCAGTATATCTGTATGTGCTGTTGTACCACAGAATGTACATACTGTGTGTGTGTGTGTGTGTGTGTGTGTGTGTGTGTGTGTGTGTGTGTGTGTGTGTGTGTGTGTGTGTGTGTGTGTGTGTGTGTGTGTGTGTGTGTGTGTGTGTGTGTGTGTGTGTGTGTGTGTGTGTGTGTGTGTGTGTGTGTGTGTGTGTGTGTGTGTGTGTGTGTGTGTGTGTGTGTGTGGGCATGTTTTTGTGAAATATCAGGACACAAATGTGTATAATGACATGGGTATGACACAGGTATTACAAAAAGAGGGTGAAATATGAGGACGTTACCCATGTCCTCACTTTTCAAAATGCTAATAAATCACACAGAACAAGTTTTTTTTCACAGAAAGTGAACTGCACAGTCTCCTGTGAGGGTTAGGTTTAGGGGCAGGGTCAGTGTAAGGGGATAGAAAATACGGTTTGTACGGTATAAAAACCATTACGCCTATGGAATGTCCTCACATTTCACAAAAACAAACATGTGTGTGTGTGTGTGTGTGTGTGTGTGTGTGTGTGTGTGTGTGTGTGTGTGTGTGTGTGTGTGTGTGTGTGTGTGTGTGTGTGTGTGTGTGTGTGTGTGTGTGTGTGTGTGTGTGTGTGTGTGTGTGTGTGTGTGTGTGTGTGTGTGTGTTTGTATTTAATCAGAAATACATGCTGGTGTAAGCATGAACATGACTGAGTCATTCTGAAATATTCACATATTACTGTGTCTCTTTCATTTTCCAGATTTGCATGGCGGGTGGGTTTTAAAGTAGTAAGACTTAAAAGTTGTTTTGGGCAATAAAAATACCATGGATTAATGCTTATATTCAGCAAGGGTGCATTAAATTGATCAAATCAATCATTTTGTATGTTACAAAAGATTTATTTTTCAAATAATTGCTGTTCTTTTGAACTTTCAATTCGTATGAAAATGTATCACGGTTTCCACGACAACATTAAGCAGCACATTAAGCAACTGTTTTCAACATTGACGATAATAATAAGAAATGTTATTAAGCACCAAATCAGCATCACATGATTAAATCACATTTTAAAATATGAAACTGTAATAATTAAGTTACATTGTAATTACATTGTACATTTTAATCAAAGCATAAGAGACTTCTTTCAAAAACAGTAGTGTGCTTTGTTTTATAATTTCTATTCCTTTCTGAAATAAAGCAGATCTGAAATAAGCCGCATAAAAATAGCTAATCTAAAGCCACATTCTCTGTAATCAAGATGTCAATAGGAACATACAGTGGTGAACTTCCTCATGCTTTCTTAAAGACACAGAGTCCCACTTCTCGTTGCGCATCAACAATCTGAGAGATGTCACGTACACATTCTCGCCTATATATGACACAGAGGAATATAGCCCAAGGCTGTATCTGTTTCTCCAGTAGAAATGGTGTAATATTGCTTCGACAGCAGAGCTTACACAGAGGGATCTGCCTCTCCCTTTTCCACTCCTAGTTTTACCCCCAGTAATCTGCGACTATTGTGCGGCTTTCACATCACTGTGATTAACCTCATACTCAGGAACACGTCATTCTCAGGAATCCCAGAGCTTTCTTTCTGCTCTTTTAACACTGCCAGGAAATTACATAAGAATATGTTACACCTGACAAAGGTCGGGTTGTCTCTGTGATAAGGCAGGGCACTAATGTGTGAATCCTTGCCAAAGAACTCCTTTCATCTCATGCACCAAAGCTGTAAAACTACCATATAAAAATTACAAAAGCCCAGAGAGCGGACACACCTAAAGTCTCAAGAGTCCATACCATTTTCAAATACTGCTTTAATGGGTCTGCTGACTATAAAAGAAAATGCCGTTGTTTGTTCAATTGCAAGAGGTCACCTGCCTGGATTTATAATGAATCACTTAATTCTTGAATTAATATCTGTTGAAATAACACCATTGGAACCATTAAATTAATCCTTAATGTTTTTTTTTTTCTTTCATATACTAAGATTTTATCTATTTGAAATTTTGAAAAATAGTACTTTGGAAAGTTTTCAAGGTCAGTAATAAGTTCTCCCTAGTTTGAGGAGCTGCCTCAAGACCTCTGGTGGTTGAGAATTATATTGCATTATTATCTGATCAAATTTGGGCTGATTATACCTTAAAGGGATAGTTCACCCCAAAATGAAAATGATCCCATGATTTACTCACCTTCAACCCATCCTAGGTGTATATGACATTCTTCTTTCAGATCAATACAAAAAAATTTAAAATGCCCCCGCTCTTCCAAGCATTATAATGGCAGTGAATGGCAGCCCAAAATTTGAAGCCCAAAAAAGTGTATCCATCCATTATAAAAGTACTCCACACAGCTCCGGGGGCTTAACAAAGGCCTTCTGCAGTGAATCGATGGGTTTGTGTAAGAAAAATATCCACATTTTAAACTTTATAAAGTAAAATATCTAGCTTCCGGCAGACCACCTTCCGTATTCAACTTATGAAGAAAATGTAACGTTATAGCCTGGATAGAGACAGCCCTCCTTTGACTTTGTATTGCGTGAGGCTGCCTCCTTGTCATTTCGGACTTATAACAAAAAACAGAACAATGTCTAAAAGCTGATATGTGACTAAATGTACAGCAAACAAGCTAAAAAACACAGAAATACATTTTCATAAGATGTCGGCACAAAAAAACGAGCGTTTAAGGAGACAAAAGTGGATAAAGGCAATAAAATGTGAAGCTTCAGCAGGAAGAATGTGTAAATTTTGGGATCCTGACACTCAGTATGCCTCAGTTTGCATATGTGTGCAGTAAATATTTAGTCACTGTCAAGTCAAATATCCAAATGTCAGTTTTATATATTATATTTTGTGTCGCTGATTACGTTCCCCTCTAGTGGGTGAAGTTCTCAGTGAAATATAGCAGTCGCGCTCTGTCTCAATGGCTTGTATCCACTTTTGTGTCCTTATAAGCTCGTTTTTTGGGTCAACAGCTTATAAAAACTTCTGTGTTTTTTAGCTTGTTTGCTGTACACTTTGTCACATATCCACTTTTAGACATTGTTCTGTTTTTTGTTATAAGTCCGAAATGACAAGGAGGCAGCCTCACGCAATGCAAAGTTAATGGAGAGCGTTTGATTGTTTTCCTCCCCGGTGGGCGAGTTCTTCAGATTATGACGCGTGTCGCTCTGCCAGCCAAATGTATCCCCGCCCACAACATTTGAGGTCAGTAAGTTTGGTCTGGACTTGATCCATTGAGGAGCAACTATGCTCGAACCAGAGCTGTTCGGAACGATCGGGCGGGCTTTATACGATGATGGACAGATGATCAACTGTAACGTAATCATCCACGTCACCAAAGAGCGCTTAGGTTGAATTCGTTCTAATCCTAAACAGAGAACTTGTTAGTATATGCATTCACCTTTACTATTTCTCTCAAAAATAGTAAAGTGATGATCGTGTTGGTGAACACCTGCTGTACCTGCTGTACACCACCGTGTATCCTTAAATTATTTTTACAACACAGGCAAAGGTTGTTTACACTCATCTTCTTCTTCTACTTCTTCCAGTGTGCGTGCAGTTGAGTTCTGTTGACAACTATGCGTCGCTCCGTTGCTCTGATTGGTTGAAGGTCTATCCAATTGAGTGCAGAGGCATTTTCTTTCCTGGTTCGGTTGAACACACCTCATAATCATGGTGCGTTTAAGTCCTCCCGGGATGTTCGTATTTAAGAGGTGAGAAGTCGTTCTTACGGCATCATGTGTGTTCAAGTCTCTTTGGTCGTAGCAAGATGGCGGTGTACCTTCTTTTAATGAATTACACGAAAATACAGCAAGATTTGTTAACGCTGCTTATAGAAAATGAAGAACAAAGAATGCGCATCAGGTGAGTTTTAATCTTTTACGTTTTGAATTAATCTATGAAGCCACTGTAAACTGTATCGTTATATATTAGGCTAATTGTTATATTACAATGCTAGCATACTTTGTTGTAAATGATAAAGCCTGACAGTGTCACTTCTAAATATCTGTGTTCATGTGCCATTACAGCCCAATGGAGACCCATATTCAGTCTCATATTCTGACTAGAATTGTGTATGACGACGTCAGGCAAGTGTAAGGCCTCTCTCTCTCAAAACACTACGTCCAACGGCATCATCGCACCAGTTACAGTTGAATACTGAAGGCGGTCCGCCGGAAGCTAGATATTTTTAAAATATATGTAAAATATGGATATTTTTCTTATAAAAACCCATTGATTCGCTTCAGAAGGCCTTTATTAACCCCCTGGAGCCGTGTGGATTACTTTTATACTAGATGGATGCACTTTTTTGGGCTTCAAATTTTGGGCTGCCATTCACAGCCATTATAATGCTTGCTTTTTTTATATAACTTTTATATAAGATTGTATTCATCTGAAAGAAGAATGTCATATATTATGTCATATATATATAACTATCCCAAAATATTAAATTTTATTTCATTATAATGTTTACATTTTACTATATTATTAATAACTAAATAATAAAATGAAGTCATGGCTGTGTCACATAAAGCACTACTGTTCAAAAATTTGGGGTCAGTAAGATTTTTTTGTTTATTTGAAAGAATACTTTTAGTCAGCAAGGATGCATTACATTTGTCAAAAGTGTCAAAAAATAAGACATTTATAAGATTACAAATGATTGAAATAAATGCTGTTCTTTTGAACTTTTGAACCTGAAAAAAAATGTTCAGGTTTCGATAAAAAATATTAAGCAGCACAACATTCGACATTGATAATAATAATAAATGTTTCTTGTGCATCAAATCAGCATATTAGAATGATTTCTGAAGGATCATGTGACACTGACTGAAGACTGAAATAGTGGCTGCTGATAATTCAGCTTTGCCATCACAGGAATAAATTACATTTAACATATATTAAAACAGATAACAGTTATTTAAAATGTGTAATAATATTTCACAATGTTACATTTTTATCAAACAAATGCAGCCTTGTTGAGAATGAAAAAAATGAAAAACATCAAAAAATACTAATTTTTTAATGTACTCATTTCCTATAATAATTTTAGTGTGTCACCTGATAGATATTATGCCCCATGCATTAGCCTTCAGTTTGACCCCTAATTGTGTAGTGGTAGCCTTTGAATAGTTTTCTTTTTCATGGTCAGTATGACTTTCAGTGTGTGCTACCTAATCCCAGAACGTCTATCTCACTTTCCAGGTCCCTGGAAATCACACAGGGGCCCCTGCAAAAGGCGTTTAACATGTTTCCATGAGATAAAAGCGCAGTGATTGCAGACTCCTCTATCCCGTGAGACAGAAGCTTTGCGTTTGATGTTGACAACTGACAGAAAGCGGTAATACATTGATGCCTGGAAGTGCAAATGTTTTCCACGGTGGACTTGGCACACACGGATTCTGTCCTCATGTTTTTCCACAGATCAGGAAGGACATCATTCTCACAATCAAACCGCATGTTTTAACAGCCACTGGCTCATTTTTGACTTTTGGTTGTCTGTCAAATGCAGTGAGATTCATTGAATATAGTCAATGAAAAGGATTGTTATCTTAATAAAGTCTTTTAATGAAAGACAACACAGTCGTAGTGAAGTGTGACTGCTGATATTACTCTAAAGGTCTACATCACCAATGATGAATAAAAATAACACTCTTGGCTGAACACCAAATTAATTCAATGAAAATAGTGTATCCATGCATAAAACTAGACAATAACAGAAAGACACAGGAGCTCCTATAAGATCACAAAATGGTATCTCTCTCCACAGACAACCAGTGTTGGGGAGGTTACTTTGGAAATGTAATAGGTTACAGATTAGAAAGTTACCCTATTTAAAATGTAATAAGTAGTGTAATTTCATTTACTTTATTAAAGTAATGGAACTGATTACACTTGATTACTTTTCTATTTTCCAGCACTGGAACACATTTTTATCACTCGTCATGGTGGCAACTCTCAGACAGGTTGCAGCCTAAATCTTTCAACTATGGAAGCTCATGAGTAGCAATTTTCAATTTGCAATGTAATATGCAAAATGGCAATGCATTTCAGTGTTTAAATTGACATTTTCCATACCATGTGTGCATCATTAGGAGAAAATTATCATTTAATTTGAATAATATAATTTACATTTGCTATTTCCTACACTAGTTTTAACATACCATTTAAACAAATTTTAACATTTTATAAGTTGCAAAATTAAAATGTATTACAGAAATTATTAGATATGTTTAACATGTTCAACAAAAATTGTAGCAAAATTCTCATTTAAATTTTATTTTTCTTAATAGCATTAACACTCACAGTTAAGATACTTGCGACTGCATTTTCATTAAATGTCCCGCAATGAATGTATAAAACTCAATGTGGAATTGAAAATGCAATCTGAGCCGACCAAGTTCCTATCCCGCCCTGTCAACCATTGCATCAAGGCAGGACCAGGTGTTGGAAACATGGCGGCCGGCAGCAGAGCTATTAAGAGCGAGGCATTTACTGGCAAATTAAGTGGAGCAAGAACAGAGAAATATCAATGTTCCTGAAGATTATGCATGTCTGTCAGTGATAGAACCAGTACGTTATTAGAACCATCTTCGCTCTTCTCTTCAGCAGACATGCGACCACGCTCATGAAAAGGTGCACGGGCGCCAGGCGCGTTCTCTGCGAGACGTTCTAAGCATAAATATCTATGGTTCTAATAACGTAATGGTTCTATCACTGGCAGACGCACATAATCGTCAGGAACATTGATATTTCTCAGTTCTTGCTCCAATAAATGCCTCGCTCTTAAAGGGATAGTTCACCCAAAAACTAAATGTTTATGTTTATCTGCTTACCCCCAGGGCATCCGAGATGTAGGTGTCTTTGTTTCTTCAGTAGAACACAAATGAAGATTTTTAACTCTAACTGTTAGAGTGTGATAGTCATATAATGCATGTCAATGGGGATATTTTAGAGTATGAGAGCAATGAGAGTAAAAACACATAGACATACAAATCCATATTAAACCATGCGGCTTGTGGCGACACACAGATATCTTAAGACACAAAACGATTGGTTTCTGCAAGAAACCGAACAGTATTTATGTTATTTTTTTACCTCTTATCAGACGCATGTCATCTAGTATTCCCAGCGCCATAACTTCCGGCGTATAAGGTGAAATACTGGCGGGGTCAAAGATACATATACATATATGCCTCATTCGACCGATCCGCACAGGAACTAATGAGGAATCTATATATATATCTATGATCGCGCCGGTATTTTGCATGCATTTTGACCTTATTTGCCGGAAGTGATGGCGTGGGGACAGCTGATGCAGAGAAAAAAAAATTACATAAATGTTTAAATATGGATATTTTTCTTACACAAACGTATTGATTCGCTTCAGAAGGCCTTTATTAACACCCCGGAGCCGCGTGGAGCACGTTATTTGATGGACAGATGCATTTTTTTTATGGACTTCAAAAACAAAGCAACTATTACTGCTATTATAATGATTGGATTAGCCAGAACATTTTTAATATAACTCAGATTTTATTCGTCTGAAAGAAGAATGTCATATACACCTGGATGACTTGAGGGTGAGTAAATCATGGGCTAATTTTAATTTTTGGGTAAACTATCCCTTTAATAGCTCTGCTGCCGGCCGCCATGTTTCCAACACCTGGCCCTGCCATGATGCAATGGTTGACAGGGCGGGACGGGAACTTGGTCAGCTCGAATTGCATTTTGAATTCCACATTTTCCAATTTTGCTACATTCAATGCGGGACATTTAATGAAAATGGAATCGCAAGTATCTTTACTGTGAGTGTAAATGCAAGTAAGAAAAATAACATTTAAATGACCATTTTGCTACAATTTGTGCTTGAACATGTTAAACATATCGAATCATTTCTGTAATACATTTTCATTTTCATTTTGCAACTTATAAAACGTTAAAATATAGACTAAATTTAAATGATAAGAAATAGCAAATGTAAATTATATTATTCACTTTGAATTATCATTTTGCTCCAAATGTTGCACACATGGTATTTAAAAATGTAAATTTAAATACTGAAATGCATAACCATTTTACATATTGCAGTGCCTGTGATAAAGCCAGATAGTAAGGCACAAGCCAGTAAGTGTGCACTCTTGAATAAATATATAGTGAAATGTATTTGAGGGGAATGCACTGTGAATGAATGAATTTGTGCAAGTTACCCTTATCAATGTGTGGCCGCAGGTTCGGCCATCACAGTGCCATTTTGCATATTACATTGCTAATTGAAAATTGCTACCCATAAGCTTTCATATTCAGCGGCAATGTGAATTGATGTAATTGGCAGACGTGGTGCGCTGCAAATTCAAACGAAAACCAATCAAAAGCATCAGAATTGCATCATTTTACTAAACACCCTTTAAATGGCAGAGGCATTGTGCACATAAAAATAGGCAAAGCAACAAAAATGTATATTATTCAACATATCCTAGCTTTTTACAGAAAATATTCAGATGTAAACCCCTTTGAAATTATTAACATATGTAACTGTAATTTAATTTTTTTTTAAATCTCAGTAACTGTAACTGATTAGTTACATTTATTTTGTAATTCAATTATGTAATCTATTTACATGTAACTAGTTACTCCCCAACACTGCAGACAACCCAACATTTTAATTAGTTGAATGATTCAGTTAACAGTCTAACAGCCTGAGTGACAGGTTTAGGGCCTAAAATAAAAGCCAATAAATGCATTGAAAAACATTTTGTGCTTTATTTCTAAACAAGAATCTGGCGAGGGACCTGTTGCGAACAGGTAATGGAAATACTTCAGCATAAGGAGGGAATTATTCTTATCCGGGCGTCACATCCAAAAGCATCTGCATGCTATTATTGCTCATAATTCTGTTTGCCCAGCTATCATATTGCCATTGTGGATGTTTGCCTTTTTTTTATTTACTCACTTTCATCACCAAACCAGCGAAAGTACAGTGTTTGCACACCTCTCATCAACCATCTGTCTTTTCACACCTCTCCATTATTGATACACACCTTGTGCTTTAAATATCTCTGCAGGTGTGTATGTGTGATCTGTATATTTGGACAGGCTGTGACCATAAACAGTAATGATATGGAATGTGTGGTGTGACTATGGAAACCCAATTGCTTTTGGTGACCGTTTTATATACACACCGTATCATTTATAGCATGTTAAGATAATGATGAAAGCCACCGACAGAGTAAATAACAATCAAATCTCAAAGTCCACAGGGACCATCATAAACCGCATCACATGCATCATTCATTCTCAAGCAAATGGGCCATGAGAAGGAGAAGGGATGATACAGGATGCAGACCTGCAGGGCTGTGAAAAATTCAGAATTGAAGAACTGGCACTTTTTCATTTTACATAAATGTGAAATTAAATTAAAAACATATCACAGGAAGTAGAATTGGAATTGGAATAACTGGAAAATTAATTTTCTGAATTGTAGTTCAAAGAAATTCAACACAGATGTATGGGAAATAAAATGTTTTCCCAACTTCGTCCACAAAAGTTCATTTTATAATGATAAAAAATATATAAAGTGAATACAAACTTCTATAGGTGGCATTTCAAACATATCTAACGATCTACAATGCTGTTCAAAAGTTTTGGGTCAGTTTTTAATGTTTTTAAAAGAAGTCCTTTATGCAATTAGTCATTTAAATTTTATTTTTCTTACTTGCATTTACACTCACAGTTAAGATACTTGCGATTGCATTTTTATTAAATGTCCCGCATTGAATGTAGCAAAATTCAATGAGGAATTGAAAATGCAATCCGAGCCGACCAAGTTCCTGTCCCGTCCCGATGTTCTTGGAGGAAAACATTCCAGGATTTTTCTCCACAGAATGGACTTATATGGTAACCACGGGTTGAAGGTCCAAATCAATGCAGTTTCAAAGTGCTTTGAAGGGCTCTGCATGATCACAGACTAGGAATAGGGTCTTATCTAGCGAAAACATTGGTCATTTTCAAAATATACAGGTGCTGGTCATATAATTAGAATATCATCAAAAAGTTGATTTATTTCACTAATTCCATTCAAAAAGTGAAACTTGTATAAGAAAATAAACATTTGAAATGTATCAGTCTTTGTGTAATGAAACTGCTCAGGTGTTATGAGAGCCCAGGTTGCTCTGATAGTGGCCTTCAGCTCTTCTGCATTGTTGGGTCTGGCATATCGCATCTTCCTCTTCACAATACCCCATAGATTTTCTATGGGGTTAAGGTCAGGCGAGTTTGCTGGCCAATTAAGAACAGGGATACCATCCATGGTCCTTAAACCAGGTACTGGTTGCTTTGGCACTGTGTGCAGGTGCCAAGTCCTGTTGGAAAATGAAATATGCATCTCCATAAAGTTGGTCAGCAGCAGGAAGCAGGAAGTGCTCTAAAACGTCCTGCTATACGGCTGTGTTGACCTTGGACCTCAGAAAACACAGTGGACCAACACCAGCAGATGACATGGCACCCCAAACCATCACTGACTGTGGAAACTTTACACTGGACCTCAAGCAACGTGGATTGTGTTCCTCTCCTCTCTTCCTCCAGACTCTGGGACCCTGATTTCCAAAGGAAATGCAAAATTTACTTTCATCAGAGAACATAACTTTGGACCACTCAGCAGCAATCCAGTCCATTTTGTCTTTAGCCCAGGCGAGACGCTTCTGATGCTGTCTGTTGTTCAAGAGTGGCTTGACACAAGGAATGCGACAGCTGAACCCATGTCTTGCATACGTCTGTGCGTAGTGGTTCTTGAAGCACTGACTCCAGCTGCAGTCCACTCTTTGTGAATCTCCCCCACATTTTTGAATGGGTTTTGTTTCACAATCCTCTCCAGGGTGCGGTTATCCCTATTGCTTGTACACTTTTTTCTACCACATCTTTTCCTTCCCTTCGCTTCTCTATTAATGTGCTTGGACACAGAACTCTGTGAACAGCCAGCCTCTTTTGCAATGACCTTTTGTGTCTTGCCCTCCTTGTGCAAGGTGTCAATTGTCGTCTTTTGGAGAACTGTCAAGTCAGCAGTCTTCCCCATGATTGTGTAGCCTACAGAACTAGACTGAGAGACCATTTAAAGGCCTTTGCAGGTGTTTTGAGTTGATTAGCTGATTAGAGTGTGGCACCAGGTGTCTTCAATATTGAACCTTTTCACAATATTCTATTTTTCTGAGATACTGAATTTGGGATTTTCCTTAGTTGTCAGTTATAATCATCAAAATTAAAAGAAATAAACATTTGAAATGTATCAGTCTGTGTGTAATGAATGAATATAATATACAAGTTTCACTTTTTGAATGGAATTAGTTAAATAAATCAACTTTTTGATGATATTCTAATTATATGACCAGCACCTGTATATAATTATTTTAAAATTAGAAAAGCTGAATTTTCAGCAGCCATTACTCTTCAGTGTCACATGATCCTTCAGGAATCATTCTTGTATCTGTGCTTATTATTATCATTGTTGAAAACAGTGTCGTTCATATAACTTTCAATCCCTTTTAATACTTATTTATATTCACATGCTTTGCTACCTCAATTCAAATTCAGGAACTGAACTGGAATTTAAAAAGCACCTGAGCAACAAAGTGATGCTGAAGTTCCTGCGGTCCTGCCATCCTCCACCCAAAAAGCTCACAATCTGAGTAGATGTTTTTTGATTAAAGGTAGGGTAGGCAATTTTCTAGTTTTGAAAGCAGATCCCACCCTCCTTCAGAACATCTCCAAAGCCACACCCGCTTCAAAACACGTGAACGCATACAGCAGGGAGCGAACAAAAGCGGCACCATAGATGACGTTAAACTACCTTATCGTAAAGTGTTTTTTGCTAGTTTCAGCCCGACGCAGTTATCATTTTCACGTGCTGGTCTGAAAACGAGGTGTGTTCAGGTGCATTGTTGGCGCGTTGCTATTTTGAGGCAACTGAAAACGACTGCGCCATTGACCAACAAAAACCTGGTCTAAAGTCAATAGCGCAGAATATTTTGTGTTATTTAAAGGGCGCGTTAGTAATGTGCGCCTATAGGCGGGTGCACAACGTGCATACACTTGTTACACACACAGCGGGCTCCAGAGTGCGACTAAATGGTCGCATTTTGCGACTAAAATTTGAGAGTGTGCGACTAAATTTTACATCCAGTCGCACATGTGCGACCAGTAAATTTGCCTGCTGTCGGCACTGGAGAAATTAAGAAAATACACTTACTAATAATTGATAGACGTTATGTCTGGCAAATTCTATCTTTGCCAGCCGTTTCTATATGAGATAATATTAAACCATTTGTCCGTGATGCATTTTTGCCATTCGCAATCCAGAAGAGAGAGAGAGAGAGAAAGCGAGCGATCTCACGTGGAGCTCGAGCGAACACAACACCACAGTCAGCTTAATGAGTGACGATGGCCAAGAACTAAACAAAAGTTTATTCTGCTTAAACTTTAGGGATGTGCTGTGATATTATTCTAATTTTATTTTCGATTTTGGCTTCCAAGAATTATAAAAAGATGGTATGAGGTAAAACTATTCCTATAGCGCGACATCCTTCCCGTCACAGCCTTGCGCTGTCATTTCTCCTTAAACCTAAACTAAACGTCAGATTCAGTGATTGTTGTAAACTGCAGTCTCTACTGTTGCTAAACTGCGGATGTGTTTGATAATAAAGAGCTATTAAATGCACAATAATCCGCGCAAGAGACGCTGTTTCCAACTTCAAGGCGGCTTATGTGTGTGTGCTGCGAAATGGACCGTCTTGCACTTCATATTTTAGGCTTTGTGTGCGCGTCTAAACCATCAAATAAACAACAAATAGCCGGTGTCAAAATGACCGGATTGGAGAGTAGTTATTTTAACAGTTTATATTTTAAATGGGCGTAAATAGTTTGGAGAAATAGGAGAATATATTATTAGTTCTACGTTCGATCGGTCTTAAAGGGGCAGCGTCTAATAAACCTGCTGACGATTGAGCCATTAATTCGAATCGAACAAAAGGCAAATAGAAAATATTCACATCTCTTCAATTAATAACTTGAGCTTTTATAAGCATTAATCTATCAATGTATACAGTGAAAACTATGCAGTGTTATTTTACATTTCATTACTTTATTAGATTTCTTTGTAGGTTTGTTCTTTACTGTAATATTAATGTTAGCAGACCTTCCGAATGCCTGCACACTGGTCCATTTACAAATAGATGTTTTATATTTTTGTTCAAACTTTGCGGTTTCTTTTGCTATAGATATTTTACTTTTCAGATTATAAAGCCATGTTAATTATGTTCTTAATTATGTTTTTTTTTTATATATATATAAAAAATAAAATAAAGTATTATAAAAAAGAACCGGTAAGAATACTGTTAAAGTACCGGATCGATAAGCAGTATCGGTAAAACCTTAACGATACCGATCCCTATTAGTAATACAGTGGAAATTAGTAGATTTGGTTAGCATGTTGATTTACGGTGTGCGCCCCTAAAATTTCTGGTTGTGCCCCTAAAATTTTCAGTTGGGGGCCACTGTGCTCCTAGTGAAAAAAGTTAGTCTGGAGCCCTGCACAGGGACGCGCAGCAGCACACAAACATTTTTTAATATTAAAAATAACATGATTCCTCTATGGAGAAGCGTTCAGTCTTTCCACTCACAAATTCCGCCATGTATAAATTCCGCCATGTATAAAAAAGCAAATCCCCCATGGTGCAAGCGCAACTAGCTTTTAAAGGAAATGTGAGATGAGATTCTGATTGGTTTATTGCACGTTACGTCCAAAACACACCCATGACTCATTAAGAAACTAGGTACAACCCTTTTGTACCATACGCCTGGCGTGCCAACCGTTTTTTCCGTCATTAAACCAGCAAAAGTGGATTCGGACACGCACCTGCGGCATGCGCTTCAGACCATGCACTCAGATCATTAAAATAAGGTCCCATGTCTCAAACTCAAAGCACATAACATAACAATAATAATGAACATAAGCAACTTACCTGTACCACCTGACTGCTGCAGATTAATTTTGGCGTTGATAGTGTTGCCATAGAAACGCATAAATTCGCAGTCACTAACCTCTCCAAGTATAAAGTCACGGTTTTCCAATACTTCCAAATGAACGGTGGACGGAGCATATGCTCATTGTTTTGGTACAGGAGGAACTGTAAAAGGTGGCTGTTGTTTCGGTTGCGGTGCTCGAGCTGACGTCTGTCTGGTGCTGCGTCCCAATTCAGAGGCTGCATCACCACGGAGCGATGAAGGCTGTCCAAATTCAAAGGTTCCTTCAATCGTCACCTCCAAATGCATGCTTCGTTTCCCTTAAAATACAACAGATAAATACAACAGATATCCCAAGAGAATACAACAGATAAATCCTTCACGCCTTGCCTACCAGAGAATTCATTGCGCCAGTGAGGATTTGTTTGAGAGAAGTTGCCAAATTACACTTTTAAATGTAAGTATTGGGTTTCAACTTACTCAAATATCTAATGATACTAATGTAAAAATATTAATAAAAAAAACTTTATGGAATTTTTAAGTCTAACGCGACCTCTGGACAACATTTTAAACGCTTTAATCTATTATTATCCGGCATTTTTATGTTAATATTTTAATAATAATACGCCATTTAATAGCCCCTGTTTTTGTTCACATTTTCATTTTATTGACAAACTCACATGACAAGCAGATAGGCTAGATTAGGCATTTATTTATTTTTGAAGAGAAAGTTGTTGTTGTTTTTTTTGAGGAAGTTGAACAGAGATTGTGGCTCACTTTTCAGGTTTCATAATAAATGCCTGTCCGATAAATCACACTAAGCTCTGTGATTTGTTACTTAGTTTAAGTTTAAGTCTAGGCTTTCAAATTCTGTCCATTATATCACTACATTCAACAATTTTGGCGCTCTTTTATGTGGCGCTATTCAAGCGAAGAGGAGTGCGAGTGAACACGATTATCTCTTCCTCTTTACTACATTACAGAACGAAATAAACATGAAGGAACATCATAAAATATGTTGAAAGATACAGTCCAACTTACCGAGATCCGTATCATGTCTCTAATGTAATCGCTCAATCAGTGTTTCAACCACAGACGTCAATAAAACAGCGTGTAAGCAATGTCGTAACTAACTGCCATTTGTCTGTTCGTCTTGATAGTTAGTCAACAAGAGCGCACTCGCCACCAAGTGGACAGAGGTGAGAATTACAGTTACAACTTACAATCGATCACCCTCAGCGGAATCTGACAAAATGACGGACAGTTATAATTTTATTAATTTTATATAAATATTTCGTGAAAATATTCCAGCATAACAAAAAATGTTTCTGGAACAAATCACATTCCCTGCCGTTAACCGTAGGACACTAATGAAACCAAATTTGGAGGCAATTGTAGGCTAATTAATGAATAATATTTCCTTATTAGGCTATCTGTGAGATTAGAGTGGGAGGTTTGTAGCAACTCATAATGTAATAATAACTGCACATATTGTAAAAATTACACATAATGAAAGAAATATTACATTATTATCTTAATAAAATGTTCATAGTGTAATAATCTCAAAATGTAATAAAATCTTGAGCTCATAATGTAATAACAATTTTTACATTATTAGAAAATTATTACACTATCAACTCACCAAAAACATGTCATATTTTCATTATTGTAATAGCTTTTAAAATATAAAAAATATTAGCATTCCCTAAAAATCTTCTTCTACTACTACTACTATTTCTACTTCTACTACTACTACATTTACTACTACTACTACTACTACTTTTACTACTACTACTACTATTACTACTACTACTTCTACTACTGCTACTACTATTTCTACTATTTATATAGTATACATATGTTATACTAACTGTTCAATGACAAACAGTGTTAAATACCAACACTGTGTTCAAATGTTGTAAATGTATATACCTGTGTATATATTACATTATGTGCAGTTATTACATTATGAGTTGTTACATGGTTTCTGAGAAGGGACATGTAATTGGCAGAACCAGGACAAAGGTAAGCAGGAGGCGGTTGAGAGGGGCAGATGTGTGCGTTCGCTCTCTTCATTAGATTGATTGGGCAGACTTTGATGTCTGCAAACAAGTCCAAACATCAGTGCCCGCTCCAGTGTTTGGTCCATAGCATTATGTTGTTGTAAACAAAACAACATTTTAATGAGACACTGATAGTCTGTTTATAGTCTGCCACAGTGCACTTTGCTACAATGTCATGCTGGTATACGTACGTACGGGCAACTCACACTAATTACATGGGATCTTGTTGCAGACCTGACCAGAGATTGATACGAGGGAAAGGGATTAGCATGGCTTTCCCCACACAACTCCAACCATGATGATAATGTATCCGAAAGACTGATATATTGCGCTACGCGCCGCCTGTGATCTGCATTAAAACTTGCGGTTCAGTGCCTTAAACTCTTCAAATGTGGTTGAATGATGGTTGCCATTGCACATTTATTGGCTATAAACTAGGCTATGAACTTTCTTAAGTTAATAGAAAATCTAAAGAGACATATACAATGCAGAGTAGGCCAGCCTCAAACCACAACTCCATCACATCAGCAGACCTCTCGACAGTCACTGCTTGTTTTTCCTACTGCATTCAAAAAAGGCAGTATTTCTTTGTTAATTCATTATACACATGTTTGGTCTTGCATTACTTTGAATCATAAAAAGTTTTACCCAGCTCTCTGGCATACACGATTGGTCAATCGTGGCATTCAGCGATCTAGAGAACGTTCCAAAAAGATCACATCAGTCATGATAATTCTGTCCTTGTAACATAGATCCACTGGAGGCGAGTGTAGATGAACCCATGGAGGGAGCAAACATGGAGGACTATATTGACTTGACTTGACTATGACAACCAATGAACAGCCCGAACTCAACCACATGACAAGACAATGAACCAATGAGAACTATGGACACATGACTAGACCAACCAATGAGAACATGACACAGACAAGGGAACCAATCAGAACAAGACACATTAACTAGGGAAGCACATGACATGATCACATATGGGCAAGGAGGTCACATGACAAGAAATCATTGCATTCAAATGTTGCAATCACTTCCATGGCCACAGGTGTGTAAAATCACCTAGGCATGCAGACTGCTTCTACAAACATTTGTGAAAGAATGGATCTCTCCCAGGAGCTCAGTGAATTCAAATGTGTTACCGTGATAGGTTGCCATCTGTGCAATAAGTCCATTCGTGAAATTTCCTGTGCCACCTAAGGTGAGGTGATGCCTCATCCTGTGTGGAGCAGACTGCACTTCCCTTCTCCCAAGACATTTTGGAAAATTTCATGCTCCCAACTTTGTGGGAACAGTTTGGGGATGGCCCCTACCTGTTCCAACATGACTGTTCACCAGTGCACAAAGCAAGGTCCATAAAGACATGGATGAGCGAGTTTGGTGTGGAGGAACTTGACTGGCCTGCACAGAGTCCTGACCTCAACCCGATAGGACACCTTTGGGATGAATTGGAGTGGAGATGGCGAGCCAGGCCTTCTCATCCAACTTCAGTGCCTGACCTCACAAATGGTCAAAAATTCCCATAAACACACCCCTAAACCTTGTGAAAAGCCTTCCCAGAAGAGTTGAAGCTTTTATAGCTGCAAAGGGTGGGCCAACTCCATATTAAACTTGGGATGTCATTAACATTCATGTGCATGTAAAGGCAGGCGTCCCAAAACTAGTGTATTTTGAAGCCCAAAATGTGCATCCATCCATCATAAAAGATATCCACACCCCGGCTCTGGGGGGTTGATAAAGGTCTTCTGAAGCAAAGCGATGCATTTGTGTAAGAAAAATTAACATATTAACACATACTAGCTTCTGACAGACTTAGAGTCGCCTACGCAAGTCAACTTACGGCATAAGAGTAACCCCTTCAGTAATTCATTATACACGTGTTTGGTAGCCTAGAAATCTAGACGCACCCTAGCGGCAGCAAATGTAATTTGCAGCCAGGGTAGTCTAGCAACTCTCTGTTGGCTTGCGAGCTGAAAAAAACTAACTCTAGTCAGGCCAATCACATCGTGTATAGAGTCGGTGGGCGGGCTTAACATAATGACGACAGAGTTGCGGCAGTTCCGCATACTACTTGCAAACAAATAAGCTGGCGAACAGCAGTCTTTCGAATCAGCTTTGGCCGCGACTCTGGAAGACTTGGAGTTAAGCTTTTCTTTGAGAAAAGAACAAAGAACGGCACTGAAGTCATTCTTACAAAAGGAAGATGTGTTCGGAGTTTTGCCGACCGGATACGGCAAAAGTTTAATCTATCAACTAGCTCCGCTTCACCTTCTTCGTTGCTCTGGTTGGTTGTAGCGCTATCCTATTGCATGCAGAGGGAATTTGAAAGACAACCGTTAACCCGTCCCTCGGATTGAGCCCTGCCAATGGTGTGTTCCCAGACCCAACATCTTGATGTGGGTGTGGTTTTTCAGGCTACGTGTTGGGTACAGTATTGCACTAGCCTACTTGATAAACTTGAATAAAATAATGTTCTGCGGCTCTCTAGTATACATGATTCTGATTGGTTGATCGCAATCTAGACGAGTCAAAAGAGAGCGTTCCAAAAAGCTCAAATCTTGTGTTGGTAAAATTTTTCAGACCATTCTTACTACAATGACCCTGTCCCAAATGACACACTTCATGCGCACTTACGGTCTTGTGGACTTACAATGGCCACTGTGTGCGCATGTCCGTTGAGTCTACAAGACCATAGAGTGTCCCATTTGTCATTTTAGGTTTCAGAAGGGTGCTCGTGAGCGCCCCATTTGTGTCTGATATGCGCCCTCAATGCGCACTTTTGTTGAGCTCCGCAGCAGACTTCTACCCGACATTCAAAGCGGCAAGACATCACGAAAATGTGAACTCAGAGGAAGATAGCGAGGGCTTATCGCTCCATTTGGGACATGACCACCTTAACTGGTGCTTCTTTTTTATCTCTTGTATTATACCACAGGCCAGCTCTCTCTTGTTTAAATTGCACCATCTTACGTACATCGGTTGTATTGAAAAATAGATTGTACAGTAGTCAGACCAAAGAGGGCTTTAGTAGGCAATTACAGTCATATTGTTTGTCTTGTTGCTAGTCCGATTGTTTTGCATGTTAATGGACTATTTTCTTAGCGGCAAGATAATTATATAATTTCAGCTCAAATCTATATTTTATGTTTGTGTATTGTATTTATTTATTTGAGGAGTAGGCGTATAATGTAAAATCATCCAGTCATGATCGCAAAATAAACCCCAAGAAAACCAAAACCAAAATAGATTGGCTGGGCGGACTAACTGACTACCCTTATGTACTTAGCAAGCATGTTTTTCGACTGTGAGATGGGCCACCTAATCTGTGTTTTCAAGAATTTTGGCACGCTAATAAACGCATTTCACTGAGATCTACTCTTGCACATATTTTGGACGTGAAATCTGAGCTTCCTATGTCAGAGAGCTTGGGGCCAACTGAATGAGATGAAGTTTTGGTTTGCTGGTGGGCGCACTCATCTAGAACCACACATGCATCTCACTCAAGTGCACTTACTGTGAACAAGCTTCCTCAGCTCTGGAAACTCTTGCACGCTCCCCACAGCTAACCGCAAACTGTGGAGCACTCCTGCACTCTGGCAGACCCCATCAAACCCCACAGTAGGTGAAGAGCCTGCACAGCAGTCAGCATGCTTTATATTTTCTTTGCATTTTCTCGTTTTGCTCACGGGGCTTAGGTCGAGTTAGATAAATATGAGGTTTTGAATATTTCAGAGGAAAAAATAGGATTGTACACACATCATCTCCAGTGACCTGGTGTGTTTAAAATATAAAAAAGCAATAACATGCTGGTAATAAGTGGATTTGGCTGAGATAATATGGCGTGTGAGTGACAGTAAGTCTAAATATAAAAGTGTCCAGTTTCATTACGCTATTTGAAATGTGACGACTAAAGTTGTGTATTTTTTGCAGGTTATCCCTTTATTACACTGTCTTAGGTAAGGATAAACTTCGATGAAAACGTATAGTCCAGGTCACAGTATCTGGCCCCTGCAATGCTGCTTTAAGAGGAGGCAGTAGTTCTTTAATCCTCATTCCTCCATCCTCTTAATGGTTAGTTCTGGGAATCATTTGTGTGCCTGTGGCAAGGGATTTTCCACTGTAAACCTCTTTGGCTGTCTTATATCATAATGTAGGTTTTACAGAGGCAAATTTGTATGTCTGCTACTGGATGACATCTATTAAACAGTGATGGACTCAAGTGGGCAATTATAGGTTACAGTATTTTTCAAAATAGGTGAGAAAAGGTTGTGTTTTTGGTTATTTATATACACTGCTCACTTTGGTTATTTATACACTGCTCACGTTGCTGTTTGGGTTTAAATTGACAAATACTTAAGAGTCTATGACTGGATCATTATTGCTGTGATTATTATGTTTCTTGCATGTTTTATGTTTGGCGACAGTTCTTCTAACCCTAACGGATGGAGTGTGCAGCATATCTTAAAACAACCATTTTCGAAAACACATCATGTCCATATTTCAGGATGACAATGTCAGAAGCAAGTTGCATCAGGCTCAAATTGTGAAAGAATGGTTGGGCGGGAGCATGAAGATGAAGAATCATTTTCACACGTGAATTGGCACCTCTGAGTCCAGAACTTAAATTCATTGAAAGTCTTTGGGATGTGCTGGAGTAGACTTTACAGAATGCTTGACTCTTGACTCTTGTTTAAGAAATGAAAAGATACACACCATCAATTAGAGTTAAAGGGATAGTTCACAAAAAAATTGTAATTATACCATAATTTACTCACCCTCAAGCCATCCTAGGTGTATATGACATTCTTCTTTCAGACCAATACAATCAGAGTTATATATATAAAAAAAAAGGTCCTGGCTAATCCAAGCATTATAATTGCAGCCCAAAATTTGAAGTGAATTTGAATTTGAATTTGAAGCCCACAAAAGTGCATCCATCCATTATAAAAGTAATCCACATGACTCCGGGGGTTAACAAGGCTTTTTGAAGGGTTTGTGTAAGAAAAATATTCATATTTAAAAACGTATAATGTAAAATATGTAGCTTCTGGCGGAACGTCTTCCGAATACAATTTACGAAGAAAGTGTAACGCCTCTTGCAGTTCAAAACGGTTATGATACGTCCGATGTTATCGTTGCCCCAGTTCCGCTTTTTTACGTAAGTTGAATATGGAAGGCGGTCCGAGCTAGATATTTTACATTATAACATATTAAATATGGATATTTTTCTTACAAAAACCCAACGTTTTGCTTCAGAAGGCCTTTAGTAACCCCCCGGAGCCATTTGGATTATTATTATAATGGATGGACACTTATTATATTCACCTCATATTATTATTATAATTTTTGGGGCTAGGTTGCCATTCACTGCCATTATAATGCTTGGAAGAGCCACGACATTTTTGAATATAACTCTGATTGTATTCGTCTGAAAGATGTCATATAGGCTACACCGGATGGCTTGAGGGTGAGTAAATCATGGCAACATTTTCATTTTTGGGCTAACTATCCCTTTAAGAACTGTTCCCAAACATATAACAGTTAAGAAACGTAATAATAACAACAAATAATAATGTCATAGACTCTTTTTTGTATTTGCCTACTTAAATCCAAACAGCGATTACAATTTTTTTGGCAGGGCAGCGTATGTTTCATTCTAATTTGGTAACTTTGCCTGATATTGAAAAGTAATGAGATTCATATATGTTTATTATTATTATTAAAAGCTAGGTCCATTTTACTTCATCTAGACAAATGATCTCCATGTTTTAAATTAAATGCATCTTTTATTTCAGCCAATTTGTAACCATTTTACGTGCAGTAGCCTAAATTACTTTTAAAAACAACCCCTTTCTGCCAGTAAAAAGTGAAAAATTACCTTGAATAAATAGTATTTGTTTCATCTAAATATGTTACACTATATTGAGGCAGAAAATAAATCAAACGTAAAACACCAATCCCCCCAAAACCCTCAATGAGCATGCGCGAGCACAAAGAACAGTGACACACGAGCTGCTCTGCGCAGGCAGCGATGCTTGTTCCTATAGCAACAACCTCTCGCGCACATCCGCCGCCTCCACCAACACGGATCCGCGCGACCCTCTCCTCCTCCCCACCGCATAACAGCATCCCTCTGTCAACAGGATATTTCCTGAGACGGAAATACGACGGGGGAAGGAAAATGGCGCTCATCCCATCACAGATCCTCAGAGTAGCGATACTCCTGTCTTATTTTTCTATCCTCTGCAATTACAAAGCCATAGACATGCCCGCGCATCAAACATACGGCGGTAGCTGGAAGTTTCTTACGTTCATAGATTTGGTAAGTGCATGTGCATCGTTCCCATGCAGTGCCTGATTATTATTAGCCTATATATGAGATCTCCATAATGCATTATATATAGACAGGCCCCTGTTATGCCGAAATATGCCAGGTTCCTACAAAAAGGAGTAGCCTACAAAAGCCAACACAAAAATTGCCTTACGTCATATTTACTGATCATTAAACGTTAATCACATGACGTAATGACTTTTTAAGTCTCTAACAATGATGTCATGCTTTTCATATCTCTCATCCTCATTAATAATGAATTTTATTCTGAAGGGTTGTGCTGAATTACGAGCAGTTCTCCGAGTAAGGACAAATTAAGTATGCATACACAGTTTTGAAATATAAAAATATAAATAGCAGAATTTTTGTCTTTTGTTCTGGCAGTCTGTGCCAGCATCTGTATACGCACACACACACACATTGACTGTTATGACAGTCTGTGAGCCAATGACTCATGTTTTCCACATAAACAGTCCATTTTCTCCCCCTTTTTTGAACAGTGATTTTTTAATAGCAATAAAAGTTGTTTTGTTACACTTCACGTTTGCACATCTGTTCCAGTGCACTGTTAGGGTTATTTTTATTTTTTATTCTTGTCTAGGAATAAGATAATTTCTGTACAGATGTGTTCTGATTATTGTAGATGCAGCTTTTTAAAAGTTATGCTGTTTCATAACACTTGTTGTTTGATGTTTCTTTGGTGCTCTAGTGAATGCACTAAAATTACAATATATAAATCATATTTCATAATATTGCTGTTTTTACTGTATTTTGCAGCCTTGGTGAGCATAAGTCTTACTGACTCCAAACTTTAATGTACCAGCAGTAACTGCATTACTATTTCAAATTGTTTATACATTGAAAATACCTTGTTATTTTAACACTTTAAACACAATGGCACTTTATATTAACGTAACATTAATAAACTCTTTCATTGTCTGTAAACACAGAACTCACATTCACCACGACCATAGAGAGATAGGCCAGTGATTTATTGTTTGTGCTGCTTTGTGTTATAGTATAAATATTAATTATGACAGCATTTAAGGACCTCTGACACCGATAAACCTGGCTGTGTGAAACTAATATTAGAACAGACGCTAAACACATGTCATATTCAGAAAGGCTGATTATCTCATCTTGGCACAAGAAATGCAAGTATGTCTGGATCAAATACTTGCACTGTAATAGCCACACTCCACTGTAGCTTTGTTACATTTATGGTAACTGCCATTGTGCCATAACTGTGCCACTTTGATTTCCGCCTTTTATGTTTTCATCAGGCCTCATTTATTATTAAATTTAGGGATTGAGATTTGGCTTTGTCACAATAGGACACTTGAGGAGCCTGGCATAGGAGTTGAGCTCTCTGTGTCGTACGTAAAGTGCCTGGTCAAGTGTGGCCGAAAGCTTTCAGTGATCTGAAAATGAGATACCCATGGATTAATTAGCAGAGTTTAATTAGCACAGTTGCACAGGTTTTCTGAGTGTATCATTACTGTGATGAGAGGCAGTCTATATTTTTATGAGAGCAGTTGCTATGTTGCAAATGCTTTGCAACTAATTATAAATTGAAATGATGCATTTGAACGCATAGGGTAAACGTACCTATTAAGCTCACCAAAATCTACATTGAGACATTGTAGTGCACAGGGTATTGGTTTGAGTACAAGAAGTTATGTTACAATAAAACATCAATCTCTCACACAATAATTTGTCATTTTATTTTAAATGACAAAAGCATTTCAATTAAGATATACATCATTAAATGCAAAAAGTCTGGCTGTGACTTTGTTTGTACCCTTTAAGCACACTCATGTTGCCATTAAGCTCAAAACATGTTTCTTTTTATTTTAAACAACATTTTTTAAGAATAATTGTATAAAGGTTAACTTGTAGTGACAACCATCAGTTAGTATTTAAAGTCTATTTATGAAGTATTTACATAGACGTTTAATTTGGATGAGCTTAAAGGGAGAACACCTTTTTTTTAATTAATAAATATTATTAAATTAAATTTAAAAGGACAATTTTGCTAAATAAATAATCTAGGTCATGTATTCATACATATTTTAATATGTACAGCTATTATTGAAAATATCTATGAAATTATACTTTTTATTATTGATATCACACTGAAGCTGTGATTTTCATAGTAGTGCACCCTTTAAGCTCCCCTTACTTAAAAAATACAGCAGTGTAAAACCACAGAACATCATTAAACTGTAAATTTATAATATAATGAATTTAAAAGTACAAGCTAGTAATGCCTGTGGAGTAATATATTAGTGTAGCGCACATCCTTATACAGCTAGTAAGCCAACAATGTTCCGTAGCACCTGCTATGTTGCTAAAACTATCTTTTGGATCTAACTGTAATTATTTCCCACATCCAGGTTATAATATGCAAAAGTCTAAATATTAATCTCTTAATTTTGCAGTAAGAAGTTATACTTATCGAAAATAAAGGCTTAAACATACACTCTAAAAAAAAAGGCTCGTAATCATAGGGGAACCTTTTTTAGTGCTATATAGCACCAATTTTGGTGCTTCAGTGGTTCTTCAGCGGTTCTTCAGAGGTGCTATATAGCACCTTAGTCAAAGAACCGGTGAAGAACCTCTGAAGAACCGCTGAAGAACCTCTGAAGAACCGCTGAAGAACCACTGAAGCACCAAAATTGGTGCTATATAGCACTAAAAAAGGTTCCCCTATGATTACGAGCCAAGAACCATTTTTGGTGCAATATAGAACCTTTTTTTTTTTTAGAGTGTAAAAAAAATGCACATTTAAGGGGCTACTCTTTTGGTGAAAGTTTTCAGACAGCTTTCAAAATGGCCACATGAATACACTCTAAAAAAAAAGTATCGTAATCATAGGGGAACCTTTTTTTAGTGCTATATAGCACCAATTTTGGTGCTTCAGTGGTTCTTCAGAGGTGCTATATAGCACCTTAGTCAAAGAACCGGTGAAGAACCTCTGAAGAACCGGTGAAGAACCTCTGAAGAACCGCTGAAGAACCACTGAAGCACCAAAAATGGTGCTATATATCACTAAAAAAGGTTCCCCTATGATTACGAGCCAAGAACTATTTTTGGTGCCATATAGAACCTTTTTTTTTTTTAGAGTGTACCCATATCTGTGCAATGGTCTGATTTGCTTGAAATTACAGGAGGTATATAGTAACAAACACATCAATTGGTTAAAGGGTTAGTTCACCCAAAAATGAAAATTCTGTCATTAATTACTCACCCTCATGTCGTTGGACACCCGTAAGACCTCCGTTCATATTCGGAACACAAATGAAGATATTTTAGTTGAAAGCTGATGGCTGAGAAAGGCTTCACACAGGCCTCCATTGGCATTCAGTACATTGACACTTCCAAGATCCATGAAAGGCACTTAAAACGTCGTTACAAAGTCTATCTCACCACAGTGGCTCTACAATAATCATACAATGCGACGACAATAGTTTTTGTGCGCAAAAAAAAATCAAAATAACACCTTTATCCAACTTGTTCTCGACTTCCGTGTATGCCTCCACGACGCATGCGCGAGAATATGACGCAGATCCGGCGTTCGGACATATGACCCAGAAGCGATTTGTTTACTATCAGAGGAAGACGCGCGTGTCTAAGCTGTTGGATTCTACATTGATCGTGCTTTAGGTCTCGGCGTAGTGCTCAAAATGGGGTTAGAGTGTGCATTTCATGGAATCCCGAGCCCCGGCGCTACGTCATATTCTCGCGCATGCGTCGTGGAGACACACGCGGAAGGCAATAACAAGCTGGATAAAGGTGTTCTTTTGATTTTTTTTTGCGCACAAAAACTATTGTCGTCGCATTGTATGATTATTGTAGAGCCACTGTGGTGAGATAGACTTTGTAACGACGTTTTAAGTGCCTTTCATGGATCTTGGAAGTGTCAATGTACTGAATGCCAATGGAGGCCTGTGTGAAGCCTTTCTCAGCCATCAGCTTTCAACTAAAATATCTTCATTTGTGTTCCGAATATGAACGGAGGTCTTACGGGTGTCCAACGACATGAGGGTGAGTAATTAATGACAGAATTTTCATTTTTGGGTGAACTAACCCTTTAAGACATCAATAGGATGATAAATATTTTTTCTTTTTATAATCTGAGCTCAAAGATAGTAGTGTGCTTAATGGGTACTTGAGCTTAATAGGTACGTTTACCCTAGCGTCTGAACTAATACAAGTGCATAGCTTTTTGCCGTTTATTTTAACAGGAATGCATTAGGCTACCTTCAATTTCTTGGACTTGCAAGCAACTGTTTCTGCAGTATACTGTAGCAGTCTGTTGTTTGATAAGAAGTGAGGTTTCCTAGCCCAATTATTATTATTCCCAGCCTCAAACAAGCAATTCACTAGATTTCATGGAGACTCGAAACTCAGTCCAGGAATCCTTGTGGTTGTTTATAAGCACAAAATAAGGCTTTGTATAGCTAATAAATTATTTTATGCCTCTTTTGGCTTCATGTCCTCACACCGAGGCTGTTTTTTAACTCTCAAATGATGTGAGAAAAGGATCAACGTACATTTTTAGCTCAGCTAAAGCGAATATCAAAAGCATTAGTGAGGGTAGAGTAAGAAAAATAGATAATTTTAGAGGGCTGGTAATAGGGATTTAAGACTTTTCCAATAAAAGATTGGTTTTGAGCAAATCGAACATTTATATGAAGCCTTAGCAGGGCTTCTCCTGTCTTCAGACACCAGGAAACAAATTAAGGAGCAGAAAGATAATGAGGAATGAAATATTTAAGAGTGTATTAATGGGAGACTTTTTTGCATGTTGGATATCTGTGGAGGAGATATAATAAAGAAACCCTCATAATTCCATAATGTCTTTCCATCGTAAATTAATGTCAAAGCGATCTCCTAACACTCTCATCACGAATGTCCACTAATGGAAAAAGGACTAAAAAAAGACATATTAGCTTAAGACATGAAATAGGTTATGGAGGAAAGGTTGTGTATTAAATCATTTCAATGCCGGTTTTCTTGCGGCCCGTCATGCATTGTAACATTTTAAAGTATGTCAACTGTATCTGTATATTGTTCTGTTTTCAGTGAGACGAGTTTGTTTGCTCTTGGAAAATGACGGCACTTAGAAATACTCGTATTCTATTTTCAGACAACCAAAGATGAATGCGTGGCTTTCATCAAGTTTCCCTTCAACTTCCCTCTTGTGTTCCTTTTAAAAGACAGCTTTGATTTGTATGTCAATGAGAGGCCTTCAAAAAAAGGACATTTTATTTATTTATTTAATTAAAAAAAGCTTTACCTAGTTAGGGCTTCAAATACAGCTAAATATACAGTTTGCAGTTCCGTAAACCAAAATAAATATTTCATTTTTCCACAAACTGCCATTCTTGGCTCATTTTGAGTCAGGCTTGTGAATTCAGTGAATTGTTAACTGGAGACTGGCTCTGACTGGATCATTTGAATCAGCTGCAATCGGATTGGTCCAATTCACAAATTAATCATTTTTTTGATCACAAATCAATCGATTTAACAGGTTAATCGAAAAGAATCAGCTCGTTCACAAATAAAATAATGAGGAATGACATGTTTTTATGAAATGTAAGGGAGTTAAAAGTTTGATATTATGCTTGGGAATGTACAGTAGTGAAGGAAAAGGAAAAATACTCTGATAAAGAACATATACTTGATACCACTGCTACTTTACTACATTTTTTAATAAATATATGCACTCCAATACATTTTAAATGAGTTATGCCCGGTACACATTGTATGATTTGGGGTTGTCCCAGATTATAGATGACCAATCGTGTCGATTTTTGTGGTCGTGGCTCCTAAGCGGTGGTCCTGCGTCGTACAGTGAGAGAGGTCGAGAAATACGCCCGTTGTCATAGTGTCAGAAATTTAGCATGTTAGCATCTAGCCAATAAAACTGCAACATGAAATGGCGCATTGATCAACAAGACATGGCGTTAAAACTACTTGCCTAAAGCTCCATTTACAAAATATGCATTCCATATTCTCCTCTTTCGCTTCCTCTATTTTTCAGAGCACATAAAAACCACAATTGCCAAAGATTCATCTTGCTCTATTTGTGTACCACTAGCGCATGCTGATGATGTTTTATTCTTCTATTTCATCGTGTCATCATTGTACAGTCTACATACTGTACATGTCATATGAAAGTTTATTATCCATGCCGTACAGTGTGATTTGTACATGTGCATGTAGCAATCTTATAGGATTGTAGCAGGCATGATACAATTACTCATTACATTTTGCATGGCATCTAACTTTTTTTTAATATGGCCATCTACAGGGCATTGAAGGTACTATATCTTTTGCGTTTTGCCCTTACCCAGACTTGTCAAGAAGGCTACTTTACGTGAATGTGAGTGTATTAGTGGCTAGTTGCTGAATCGCAGGTGTTTCATATATGAAATGAGAACATGGCTCCAGCTGGGGATGAGGCCTAAAGGCTGATTTATACTTCTGAGTCGAACCTACGCCGTATCTACGTCTTAGGCTGTGTGTAGCACACGTAGCCTGAGGCATAGCCTGACGTACACCTCTCCAAAAATGTAACAACGTGCCAATTCTATGTGGACCACAAGCGCTGTGAGCCCCTACCCTACCTCTAAAATCTGCGATAGTGATGCATTTCCTATACACATTTCTGCTTGCGGATTATAAATGATCTGTTCTTCGATATTTAACAACTCAAGCTGCAAATAAACTCGTTGTTTATTTGCCACCGTCACTGCTGCTGCTTCTTTGACAACATAGGCCCTGTCCCAAATGGCACACTTCATATGCACTTTCGGTCTTGTGGACTTACAATGGCTGCCGCATGCTCGTGTCCGTTAAGTCCACGAGACCGTAGGGTCACTAGTGGTTGCCAACAAATCTTCAGGGGAAGTTGCTAAAGGCAGATCGATTTGTTGCTAAAAGTTGCTAAATGACGTTGTGACGTTATTGTGCTATGACGTCATTGTAATCGCAAGGCAAAACTACGCTGTTATGTAATGCGTACACTGTAAAAAAAAATCAATCTCCAATTGAACATTTTTTAGTGACTGATCACATCTAAATTTTTTGGAAACATTTCTGTGAATTAAATTGTATCAATTCACAGAAATTCAATTTGCCCAACTGAAAAATTTAGATTAAATTTAGATTTAGAATATTTTCGATTGGAGACCTGATTTTTTTTTACAGAGTAGATATTATTTGAAAAGCTCATTTAGATTTGTTTGTAAAATAAATTAAAGCAATGTGTTAGTTAATATGTACGGAGCCCCACACATGATGTGCAAGAAGAAGAAAAAAGTAAATTGTGCGCAAAATTTACTAATTAATTCCCTCGATTTATAAATAATGCGCACAATTTACTATTCAGTTCCCTCGATTTGCTAAACCGTCCACACGATTTATTAATTTGTTCCCTCGATTTATAAATTGTGCGCACGATTTAGCCTACTATTTTTTTCCTGCATGTCATGTGCAGGGTTCTGTAAATATGCTACCTAAATTATCTTCCGGTTTTTACAGCAATTTCCACAGCGATCTTAAGGAATTATGAATGAACCACTCGGCCTATTGAGCTAGCTTGTACATGTGTTGTTTGGATTAGAGTCACTTTCCAGAAGTTGCCAAATAAATAAAAAAAATTGCTAAATTTGTTGCTAGGTGCTTTTTGAATTATTTTTTTTGCTATGGTAGGCTGAAAAGTTGCTAAATCTAGCAACAAAATTGCTAAGTTGGCAACACTGCGTAGGGTGTCCTATTTGTCATTTTAGGTCTCAGAAGGGTGCTCACGAGCGCCCCCCTTTGCGGTCGATATGGGGTCGATTACGCAGTGGACTTCTTCCCAACAGTCAATGCGGCGTTACATCATGAAAGTGCAGACTTGTAGGAAGACAGCGAGGGTTTAGGGTGCCATTTGGGACAGGGCCATAGACAACAAGCTGCTTCTAATTCGGCTTTTGCCTTGCTACTGGGTTATACCATCAACATACCCGTGGACACTGCCTACTAGCCGTCTGCATGTGTAATTGCACGTCAACACAGACAATGACGTGTTGAAAACCGATGCGTAGCCTATGGTGTAAAAGCAATGGCATAGAAGCAACAGTGTAGAGGCAACAGGTCCGACGCAGAAGTGTAAATCAGCCTTTATCCAGCACATCCAGTGAAAGTAGGCTTCGACTATTTAATTTTACTTAACAATATTTATTTAACTGTTATATTGAAGAGACATTTTTGAAGGATATTGGTTTACTTATGTTCTTTTTGAGCTTAACTGAGACTTGAGTGTTTGTAGACGTTTAAGAGGCTGTGGTCGACCTTGATTTATTGCAATGTTGAGTTGTTCAGTTTAATTTTTTTTATTTGCAGTCTCAGACTAAAATGCATGTTTGAACTGTTTTAACTGAAGACAACTTGCACTGGCATATCTTAAAACATGTCTGTGCCATTGTTTTGCCTCAAGGTGCACACCAGTAATGTTTTTTTCTAAGGCATGTTTATAAAAGCTACTTAAATGCCCTAATTGAACTAAGGCCAAATCCTGGCTTAATCTAAGCCCTATCTGTGAAACCAGGCCTATAAATTAATCAAGTTATATTGGAATTGGTGACTTGTAACAAGTAATTTTCATTGTAAGGTATCTCTACTTTTACTTAAATATGTTTTTCAGGTACTCTTTACACCTTACAAATCTGCCCCCTTTCTTAGGTATATTACTACTCTTTCCTAACCAGTTTTTTTTTATTCTCTATCAGGTCATTCAGGCAGTGTTCTTTGGCGTGTGTGTCCTGACGGACCTCTCAAGCCTTTTGACAAAAGGCAGTGCCAGTATGGAGCAAGAGAGACAGTTGAGGAAACTTATTGGCTTACGAGACTGGATGATGGCTGTTCTGGCCTTTCCCGTTGGTGTGGTACGTATAAATCACCAATCAGATTTATCATTTTGCATATGTACACTAACTGACTGATTATATCCATAAAAACACACTTTATTTGTGTTTGTTGGACCTATATCCGGAGATTATGAGCAGTGCTGCTGGCTCAGTGAGGATATGTTGATGTTCAGATAACATCAATGCCTAGAATCAACATTGAAAATTGGATTGAAATTGAATAAAAACACCAACTTGGCCAATTTTCAAAGTAAAATAATGTAGTGATCCAGATTATGTGATCCATAAAATCTGGCCTATAGTGTTTTAACTTTTTGGAAAAGTTTATGCATACATGCAAACATTGCACTTTTTGTATACAGAAAACCAGAAAAAGTAATTGGCTGGCGGTGACTATGCGGTTAGTTTAAAGTGTGTGAACCTCCCGTAAACTCTCTGAGCCATCAAGTTCAATTGTTAATGTGTGGGAAAGAAAAAAACAGTACTGTAACAGAACATGAATGCAATACTTTGTCTGGAGCTGCCCTTCCCCTCCCACACATGTCATTGACATTAAGATGTCTGAAACCACAGGAAAACAGAGGCGACTGTTCAAAACTTGTTTCGAGCAATCATTCACTGGATCTAAGAAAGGAGGGTTGTGTATTGAGCACATTTATAGAGGGTGCCAAATGTAAAATACTGCTTGCTGCAAAT
Organism: Gobio gobio; assembly: GCF_949357685.1. Lineage (NCBI taxonomy): Eukaryota > Metazoa > Chordata > Actinopteri > Cypriniformes > Gobionidae > Gobio > Gobio gobio. The sequence goes on along the minus strand of NC_137105.1, from coordinate 13,878,394 downwards.
GCATGACCAATGTTTTAATATTTTTGCAACTTAGCAATTTTCACTTTGTTTAAACCGATTGGGGTCAGTAAGATTTGTTTGATGTTTTTGAAAAAAGTCTCTTATGCTCACCAAGGCTGCCTTTATTTGATCAAAAACACAGTAATATTGTGAAATGATTACAATAAAAGGCTCCATTTTTACTCCAGTCTTCAGTGTCAGAAATCTAATATGCTGATTTGGTGTTCAAGAAACATTTTTTATTATTATCAATGTTGAACATTTCTGTGGAAACCATGATTCATTTTTTTTATCAGGACTCTTTGATGACTAGAAAGTTCAAAAGAACAGCATTTTGTGTGTCCAGTCTGTCCACCAAAGCATTTTTCCTGAGGCTAGTGTATTTTCCTGTTTGTTTTCAAGGGGAGCGACACATTTTTAAAACTGAGCGTCTATTTACTCAACACAGAGAGTTATAGAATGGTCAACTTTGGGTAAAACCCTGCACTCATCACTGTCACATTTTACTCAGCTGTCCAATCACCGTGAAGGAGGGGTGGGAAAAATACCACACCAACCAACCACCACATTTTGCTTGTACAACGATAAAAAAATGACAACAACAAACACATCTCTTCAACCAAAATTAGTGCCAGAGCATTCTTGTTGAATAAAAGTATTACTTAACTTTTTTTTATCTTATTAAATGGTTAGTTCACCCAAAAATGAAAATTCTGTCATTAATTACTCACCTTCATGTCGTTCGACACCCGTAAGACCTCCGTTCATATTCGGAACACAAATTAAGATATTTTTGTTGAAAGCTGATGGCTGAGAAAGGCTTCAGACAGGCCTCCATTGGCATTCAGTACATTCACACTTCCAAGATCCATAAAAGGCACTTAAAACGTCGTTACAAAGTCCATCTCACCACAGTGGCTCTACAATAATTTTACGATGCGACGACAATAGTTTTTGTGCGCAAAAAAAAATCTAAATAACACCTTTATCCAACTTGTTCTTGTCTTCCGTGTGTGCCTCCACGACGCATGCGCGAGAATATGACGCAGATCCGGCGTTCGGACACATGACCCAGAAGCGATTTGTTTACAAGCAGAGGAAGATGCGCGTATCTAAGCTGTTGAATTCTACATTGATCGTGCTTTAGGTCTCGGCGTAGTTCTCAAAATGGGGTTAGAGTGTGCATTTCATGGATTACCGAACCCCGGCGCTACGTCACACATACGGAAGACAAGAACAAGTTGGATAAAGGTGTTATTTTGATTTTTTTTGCGCACAAAAACTATTGTCGTCGCATCGTAAAATTATTGTAGAGGCACTGTGGTGAGATGGACTTTGTTACGACGTTTTAAGTGCCTTTTATGGGTCTTGGGAGTGTAAATGTACTGAATGCCAATGGAGGCCTGTCTGAAGCCTTTCTCAGCCATCAGCTTTCAACAAAAATATCTTCATTTGTGTTCCGAATATGAACGGAGGTCTTACGGGTGACGAACGACATGAGGGTGAGTAATTAATGACAGAATTTTCATTTTTGGGTGAACTAACCCTTTAACCCCAAAATGTATTAAAAAAACACCTTTTCACTTTTTATGATAAACATAAAAGTCACTTTAAATAAAACAAGCAAACTAAACTAAACTAAATATCAAACACAAGATACATATTGCATAAAGAGGTATGTTCAGAGGTATGGATTAGCATATGTGCAATCCAGTTCAAACATTTACTGTGTTTTGTCTTTGTAAGGCCGAATAAACACTTGGTGCCTTTAGATAAACCATCAAAACAGTGAATCATCGCATTCCTTAAAATGTATAAACCTGCAGGTCAGGTCAGAGAGCATTTGTATTTTCTCAGCACATACCACTATATCTGGACACATCAACACATGCTGCTTTGCATAAGGGGACTATATCGGACACCAATACGCATTGTCTTAAATGTACATCTCATTTGCTTTGCAAATCCCCAGTCATCTACCTGGCACTGCCACAAAATCAGCTGTGCAATAAAATCCCGTCCTGCAAAGTGAAGAAGGAAACACTGTGTTTTGTGTGTCCGTGATGACCATCAGATAATTACATGGAAAATATTTAAATAGTGCTCATGAATGTATCTGGCTGACTTAAGATCTTTTAATATTACATGGCACAATGTCAGTGAAGAGTTTAAGATGTCAAACGAGTGTCAAAGTGAAAAAAACCGACTCTGCTCATTTCATTTTAATGAAAGAGTCACAGGCAATCTCCTTACATTGCAGGGGAGCACTAATAATATAACTTTTCTCTTAATATAAATAAAGCAAAGTGTTGAAATATTAAATATATTCTGAAGTGTGCAAGTATAACGGGGGTTAAATTAGTAACCAAGATGTTCTTTTAAATTCATTAATAATATTTCACAATATTACTGTTTTACTGTATTTCTGTATTTTTTGATCAAATAAATGCAGTTGTGATGAGCAAAAGAGACTTTTTTCAAAAACATTTTTTAAAAATGTATTTTTCCAAACTGATGATTTATTTTTAAATATAAGATACACTCACAGATGACACACAGATGTTAATATAAATACACAAATAAGCTATTTTAAATGTGTTATGCAGTTTTGTTTTTAAATATGTTTTACAGAATTCTCCCCAAAAACAGTAAAGATACTAATACGTAATTTTCTATTTTAATATATTTTAAATAGGGCTGTCAAACAATTAATCCTGATTAATCACATCTAAAATAAAAATGTATGTGTACTGTTTATAATTATTATGTATATATAAATACACACACATACATACATATATATATTTAAGACATTTTTGCATGTATATACTGTGCATATATATATATATATATATATATATATATATATATATATATATATATATATATATATATATATATATATATATATATATATATATATATATAATGTATATTATATATAAATACAAAACAATTCTTAAATAAATTCTTAAATGCATGCATGTGTATGTATTTATATAAGTATAATGATTATACACAGTACACACACAAACACTATATTGCCAAAAGTATTGGGACACCCCTCCAAATCATTGAATTCAGGTGTTCCAATCACTTCCTTGACCAAAGGTGTATAAAATCAAGCACTAGGCATGCAGACGCTTCTACAAACATTTGTGAACGAATGGGTCACTCTCAGGAGCTCAGTGAATTCAAGCGTGCCACCGTGATAGGTTGCCACCTGAGCAATAAGTCCATTCGTGAAATTTCCTCACTACTAAATATACTATGGTCAACTGTTAGTGGTATTATAACAAAGTGGAAGCAATTGGAAACAACAGCAACTCAGCTGTGAAGTGTTAGGCCACGTAAGATCACAGAGCTGGGTCAGCACATGCTGAGGCGCACAGTGCGCAGAAGTCGACAACTTTCTGCAGAGTCAATAGCTACAGACCTCCAAAGTTCATGTGGCCTTCAGATTAGCTCAAGAACAGTGCATAGAAAGCTTCATGGAATGGGTTTCATTGGCCGAGCCGCTGCATCCAAGCCTTAAATAACCAAGTGCAAAGGATGCAGTGGTGTAAAGCACGCCGCCACTGGACTCTAGAGCAGTGGAGACGTGTTCTCTGGAGTGAAGAATCACGCTTCTCTGTCTGGCAATCTGATGGACGAGTCTGGGTTTGGCGGTTGTCAGGAGAACGGTACTTGCCTGACTGCATTGTGCCAGGCGTAAAGTTTGGTGGAGGGGGATTATGGTGTTGGGTTGTGTTTCAGGGGTTGGGCTTGGCCCCTTAGTTCCAGTGAAAGAAACTCTTAATGCTTCAGCATACCAAGACATTTGGACAATTTGATCCCCTCCTGTTCCAACATGACTGTGCACCAGTGCACAAAGCAAGGTCCCTAAAGACATGGATGAGCAAGTTTGGTGTGGAAGAACTTGATTTGAGGAGTCCTGACCTCAACCCGATAGAACACCTTTGGGATGAATTAGAGTGGAGACTGTGAGCCAGGCCTTCTCGTCCAACATCAGTACCTGACCTCACAAATTCGCTTCCAGAAGAATAATCAAAAAGCCTTCCCAGAAGAGTTGAAGCTGTTATAGCTGCAAAGAGTGGGCCAACTCCATATTAAACCTACGGATTAAGAATAGGATGTCATTTAAATTCATGTGAGAGAAAAGGATACGTTTTAAATGAAAATGTATAAGTTTGGACAAGGCCTCAGCATATTAGAGTGATTTCTGAAAGATCATGTGACACTTTGACCGGCATGTATGTAATGTACCATTGCATCCTTCTGTGGATATTTGCAGAACTTGCGCTTGCAGATTCTCAGCGGGGGTTAACGAGATGGCAGACAGAGGATGCTTCCTTGTTAGCTTGTAAAAAACTTAGCAGCCAGACAGCCATGATACAAAGACGAAATAGATGCTTGACTTGGCCCTGGCCCTCAGTCTAAGAGCTGGGCATGAGGCTCAGCTTACAGCCATCACAATGAGCATCATTAGTGCTGACGTTAATATTGGCAAACAGGCTCTACTGTGTTTGAGTGATATACATACTTTGTTAGCTTTATCCAGGTCATTTCCTGACACCTATTAGTGGTATGTGTGTCTAGCTGATATCCACTCTTTTGAGATACAATGGGACCGAATTCTGCTCCATCTGCCTAACAACCTTAGTCTATACAGTATGTACGCCCACAGGATGAAGTTTCCCAGTCCAGCTAGGCTGGCTGGATAATAGAGAAGGTTTGCCACTATATCCAATGAGAGTGCATGGAACGGGCAAATCCAAATAAACCACCTGTCCGGCAGTGAACTTATTTAACTTGTGCTTTCAAAATGAAGCCCAAGGTTTACTTGAACTATGCCTCAAAAGCACAACAGATCCTTTCACAAGGCCTGTCCTCACAGTGACGCCCGTTTATTTGGATACAGTGACCATCATCCAAGCCCTTACTGGAAACAAGAATCCTACAAAATAATCGGAGACACCCAAACCAAACAGAAATCTGTCACGCCCATAAATGAGACCCATTAATGCAAATACGTTTGAGCAGTTCAGGATTACAGCAGGGGAAGTGAAATTCTTCCTCAGAGAGGCTGGGACTTCAAACGCTCTTTCACAAGGCCTGCATGCTTCACACCAACGTGCCTGTGTGTGATGCCCTCATCATCTTAACACTGTCCTTTTTCAAAAAAGGCATCTGTAGCTCCAAGGATGTGCTGGATAAAAGCAAGGAAGAAGTAGTCAGCTCTCAGGGATTAATTATGGTATACTGATATGAAAAAACTGTATGAGGTCTGTGTGTTGGTTTGCTGTGCTCATGGCTGGTTTTAGTGCTTGTCAGGGTTTTGCGCAGAGATTGTGTCCTGTAGATGGGGAATCAAAGAGGATATTAGACAAGTTAGACTTTCCTTAATGAGATGTGCATAATGAGATGTGCCAGCATGAGGCAGGAGTTAGACAGTTTGCCCAAAGACCTGCTGGGAACCTGGGGGTGAGGAATGGGCTCAATTTAAAGTCTTTGTGGGGAGTGACGAGTGAGAGGTCTTAAAAAGTTATGAAGTTTCTCTGAAGATAATATATAGTTGCAGTTTCCCTTTTTTAACTCATTTCAAGAAATGCCACGACTAAGATGGCTGACACATGACAAAGGGTCACACCTTCAGGGGTCTAGTGGAGTCCATGCCTCGACGGGTCAGGGCTGTTTTGGCAGCAAAAGGGGGACCAACACAATATTAGGAAGGTGGTCATAATGTTATACCTGATCATCAGTGTATATACATCCAATCATGTGAAAAATGATAGAAACCCTTTTGTGGAGTATCAGAACATAATAAAAATCATCTGGTCTTAAAATGAGGTAAATACAACCTCAGATTTACAACAACAAATTACATATTACTTATAGATATTATTCATTATTTATTTAACAAAAATAAAGCCAAAATGGAAAAGCCACAGGTGGCATCTAAGTACACCCTATGATTGCTTGTAAAGCCACTTTTAGCAGCAATACGTTGAAGGAAACACTTTCTGTATGACAGTATCAGTCTCTCGCATCATTCTGGAGGAATTTTGGCCCACTCTTCTTTACAACGTTGCTTAATTTCTTTGAGTTTTGCGAGCATTTGTTTATGCACAGCTCTCTCAAGGTCCCGCCACAACATTTCAGTCTGGTTGAGGTCTGGAGTTTGACTGGCAACACCTTGGTTCTTTTTCTTTTTCTGTTGTAGATTTGCTGGTGTGCTTGAGATCATTGTCCTGTTACATGACCCAATTTCAGCCAAGCTTTAGCCGTCAGACGGATGGCCTCACATTCAACTCTAGAATACTTTGGTATAGAGAGGAGTTTATGGTCGACTCAATGACTGCAAGGTGCCCTGGTCCTGTGGCACCAAAAACAAGCCAAAAATCATCAACCCTTGGACATTCGAGGTGTTTGTGCTGATATGCTGTGTTTGGTTTTCGCCAAATGTGGTGCTGTGCATTATGGCCAAACATCTCCACTTTGGTCTCATCTCGTCTTTGGTGTTCCAGAAGTCTTGAGGTTTGTTCAGATGCAACTTTGCAAACCTAAGCCGTGCTGCCATGTTCTTTTTAGAGAGAAGAAGCTTTCTCTTAGCAACCCTCCCAACCATGCAATACTTGTCCCATCTTTTTCTAATTGTACTGCCATGAACTTTAACATGCTAACTGAGGCGGGTAGAGTATGAGGTGTAGTTCTTGAGTGTTTTGTGATTTTCTCAGAGCATTGCATAGTCTGATCTTGGGGTGAATTTGCTGGGACGTCCATTCCTGGGAAGATTGTTTTGAATGTTTTCCACTTGTGAATAATCTTCCTCACTGTAGAATGATGGACTTCAAATAGTTTGAAAATTGCTGTATAACCCTTCCCAGATTGATGGCAGCAACAATTGCTTCTCTAAGATCATTGCTGATGTCTTTCCTCCTTGGCATTGTGTTAACGCACACCTGAATGCTCCAGACCAGCAATCTGCCAAAACGTCTGCTTTTATAGTGGTGGTCACGCTTGCTGATGATCAATTAATCAAAGGCATTTGATTAGCAGCGCCTGACTGCTACTTACCCTCTTAATTCCTAAGGAAGCATAAGGGTGTACTTAGTTTATCACCCATGGCTTTTCCATTGTGGCTTTATTTTTGTTAGATAAGTAATGACACGGTGTAATATGTCATGTGTTGTAGTTAATCTGACGTAGTATTTACCTCATTTTAAAATCAGCCAAGGACCAAATAATTTTTTATTATGTCCTGATACATGTCGTGGAAAAAAGAAACGTTAACAATTATCATGGTGATGCTGGAAATGAAAAACACAAGCTAAGTGTCTTTAAAAGCCTTTATTCTTGCCAAGAAGGTCAATTCTGGTTGCAGGTTGTGCAGTCAGAAAAGACAAAGTGGCAGCCTCACACATGTTCTTTTATACAGCGGGTGAGGGCGTCTTACACAATAACACAATAATAATCTCCTTAGTTGGTGTTATCTGCAGCTGTCCCACCTTGAGTGAAACACACAACTCTCCGAGAACTTGTTTAAGGCTACAGACAACGAACACATGTAAAAAAAAAAAAAGTCAGTAAAATAGGGCACAATGTACTGTATAAATATGAAGGAATTTTCCGTATTGTTTTTTACAGGTGCTTCACCTGTATTTTGAATTCCACATTGCATTAGTTTGTGTTTTAAGGGTTAACGGAAATTTCCGTAAAAAAATACTGGATAATGTACATTTTCCGTTTTTATTTTTTACAGTGTAGTTCTATTAAGAAAAGTATCAAAGATTATCAAACAAAAATGTGTTTAGGCTACTACAGAAAACCCTTACATACATAAAACCATAGAATTCGTTCTTTTTCACATGACTGTATGTATAATTAATTAAATTATCCAAAAATAGCTAGGCAAATTACTACACGGTCATGTCATATATAAAACAATTTTGGGGTAAACTTCCAGCAAAAACAGTTATATCATGATATAAAATTACTTGTATTGTGATACAAGATTTTGGTAATATCGCATATAACACAACATTTACTCATCTCAGTAATATTAAAGATATAGTTCACCCAAAAATGAAAATAGCCCATGATTTACTCACCCTCAAGTCATCCTAGATGTATATGACTTTCTTCTTTCAGACGAACACAATTGAAGTTATAATAAAAAATGTCCTGGCTCTTCCAAGCTTTATAATTTGCAGTGAATGTTGCTCTGTTTTTGAAGTCCATAAAAGTGCATCTATATCTACCATAACTGCTCCACACGGCTAAATGACTATAAAATGTAAACAATTATATTGTACAATATGCTGATAAAAGGAACTCAAACTGCTAACGGAATATGTTTTTGTGACCTGATGATTATTTTTCAGTTTCTTCTTTCTTTTCGCTTTGCAGTTTGTGGTGACTATGTTCTGGGCTCTTTACCTATATGACAGAGATTTGGTTTACCCAAGACTCCTGGACAACTTTATACCACAGTGGCTAAACCATGGCATGGTGAGTGGGAAATGCTTTTCTTTTCTTTTCTTTTCGAAAGTACAAGACTGTATATATACTTCACTCTCAGACAGGAACAAAAGAAAAAAAGCACATTTTGTTCTTTATAATCTCTCGGGCCACATTGACATCAGATGAGAAAATGGCAGTTGTTGTGCAATCCTTCACTTCAATCAGGTGGAACAAAAGCTCTTAGGTGGGGTCAAAAAGTGGCAAGTCTTGTTTTTATGACAGGTGAGCGTTCTGAATTGAAGTGTGCTGGCATTATTGTCTGGTGTGTAATTCCAGTAGCAAATAGCAAATGTGGCTCTGTTGGCATCAGTGAGCAAGAATGTTTACACACACACACACACACACACACACACACACACATATTGTTATAAATGCATCATTAATGTATCTACAGAAGTGAAAAGGTTTCACTGCAATTAGTCTAGAGGAGTCTCCACAAGAGATATTTAATAACCTAAACGCTTCCATATTGAATCCTTCTTTAATCTGCTGAAGTGGCCTTGACAAAAGAGGTTTTGGGACCTAGAGGCTTCTGATAGATTGATAGGAAATACAGCTCAGAATGAGGCTATTACTGGAAACGTGGTTGGATGTCTCAGCCGTCGCTAATCACAGGATGTATTCAGTTGACTTGGGTATAGCCCGGGGCCAATGACAACACACGTAGCGGTTGCTAAGGAAACATGTCTCGGTTATTAATCAAAATGAATGTAACCTTTGAGCCTAATCAGAAATCGCCTCTATCTTTTTAATGTGCAGTGGCATTGTGAAATCATATGCAATTGGATTTTCCACAGGGTTTTTAAACCTTTCAACATTTGTCATTAATACACATTAGAGAGTACATGATTTTGTTAGGTTTGGTTTTTAGGTATGTGCTAAAAACGTACATTTCTTTGTCTAATTTTTCCCTAATGTTACATCGGTGATTGGGTAGATTGTGAGCCAAAAATGGGTTGAGAGTCTGTTTTGGTCAAAGACTGCAGGGAAAAAGCAATGCAAATGATAAAAACAAAATGCAAACGTAAAAGCTATGATCATACATTGTTTGGATAGAAAGAAAAAAATGGCTCAACCTCAAATTTACATAATTAGGTGAGCCGATAATGCCAATTCAGGGTTTACTATGAAGAGAATGCTCTTTCCTGCTAGTCAGTGGTTTTCTCCAGCCAGCGATCAGTACAGTTGGGCTGCTGAGGGTTGACCCACGGGAGAGAACTACCTTCCAGCTGAGAACAATTTGTGCTATGCAAAACGTTCCAGATTATCCCGCCTGCGACCGAAAGAGGGTTACTCCATTGTAAATATTTTGAAGCATTCCATGGTACCACATTTGTTTGTTTACCCGTGCTGCTATGGCAACTGTCTTCTGTTCACTGGCTGCTCTGACAAAGAAACAGTGATTAAGCCTTGTTACTTTTTTAGGCAGAATCGAGCACAGTCAAAAGTCTGTGAAAAATAATATTTAAATATATATTTAAAAATTAAGACCATTTAGACAGTAAAACAACTTTAAATAAATAGAAATAATAAAAATGATAATAATAATAATGACGATGATAATAATAATAATAAAAATAAAATAAAAATCTTATTGGAAGTTATACAATTTATAAACTTAAATTCTAATATAAAAAAAAATATTTACAAATATTTTTAAAAAGAAGACAATTTAGACTGCTAAACAACTTTTGCATAAATAGAAATAATACAAAGAAAAATCATTTTCTCAAAATTATACAATTTATTAACTTACATAAATTATAACAATAAAATTATAATATACAAAAATACATATAAATATATTTATTTAGACTGCAAAACAACTTTGCAATAAATAGAAATGATAATAATAAAAAAGTCTTATACAATTTATTAACTTACATAAATTATAACTATTTATTATTAAAAATATTTTAAAAATGAAGACCATTTAGACTGCAAAACAACTTTTGCACAAATAATAATATTCTTAAAATTATAATATTAATATATTAACTATCATAAATTGTAACAACAAAATTATAATATTTACTAAATGATTAATAGATTACAATATAAGAATTATTATTTAATATAATATTTATAAGAAGAAGAAGAATTTGTATTATTATTATTATTATTATTATTATTATGATTATTATTATTATTATGTTTTGTATGGTTGTTGCAGTCTAATGATCATTTAATTATTGTGTCAGAAACACAAATATAACAAATTGATTTGGCATATTGGTTTAAAAAACATGGATATATCAATCTATCTCTAATTTATAGCATGTGCCCGTCAGTGAAACCCCCACAACAGGGCATTTATGAATCCTTTACAACTTGATTCACTGAAAGAGAGAAAGAGAGAGAGGCTGCTTTTCACAGGCTTCCTTAGAAATTAGGCCACAACAAACTATAATAGAGCTGGGCGACTGCTCCTTTTAAGTCATAGTATTTGAATACACTAGACATATTTATAGTTATGCATACAGCTCATATCTACAAAGTCCTTTGAAACCGTCAGGGACTCTCTAGATATATGTTGACACAAGAAAAAAATGTGTGAATATTAATCACATCACTAGAATGTAAAAACTTTGTCTCTGTAAGTGCAGACAGGAAGTGACATGAAAAGATAAGACACAAAAACACCATTTTCCCCCAAGTGACAAGGGAAAGGACATTTTCCCTGTTTTGAAGCTGTCAACGGCGTTGCTGTATATTTGGCAAGCCTATCAAGACTCATAATGTGGTGATAACAATCAAAACAGAGCCTCTTCAATAGGACTTAGCAGGCCGCTGGTAAACTTTCATGGCATCATCGGGAGGCAGTTTACCTGCGACAAAGTATCTGTGACAATAATCCCGTCTCTGCTTTGTGAGTACTCCGCCTGCAGAGAGAGACCTGTCAGAAGAGCGTTGCGCTGCTCTAATGTTAATGCCAGTGGCCTCCCGCTGAGCAGCCCCCACGTTCAAAGCGACTCGCTCCAAATGCACACCACAAATAAACATCTTACACCTACTCAGAAAAAAACACCACTGCTGCACGTCTCAAAATAAAAGGCCGACGTCCCACGTGAAGGTATTTTCTGGACTAGCCTACGTCTTTCTCAGTCTGAGCTCTTAGCGTTAACTTTCCTCATATTTAATTCAGAAGGTAGGTTCACGGTAGCTTTTAAACGATACAGGTCATTGTGCACGGGGGCTTTTATGACTGATTACCTGTGGTAAACAACCCCGAGATCTCCGTCGCGCTTTTATTCACACTGCTAATTGTCCGGGGGAAGCAAACACGATACACAGCAATTCCTTTTCCACAGCGTGACCTTGAACGCACTTGATTCTGCTAATTAATCATGCAGTAAGTTCAAAGCCGATATCATCAATATTTATGACCAACAGTTTCAAAACCTTCAAAAACAACAATTGCCGCAACAGAGAACAGGGATTTTTACACAAGCGTCCCAAGCAATATAGGTCAGTAATGAATGCCAGTTGCAATTCCAGCTTCTCTTGGCCTGCAAAGAAAAACTCACACTGAGAGAAACCAGACTTCGCAGGCCAACTCTTTTTTTAATTGTCTCTCAACCTGTCCTTCTTCTGGATTTGTGGGATGTTGTTTAGAGTAGAAAATAGCTGTGCCCACAGGCCAATTTGAAGAGTGCTCTCCTCCGAAAATTGTCTCTAACTGTACGCTCCCACTGTTTAGACTGTGGGGATAAGTGTTTCACCATTTACAGTAACAAGAATCCATCCTCCGAGAGAGAGAGAGGGGAGAAATACATCCATGTGACTGAAATCGATCAATGTCACAGTCCATGGCTGCGCTAAACTGATCCGGGCTTCTGATGCACTCCAGTGGTGTTTTCTCTGCATCTAATAACATGTTTGGTTTGCCACTGTCAGAGGAACCTCAGACAGACTAGTTTCTGCTTAACCAAGGGTATTACCCAGACCGTCTTTAGGATACCGCGAGGATAAGAACCAGATGTCAGAGCATATTAGACTTTTTTCAGGATCTGTTACACTTTTTATGAAAGAAAATGGTCAATTCTGTCATCATTTACTCACCCTCGTGTCAATACAAACCTGAATGACTTTTGTGGAACTCTGTCCAAACCGAGTCAATGGGGTAAGTGATGATAAAATACACCTAAATTCAATATTATTCTGGCATGAACTGGATGCAAACGACCCATCAATTATCAAACTGGCCAAGTATACAAACCAAAAGGGCTGTCTGACAACTAGGAATTACAACTTACGCAGGCTAGTAATCACTTGCAGTGCCCAGACCCTGATTCATATGCGTATTATTGACTGTATTAGTCTCCATTAATGTAAAAATAAGTCAGGCTGTTGACGGATTGCCACCTGGTGGTCGTTGCCAACTTGGGTACTGGTAGCGTACAAGCTCAGACTGTTATTCCCCAGATTGCTGCAAGATGCAGTATCATTTTAATGACATGTTAAAACAAGGCTCCCCTTCATTATGGCCATTGAGGTTTCCCTGCAAAAATCCTTTGTCCCGTGGCTTGGCATTCCTCGTATGCAATGAAGTAAAGTGAAGCAAAATAAATCATCATTTTTGTGGTATTTTCCACAGTGGAGTGCCACCGTCATCATCCATAGAACATTTACCAGCGGATTCTTTCATGCATCGCTGGAGAACGCGCGCTTTGATCTTATATCAGGCAGGCAGATCAACAAAAAAAGTGTCTCAGTTTTGTTGCAAAGAGTGTAGTACAGTCAGTGGTTGCACTGTTGAACATAAAGGAGATGTCAGTGTTATTATTGTTAACAAAAACTGAAATAAAAACATAAATGAAAATGCTTCAATGCTAACTAAAATAAAAATAACTACAACATTATTTCAGTATTAGTTTATAAGCCAGTGGTACATCAGTGGTATTCAAATGGTAGACCGCGACTTGATTACATCCGGACCACGAGACATAATTGCGCCATTTTACCATTTCTAGAGATTAAAGTGAAGCTCGTCAAAACAACGGAGTGATATACACCACAAGCGCTCAGGGTCGTTTACGGTAATGATCTTTTGGTGCTACATCCTCTAATATTTTAGCCAAACGCACTTCCTTTGATCAAGCCCTTTCCGCTCCATGCGTGTTATGTCCATAAAGCTTGTAAAGATGTGAAAAGGTTCACCCAAAAATTACAGCTCACCCAAAAATTACATTTCTGTCATTAAAGGGTTAGTTCACCCAAAAATGAAAATTCTGTCATTAATTACTTACCCTCATGTCGTTCGACACCCGTAAGACCTCCGTTCATCTTCAGAACACAAATGAAGATATTTTTGTTGAAATCTGATGGCTCTGAAAGGCCTCCATTGGCACAATGCACGGTACACTCTCAAGACCCATAAAAGGTACTAAATACGTCGTTACAAAGTCCATCTCACTACAGTGGTTATACAATAACTTTATGGAGTGACGAGAATAGTTTTTGTGCGCAAAAAAACCCTAAATAACGACTTATATAGTGATGACGATTTCAAAACACGGCATCATGAAGCTTCGAAGCGTTATGAATCAGTGAGTCGAATCATGATTTGGATCGCGTGTCAAACCGCCAAACTGCTGAAATTTGGCGATCCAAACTGCTGAATCGACTCACTGATTCATAACGCTTCGAAGCTTCATGATGCTGTGTTTTGAAATCGTCATCACTATATAAGTCGTTATTTAGGGTTTTTTTGCGCACAAAAACTATTCTCGTCACTCCATAAAGTTATTGTAGAACCACTGTAGTGAGATGGACTTTGTAACGACATCGTTAGTACCTTTTAAGGGTCTTGAGAGTGTACCGTGCAATGGAGGTCTTACAGGTGTCGAACGACATGAGGGTAAGTAATTAATGACAGAATTTTCATTTTTGGGTGAACTAACCCTTTAATTACTCACCCTCATGTCGTTCCAAACCCATAAGACCTTCGTTCATCTTCAGAACACAATGTAATATATTTTTGCTGAAGCTCTCTGACCCCTCCATAGACTGCAATGTAATTTCAACTTTCAAGGCCCAGAAAGGTATGACATTGTTAAAATAGTCCATGTGACTACAGTAGCAAAACATGATGAGGAGATTTTTTTTTTTTTTTTTCTGAAAACCTGCAGATAACGAGAATGCAGCAAAAACAATTATTGGACAATTTGGAAAATTATTTAGAGATGGCAAGGGAAGACAAAAAACTTTTAAACTAGGCACTAGGAAATTTTGTTTTGTGCTCATGGTGAGAGTTTTGATTATTAAATTATATACGTTATTTGTTTTTAGTAATGTATTACTTTGAGCAAAATGTTAAAAAAAAACTAATTGAGAGGTAAACCCTGCACCCCCAGTATGTTTTCTGTGCCATACACATGTCTAAATGTAAAAAAATAAACCATAGCCTGATAAAACATCTGATCTTTTTATATTCATATCCAGTTAGAAGACATATTTACTTTTTTGGTAAATATTGGTGAAAATTCTAAGACATCGCTGCTTTGGCTCTCGGGGGCCTATGATTCTCATCTTTGATGACTATTTTGAGTTGTTAAGATTTTTTTCTTTTACAGTATTGTCCGGACCTCCGCTGGGAAGGAAATATAGAGACCGGACCTCTTGGAACTGTAATTGAATACCCCTGCTCTACTAAAATAGAAACTAAATACTAAACACTAAAAAACAGTACAACTAAATAAGAAACTAGAAAACGACTTCAAGACTAACTAAAATAAAATAAAAAATAGGGGAGAGCGGGGCACAACCTTACGCTTTTTTACTATCTCAGTTTGTGTAAATTAACTTGGGGTTCAGAGTATTTATTTTTTCTCACATTAATTCCCCACATGTGTATTACAAATATGTGATTTTTCTTCATTAATACAGTGTATACTTTTTTCTTGATTTACCCCGAAAGAATGGAAGTGAAATGTGACAACATGCCCCATTGTAACATGTGAGGGGCACATTGTAACATGACCAAATGACAACTTAAAATGTTACCTGATATAATAAAAAAAAAATATACAAACTAAAATATTTTGTCAATAAAATACAATTATTAACTTTTTAAAATAAAATAATGACATTTTTTAATCATTAAAAATATACAGATTTTTTTGTTTGACAACAAACACATCGCTAAATACAGCTAAACAGCATAGTTAAAAATATAATAATAATTAATCTCAGTCTCTCAGTCATTATTCACCCTTTTCTCATGGTTTCTCAAAATAATTCATAAAAGTATAGAATATAATAGCGTAGTTCTAATAGGGGCTCGTTGTAACGCAGTGTTACAACACACCCCATCTGCCCAACTGGGATTTAAACCCGGCTTGTGTCTTCTGCTGTTAGATCAACATTAAAGAACGATCTCAACTGTTAAATAACATAATAAGATTAAAATAATATCAGATTTGTCTTGTTTTAACACAAAAAAAAGAGATGAAAAATAAACTTAAGTAAGAAATGTACTTTTGCTATGGTTAAATAAATGTTCTGTAATATCTTCCAAAGATTTTTTAATTCTGGTGCTATTTTTTCTCTAAATAATGTTGATATGGCAACTAGTAAATACACTAAGTTTCGTCATCCTGGCATGTGTGGAAAGTGTTAAACCATGTGTGTTACAACAAACCCTGCGTTAGGTTGTGCCCCGCGCTCCCCTCACTAATAAATGATTTAAATATATATATTTTATATCATATAATACACAAATGGGTAGGTTTAGGGATTGGATGGGGTTGGGTTACATGTTCAAACGTGTCTAAATAGTGTAAATAAAATAAATGTAAAATAAAATCATGCTGGCTGATTAAATTGAGAATAACTCTCCAACATGTCATAATGGCAAAATCCTAACTCAATATATAATTTCATCATGACGATAACGTTCCCATGGCCAACTCGTCTGTGTATGACGCCAAAGGTTTCTCAGTGAAATCAATAAAGCACCCCGCGCGTCGAAAAATGACGCCTAGGGGTGCCTTTAGCGTCTTCATTGTGACGTGGAAGGCAGTTGACCATGCTTCAGCTTTTGACGCCTTGGGAGTGAGAACGGGTTGCAAATGCATAAAAGTGTTTTCTATTTTTAGTTGAAAATGGTGTCGTTTTAGTTGAAAACGGCCCCCTAAAAAGCATTCTATTAACATGACTGCATCTCTGTAAATTCCCCTCATTGTGATTTAACCTTGTATGCTGTTCCGCATTACAGAGCGGCTGCTCTTGTTTTCTCTGTCATTGTGCTGTGGTGTTAGCGTTATCTTTTTTCTTGGAAACCATCTCACTCACTAAAGCTCTAGATTGACAGGAGGGATCTGGTTGTTTTGTCTGGCAAGCCTCCAGGCACTTACTAAGGACATAATGTGCTAAGGTCTTATGCAATGCGGCTTCGTTGGAAGTAACTCTACATAGTCAAGTCAAATGAAGTATAATACTGTATCCTTGTGTTTTATCAAAGACCTGTTACATTTTGTTTGAAAAACAAAAAGACATGCCACATCTAAGGGCTTTGACATCTTAAGCTGGATTTTCACAAATGCTATTTGATTATATCTGATTACAATGGTCAGGTCCTAATGCGTTATGGATTAAATTAAAGCAAGCCGTGATGGAGAGCAAATGAAAGCAGGATCAGTGCTCTGCATTAGAGTGTTGAGGGACAAATTAAGCCTAGATCAGCATCCTGTCATGTGATAGGCCAAAGAGCAGCTACCAAACCAACACACTTCTTGGCACAGGGAAATAAAAAGCCCCATCATGCCAGCACTGTATCCACGCTTGCCAGAGAGCATCCCTGCAGCTGTGCCAGGCGTATACTGAGCCAAAATAGCCTGTCATAACAAGAGATCATCTCCCCTAGAGACTGCCAGCAGAATCCAACGTTCTGTTCAAACGCAAAAACACAACTGCCTCAAATCAAGCAGACATGGGGGACATATTATGGTTTATTTTTACAAATTGTTCAATGAGTATTTGTGTGTATTTTTACGTAACGTTTTACTTGCACTTTCATACACACTGAAACGTACAATATTGACAGCAGTAAAACGTAAATTGTTCACGTATGAACAACTTTTAGACGTACAAATGTGTATGAATCCTTATTTATCAATATTAAAATAACACAAATATAGTTTATGTATTTAATCTCACTTTATTAACCAATGTCTTTGCTGCTGACCTTCTATTATCTATTATTATGCATCGCATTCTTCTGCAATCCAGAATGGCAGCACAGCCGAAAGGTTTGTTAGAGCTGCGCCCCTCTAGTCTGACGTCGTCATACTCAATTCTAGTCAGAATATGAGTTTGGTACTGCTCCACTGGGCTGTGATTATGAGGGATTTCAACCGAACCAGGAAAGGAAATGCCTCTGCACTCAATTGGATAGACCTATAACCAATCAGAGCAATGGAGCGACGAATAATTGTCAACGGAACTCAACTGCACGCACGCTGGAAGAAGTAGAAGAAGAAGATGAGTGTAAACAATCTTTGCCAGTGTTGTAAAAGTACTTACCAACACGATCATCATTTCTGAGAGAAATAGTAAAGGTGAATGCATATACCAACAAGTTCTCTGTTTAGGATTAGAACGAATTCAACCCAAGAGCTCTTTGGTGACGTGGATGATTACGTTATGGTTGATCATCTGTCCATCATCGTATAAAGCCTGCCCTGACAATTTGATTGGTCCGAACAGCTCTGGTTCGAGCATAGTTGCTCCACAACGGATCAAGTCCAGACCAAACTTTCCGACCTCAAATGGTGTGGGCAGGGCTAAGTTCGGCTGGCATCCAGGCTAGCGCCCCTTTACTGTAAAGGCGTGAAGCCTGAGGCTTAAAGCTACAATATGTTTTTTTTCGTCGCTAGGGGTCGCTAACCTCTTTAAAACAATAACAAAGGCGTAGATTGATGATGCAGTGAATGAGCGTGGAATCATGGAACTTGTCGTCAAACCGATGGATCTAATGTTTATGAGGAAATAATGTTTCTGGATGAGTGAATGCATTCATGTCTTTTAACATGCCTGTGGTATGAAGCAGGGCGTGATTACTAATAAGAGACAGATATCAGCGCCACACGCAAGTCCTGGGGATATAAAGAATTAAGGACATTTCATTCTACCAAACTACCCGCAACTGCTAAATTACTACTACTACAGTTCAGTTTATTTGACTAATTAAAATTGTGAGGAAACTCAATGCTGTTTCACTTGGTCTACACTATCTAAACTGCAGTTGAGTAAGTTGAAAGTTATAATGTTATTTTGTGTGTTAGTTTGTTGGCTGTATGAGATTCGCATATTGCCCCTTTAAGGCCCAGATACACTCATCGCAAAGTTCTTTTTCGTTCTTCGCTTAGGGGTGAAACGAAGTTTGAAATATGTGGACAGCAGTATAACTCTGAGGACAGCGTTTAGATGAATATGTGCTTGCTACTTTCCTCTCAATAACAAAATAAATACTATAAACTTGAGAAAACAGCAAGCATTTTTTATAAAGCATAATAAAAACTTCTGATCATAGCAATGTGGATATGTTTGCATGAGCTCTGCAATTCAGCTCTAGTAAAGTCACGTCACATTTATTTATATAGCACTTTATACAATAGATTGCTTAAAAACAAGCAGCTTTACCATATTAAACATGAAAAACCGTGTCAGTGTCTTGTTTCATCAGAAGTACAACGACTGAACAGGAGAAATTAACCAGAAAAGATTTCCTTGTGAAAGAAGGTGGAGCCTCCATGCACGCCAACCTACGTAATCGCCACTGACCAATGGCAGTACAAGGGAAGTTCGTTTTGGCCTGATTTTGTTCGAAATTATGTCACATCAGTTTGTTCTTCGATTTCATTTGAAGTATATTGCGGCCTTTATTCATTTAACTTTTGTTGTGAAAGGGCTTTTATATTTACCAAAAATAGAAGAAGAAAAATGTGTTATTAAAGGGTCATGAAACCCTAAACCACATTTTCTGAGATTTTAACAGAAGTATGTGTGCTGAACATCATTGAAGACAATGTTACCATCTGTTATGGTGATGATACACAGGGCAACTTTTTGAGCAATGTTACTAGGCAATGTTGCCGTCAACGGGCAACCAGGTAAAGTATCAAGATAGAAATTTGTTGCCCATTCCCAATGGGAAAGTGGCCAAGCAACATTGCTTTGTAACATTGCAGAATCTAGTGTTTTTTCCGCTTTGTATGAGTTTCTGCGTTGCCTACTTTCTCTTCAATAGATTCTGAGTCTTCACACAAACGCGATTAATCCACACTGTGAGTGTAACTGCTCTTTACGACCTTTTAACCGACCAAACGGCATATAAAATCTCCACAAAATAAGCCTCAAAAATTATCAAAGTCATGCAATATATATATATATATATATATAGATTTAAATGTTAGATTAAGAGAACAATTTGCGAATGGCTATGCATTTAACTGTCCATTGAATTATAGGTGTCACAGGATATACATATAAATATGTACAGGATTTGTGTAACGGTGAGCTTACAAAATCATGTGTATATTGTGTTGCGTGTAACTTAATGGTGATTTGCAGCATGCATTTGTGGGAAGCTTTGATGCTTTTAATGAGAGCGAAATAAAATAGTCTGAATCAGAAGCCGTTGATGTGCTGTCAGTCTCCCCTCGTCCCCCTCCACTCCGCCGCTAAACCACGCCCACTTTTATAGCATTTTTCAAAACTGTGGTGAGAACTGACGGCTGCTGAAACAGGGGGTTTCATGACCCTTTAAAAAACAAACAAGCAAGCCCAGCCCACACTGTAAAAAAATATTGTTGGTTTAACTTAAAAAGTAAGTTACCAGGTTGCCTTCAAATTTTGAGTTTGTTGAAATTAAAATTTTGCGTCAATACAAAAAAGGAGATTGGTTTAATAAAAAGAAACTCAAAATATTATGTTATCTGAACCCCATTAATTATTTAAGTTGATTTGACAAATGATAAAAAGTTGTGATAACAAATCATTAAAAAATATTTTACAGTGCAGATGAGAAAAAGTAACCAAATGCATTACTTTCTATAAAAAGTAACTATGTAATGCGATTAGTTATTTTTTAGGGAGTAACGCAATATTGTATTGCTTTCCCCAACACTGCTATCACGACAGGTGTCTAGTTGACAACTACATCAGGGGGCAGGTCCCTGTGGCCTCCCTGGACCTGTTTTTCATTGATACTCAGCTTGCTTTTAGCATGGGTTTCAGAGAACAAGACTTGTGGATGATGACATGAAAGACAATGAACAGTCACGCTTTCAGCCAAACCGAGGGCTCCTATCAACAAAACCTCCTCTGAGAGGCCACTCAAGGGCTATTATAAAACAGTTTTATGTTTACAAAAAAAACTTTAGGCAAAATGAGATATTAAGGCTATGTTCAGACTGCAGGCAATTTTGTTCTCAAATCAGATCTTTTCAGGCTGACTTTCTGCACTATTAATTGTGTGTCCAAACATAACCAACCTATCTACATGAGTTGCTTTGGTAATTACATTGGCGTACCCATGTATGTGACAAGGCTTTCAAAACGGATGCAGGAAAAATGGAGGTGCATCGAGTCGTGGTGCAGAACACCTGGAGTATTGTGATGTTCCGTGCTATATGCTGCCTTCACTTGCTATCGGAAATTTGATAATTCCCACTTCTGAAGTTGTGATTACGAGCTTGTTGTACACAACAAGTGCTTTGTGGTCGGAATGATCAGGAATCATGGACACCAGGGTTATTCTTGCCTATTAATTGGGAAAATATTATTAAAACCAAAATTATATGTAGTGTTTTTTGGGTATCAAAATTATTTCTGAACTTCCCAGTGGTAAACACGACATCAGAGGGCGTTCACGTGCAATGTTTACCTAGGTAACTCGTATTTACGATAATTCCAATAACACGTGAAAGCAGCTGTACACTCTAAAAAAAAAGGGAACTTTTTTAGTGCTTCTTCAGCGGTTCTTCAGAGGTTCTTTGACTAAGGTGCTATATAGCACCTCAGAAGAACCACTGAAGCACCAAAATTGGTGCTATATAGCACTAAAAAAGGTTCCCCTATGATTACGAGCCAAGAACCATTTTTGGTGCCATATAGAACCTTTTTTTTTGAGTGTAGTCACGGCTGAAATCTTTGGACATACCGTACCGGTGTTATCATTGTGTGTCATGTTAAGAGTTGCACAAATTTGAAACCCGATTTGAGCAGGAAGAGCGTCCAGACTGAAACACATCTGTAAAAATATGATTGGAATCGCATTTCAAACCACCTCCAAATGTGGTTTGAATCAGATTTCAAATCAGATTTTTTTTTTTTTCAGACTGGAAAAGGTCTAAATATGCAAATATTTATATATATATATATATATATATATATATATACATTTGCAGGCAGTCTGAAAATAGCCTTAAGGTGATGATACACAGGGCAACTTTTTGAGCAATGTTGCCGCCAACGGGCAACCAGGTGAGACACAGGGCCCACGACCGATCTAAAGTATCCAGATAGAAATTTGCTACCCATTCTCAATAGGAAAGTGCCCAAGCAACATCGCTCAGCAACATTGCCCGGCAACATTGCTCAAAATAGTTGCCCCGTGTATCATCACCTTTAGTCTTGTTTTCAGAGAAATATAACTTTAGTGAGATTTGCTTAAAACAAGTTTTTTTTTCATACCCCACTGGCAATTTTTTCTCATTTTAAGCATAAAAATCTATATTATTTACATACATTTCTCTGAAAACAAGTCTTGTAAGGATGTTTAGATTTACATTGTATCCCTACTCCAACTAAAAAATATCATGCACATTTTTGGCTTGAGATGTGCTAGTAATTAAACTAATACAAATTATAATATCTATATAAAATCTGCAAAAATTAAGGCCTCACATTGACCTTTCTTAGTAAAAGCAGACACTTAGGTTAATCCTTTCAAATATTCAGCTGTGCATGTCCGTATCATCAGGGTGAACCGGGAGGTTTCAGCTGACAGTCATTGTGATTCGATGTGGTCTGAACTGGTTTTACATGGAGCAGAGGAAACAGATGTGTTTTTCTGCAAAGATCAAGAGACAGATTGGGTTTTCACAGAACAAACCCAAAGTCTTAAACAACTGGTGCAAAGAGGCAAAAAACGACTATGTTCAATGATATTGATTCTCTACGGGAAAATAGTCTTTGAAGTGCTTTCTGTTCAGCTATTTCCTTTGGTTTCCGTAAGTGCTGGCGGAATACTTTATAAAAATCAATAATTGCAGGTCCATTTTTCTGGACGCTAATATTTCACGGCATGGCGGTGTACGATGTCACCCTTGTACTCATGATTGAGTTGCCATGTTGAGCCTGGAAAAGTTACTAGGTGAAGTTCCTCCATCCAAACCCCGTCATTAAAACGAGTGCATAGCTGGCTTGCTAGCTCATCCTTAACAACTGGGAAAATATTTACCCATCTCAACCCATTGAAAGACGGCCGTTTTGTAGTTTGCTTTCTTGCCCGTTGTTGACAAAGTTGGCGAAGAAGTTTTCACATTGGAGGGGCTGGAAAACGTCTCTTGCTGAGAATTCTTGGAGTATACTCGACAGTAGAGCAACCAGTAACCCCTGCTTTTAATTTGCGCATAGAAACATCTGTGTTCACACCAGTTTTGGTATTGCAGGCTGCCAGTGAAGTGCGATCAGCAGTGCATAATGAGCTTGTGAAATCTCGTCATGTGCCTCATACCGAAAAAGTAGTCTCACGCATTACACTGGAGTCTTCAGCACTTGGTCTTGCACAAAACTTGCTCACAGTTTTATGCCTAGTAATTCTATTTCACTATCCGTTCTGTTATCATGGACCAGGTGTCAACAACAGTATTTATAAGTGAAGTAACTTAATGTATCGATCGTTTGGATGAATACTCACCTTTTTAAAAAATAACAAGTCTTTCGTTTATACAGTAAGTGAGAAATGTAGCTTAAAAATTAGATACCCTAAAACAAAGCTGAAAAATGTCCATTGCAAAACAACTTATCATATATATAATTTTTTAATTATTGTTTAACTAAATGATCATTCAACTGCAACAAAAAATAACATATTATTATTATTATTAATTTTATTAGCAAGACACTGAATAAATAACATTAACACTGAGATTATGTTTATTATTAGTAGTATTAGTAGTAGTAGTAGTAATAATACATGTTAATTGGTCATTTTTTAATGATTTTTTAACTAAATTATCATTCAATTGCATTATAAATAAATATTATTAATAATTAATATTATTATTAATTTTATTAGTAACACTAATTAGTTATTAGTAACAAGCTGAATAAATAACAATAACACTGAGATGATATTTATTATTATTATAACAATATAGGCTCCAGCATCCTTGTGACCCTGCAAAAGGATAAAGCAGTTTGGAAAATTGGATTGATAAATTATATTAATAATAATAATAATAAACTCATTATACATCTTTTTTCAGTCTAATGATATTTTATTTAAAACAAATACAAATAATTTCTGCATATTGATTATCGATGACTGATTATTATTATTATTTTAATTATTATTAAAATTCTAAATAAATAACAATAAATCAGGGAGTGTTGATTAATAATAAGAAACTCATAATTCATATAGACACTATATTGCCAAAAGTATTGGGACACCCCTCCAAATCATTGAATTCAGGTGTTCCAATCACTTCCATGGCCACACGTGTATAAAATCAAGCACCTAAGCATGCAGACGCTTCTACAAACATTTCTGTAGTCAATTAGCCTACAAATCTAGACGCACCCTAGCGGCAGCAAATGTAATTGCAGCCAGGGTCATCTAGCAACTCTCCGTTGGCGTGCGAGCTGGAGAAAACAAACTCTGGTGAGGCCAATCACATCATGTATAGAGTCGGTGGGCGGGTTTAACATAATGACGGCTACTTGTAAACAAAGAAGCTGGCGAACAGCGGTCTTTCGAATCAGCTTTGGCCGCGACTCTGGAAGACTTGGAGTTAAGCTTTTCTTTGAGAAAAAACAAAGAACGGCACTGAAGTCATTCTTAAGAAAGGAAGATGTGTTCGGAGTTTTGCCGACCGGATACGGCGAAAGTTTAATCTATCAACTAGCTCCGCTTCACCTTCTTCATTGCTCTGTGTTTGGTTGTAGCGCTATCCAATTGCATGCAGAGGGAATTTGAAAGACAACCGTTTACCCCGCCCCTCGGATTGAGCCCTGCCAATGGTGTGTTCCCAGACCCAACATCTTGATGTGGGTCTGGCTTGTCAGGCTAGCAGTCAATAGCTAAAGACTTCCAAACTTCGTGTGACCTTCAGATTATCTCAAGAACAGTGCGCAGAGAGCTACATGGAATGGGTTTCTATGGCCGAGCAGCTGCATTCAAGCCTTACATCACCAAGTGCAATGCAAAGTGGATACGTGTTGTCTGGAGTGACGAATCACGCTTCTCTATCTGGTAATCCGATGGACGAGTTTGGGTTTGGCGGTTGCCAGGAGAACGGTACTTGCCTGACTTCATTGTGCCAAGTGTAAAGTTTGGTGGAGGGGGGATTATGGTGTGGGGTTGTTTTTTCAGGTGTTGGGCTTGGCCCCTTAGTTCCAGTGAAAGGAACTCTTAACGCTTCAGCATACCAAGACATTTTGGACAATTTCATGCTCCCAAATTTGTGGGAACAGTTTGGGGATGACCCCTTCCTGTTCCAACATGGCTGCGCACCAGTGCACAAAGCAAGGTCCATAAAGACATGGATGAGCGAGTTTGGTGTGAAGGAACTTGATTGGCCTGCACAGAGTCCTGACCTCAACACCTTTGGATGAATTAGAGCGGAGACTGTGAGCCAGGCCTTCTCATCCAACATCAGTGCCTGACCTCACAAATGCGCTTCTAGAAGAATGGTCAAAAATTCCCATAAACACACTCCTAAACCTTGTGGAAAGCCTTCCCAGAAGAGTTGAAGCTGTTATAGCTGCAAAGGGTGGGCCAACTCCATATTAAACCCTACGGATCAAGAATGGGTTCATTCAGTGGGAATGTCATTAAAGTGCATGTAAAGGCAGACGTCCCAAAACTTTTTGCAATATAGTGTATATTGCAGTCTAATGATCATTTCTTTAAAGCAATCGTAAATCATTTATGCATTTTGATAATTATCATTGATTATCGGTGATGATGATATACATTTTATTATTATGACACTGAATAAATAATAACACAGATGATGATGATGATTATTACTACTACCAACAATACATTTATAATCATATTTTTGCAGTTTAATTATCATTTATTTAAAACAATTAAAAATAGTTTCTTTATATCAGCCATAAAAAGGCTACATCCGTCAATCTGTAATTCAGTAATTGTATCTCACCATTCGTTCTGCTATCAGAGAGTGTTTGACACTCGAGCGGCATCAATCTGAAGTGCATGCGGCACTTTCACTAGAACGGGAGGATATGGAGTCAATCCTGGGAGTGTTTGACAAGGCCTGTCCTGCTTATAGTTCAGGGTCCTCTGAGTGAGTTGTGCTGTTTTGTGGGAGGGGATTTTCCGCAGACAGTCCAGGCACGCTTGCCAAAACCACAAGACTCCATGAGCTTCTCAGCCTGGTGGTCAGAGAAAGAAAGCTGCCATGGTAAATTAAGACAGGGGCCCACAAACACGAGCTAAAAAAAAACAAGTCTGGGTCACATTCAAGCTCATCTCAGTGGTGAAAAATGCACCGTCAGGCCAAATCTACTGATACCCATCCAGCTGAGCAGGGACCTAAACAGGCTCTTCTTGTGGTTGTGGCTGTTTGCAGTCCAGCTCAGGGAGGTATTTTGTGGGGATTCACTCTGCCGAGGGGAGAAGGGCTAAGAGGTCACGCAAGCCCCTGTTGACTGGGAACCGTGGGGAGTATGTCACAACCAGCCTGGGAGGTTAAGCAGGGAAACCCAACACCCGACCTTGGGAGCACTCTCTCCGTCACACTATACCCTCTGTGAGCCTTCTATCAGGCGGCCCGCTGCACAGTTAGCACGCATATCTCCTGTTCGGGTTCCACAGGGCTCTGCCGCTTTGACAGGTCGGGGCAAGCTGGACTGTGATAAGACGGCAGTGTAAAGTGAATCATGGGCCCTAAACCAACTGGCTCATCTGTCACAAGTAACTCTATCCAATACCAAACAAGCTGTAGTAGGTGTATTTATGACATCCCATTAATCATAGTTGTCTTGTCTTTTCAAAAAGAACAACTGCTCTCTTTGCACAAACACTAATCACTATCAATTTCCAAGAAGAGCATTTTTGTAGGCCTCTTTGGTGTGGTGTATTTTCTATATTCTATTTGCTTTGTCTTTTTTTGTCAGCAATGACAAAAAGGGATGTAAATATATGTTCTGACACTGATTCAATTTGATTACTTTTGTTTGCCTTATACAAAATGTTCAATAGCATTCATTCCCATTTGATTATTTTGGAGTGATTCATAATTATTTTCATAAATACACCTATCAGGCATAACATTATGTTATGTTGTCCTAATATTGTGTTGGTCCCCCTTTTGCTGCCAAAACAGCCCTGACCCGTCGAGGCATAGACTCCACTAGACCCCTGAAGGTGTGCTGTGGTATCTGGCACCAAGATGTTAGCAGCAGCTCCTTTAAGTCCTTTAAGTTGCGAGGTGGGGCCTCCATGGATCAGACTTCTTTGTTCAGCACATCCCACAGATGCAGATGCCCACATCTGAGGAAGATCTAAGGAATTTGGAGGCCAAGTCAACACCTCAAACTCGTTGTTGTGTTCCTCAAACCATTCCCGAACCATTTTTGCTTTGTGGCAGGGCGCATTATCCTGCTGTAAGAGCCACAGCCACCAGGGAATACCATTTCCATGAAAGGGTGTACATGGTCTGCAACAATGCTTAGGTAAGTGGTACATGTCAAAGTAACATCCACATGGATGGCATTTCCCAAAGCAACACTGCCTTCTTCCCAAAGAGCATCCTGGTGCCATGTGTTCCCCAGTTAAGCGACACACATGCACCTGGCCATCCACGTGATTCATCAGACCAGGCCACCTTCTTCCATTGCTCTGTGGTCCAGTTCTGATGCTTACGTGCCTGCTGTTGGCACTTTCGGAAGTGGACAGGGGTCAGCATGGGCACCCTGACTGGTCTGCGGCTTTGCAGCCCCATATGCAACAAACTGCGATGCACAGTGTATTCTGACACCTTTACTGGTGTATATGTGACCACTGCAGACCATGAACATCCCACAAGATTTACAGTTTTGGAGATGCTCTGACCCAGTCGTCTAGCCATCACAATTTGGCCCTTGTCAAACTTGCTCAAATCTTTACGCTTGGCCATTTTTCCTGCTTCTAACACATCAACTTTGAGTGTCAGGGTTTGTTGAAGGGATGAGGCGCGAGGACTCAGAGATGCAGAGGAATGGGCTTTTTAATGATAATAATAAAACAAAAAACAAGACAAAACAAAAACTACCCCGAGGGGGAAAAACAGACTTGACTTGACTTGACTTGACTTGACTTGACTTGACTTGACTTGACTTGACTTGACTTGACTTGACTTGACTTGACTTGACTTGACTTGACTTGACTTGACTTGACTTGACTTGACTTGAGCAGGGAAACATGAGGTGGTGACGACGATTCCGCACTGGACTGCAAACACAAGGAGATTAAATAGGGAACAAACAAAAGAGGGTAACGAGGGAAGACAGGTGGGGCAAATTAACCAAAAATCAGGAAACAAGGTGGGCGGGGTTAGACAATGGACACGAGCACATGGCACAAAGAAACACTTAACAAGACATGTGCTCACACCAAACATGACATGAACATGCAACTAATGAGAACTCATCAGCTGCATGTTCACACAAAACATGACGTAGCACGTAGCCAGTGAAAAACACCAACCACGTGCTACACAACATAAGACAAAACATAACATGAAAGCACACGGCCGATGTAAACATGAACCGTGTGCTACACAGACAGAAGAGCACACGCTCACGTGACAAGACAGAGTGACAAAAACACGCGGAGCATGAATGTCCGAATCCCAACACAAAACTGAAACCCAAACTAGACCGAAGTGCTGGGATCCGAACACCATGCCCGCACACGAAACACAAGGACAGAAGAGCACGCAGCTAGAGCATGCTCAAAGCTGCGCACTCACACAAGACAAGACAAACAATACAGGAGTGTCAGGGCTCTGTCACAAACCAAGAGTAAACTAGACCGAAGTGACAGAACCCTGACATTGAGGACAAAATGTTAACTTGCTGCCTAATATATCCCACCCACTAACAGGTGCCGTGATGAAGAGATAATCAGTGTTATTTGCTTAACCAGTCAGTGGTCATACACCTGATCGGTGTATGCTGCTGAATACATAACTAGAAAGATATTTCACATGTAGACAAAATAATACACCAAAAATGTACTCTACTGTTCAAACATTTGGGGACAGTATGATTTTTTTTAAATAAATGAATACTTTTATTCAGAAAGAGCTTATTAAAAGTAACAAAAGTGTCTTTAAAGACATTTATAATGTTACAAAATCGATATCTCTTTCTCAAAGAAATGCTGTTCTTTTGAACAATGCTGTTCTGAACTTATTATTGAAAATAATAAGAAATGTTTCTTGAGCAGAAAATCAGCATATTAGAATGATTTCTGAAGCATCATGTGACGCTGAAGACTGGAGTAATGATCTTGAAAATTCAGCTTTGCCATCACAGGAATAAATTACATTTTAAAATATATTCAAATAAAGATGTTATTTTAAAATTGCAACTATATTTAACAATATCATTGACTATTTTTGATCAAATAAATGCATATAGTAATGCATAATGCATATAAATGCAAAAACCGACCCCAAACTTTTGAATGGTAGTGTAATTTTAGATACATGTTGATCCAATAAAAAAGAAAGGATAATATTGTGACGCTAAATCAAGCTACATTAGAATGAACAACTATACTGTATATTAATGGCACTTTACAGCTAATTTCTAATATTCTAGAATACACATAATAAATAAATCCCATTTGGGAAAGAAAATGACAAAAAAATACTTACTTTGGTCAAATTAATAAATAGTGAAAGTAATCTGTGGTGGCGTCTGTAACACATGGGGTATTATTATAGTCATCATAATCGATTACTAAATTCCATTATTAATGCATTGAGTTTTTATGATCAGATAGATGCATCATGATATATTTTTATACCCCTCTTGACAAACTATGTCCTAGGTTCAAGTACAGAGTGGCAAACCAGAGCCAAACACTAATGTGGCAGTTGCTGAAGCCTTGACACTTTGACCACAGAATGTTGAGTTGAATCCCAACCGGGGCGCAGCTGTGAAATCCTCGCATACGCCGTCTCACCACTGTCAGAAAACAAAACCAAGAAACTGTGCTGCTTAACAGACTCCAGGAGCTGGAAGGTTTGGGCAAAGGTTCTGCCAATGAGCATATTCATCTGGAGCGCTCCATATCATGAAATAACTATCAGTGTCAGTGAGCATTAAACTATAGCTTATCATTGATCACAAAGGATTAAGTGTGATCACCATGCAGGCAGAGGGCTGTTCATGGAGCTTTAGCTTTTGCACCCACAGATATAATCTCTCTTAGTCTCGCTTTTCCCACATTGGCCAAATTTGGTCTATTCCGAGATCTGGCAGATGTGCATCCATAACCACAGCTTATAATTGCATGTGAGGTTATGATTATCATCATTTTCAATGAAACAGACACAATGTATGTGAAGAGAGGGTCCTGAGGTCATGCTGAACACTATTCCCAGATGCAAGGCTGCGCTCGGTCTGTGAAGGAAAGTGTGTGAGACATTTTATGATGGAGATGGAGTCAAGCAGAAAGAAACTAATAAAGTGAAGCAATAGTAGTGTGCTTTATGTCAGAGGTCATGTCAATAACATTTGAATTTTAATATTGTATAAAAGTAAAAGTGTAAAATATCTCAATCTTCTTTAATCTA
The DNA here is from genome assembly GCF_949357685.1 of Gobio gobio. Lineage (NCBI taxonomy): Eukaryota > Metazoa > Chordata > Actinopteri > Cypriniformes > Gobionidae > Gobio > Gobio gobio. Next base: position 13,847,819 of record NC_137105.1, on the reverse strand, counting down.
GATGTGTGAGTGTGTGACCCGTGCTGGCAAAATGTGTCGCAATGAGTAAAATATAGCTTCCGGCGGATCGCATTCCGTATTAAACTTAGGAAGAAAGTGTAACACCGCTCGCGCTTCAAAACGCCTATGCCACGTCAGACGTCATCATCGCGCCAGTTACACCAGTTTTCCGAAGATGAATACGAAGGGCGGTCTGCCGAGAACTAGATATTTTACATTACGTGTTAAATATGAATATTTTTCTTACAAAAACCCATTGATTTGCTTCAGAAGGCATTTATTAACCCCCCGGAGCCAAGTGGATTACCTTTATAATGGATGGATGCACTTTTTTGGGCTTTACATTTTGGGCTCCCATTCACTGCCATTATAATGCTTGGAAGAGCCAGGATATTGTTTAATATAACTCTGATTGTATTCGTCTGAAAGAAGAATGTCATATACACCTAGGATGGCTTGAGGGTGAGTAAATCATTGGGTAATTTTCATTTTTGGGTGAACTATCCCTTTAATAAACTCATTTTTGTGAAAACCTACACTGTAAAAAAATGCTTTTAAAAAAACAGCCAAATTTTGACAGTAACATGCTGATTTCCAATAAAACAGTAATATACCGTAGAAAATAATGCATTATGGGTAATATTATGTCATTTTCGAGAAAATAGCCAACAGGAATATACTGTGAATTAACAGCGCTCGAAGTCGACACTCAGAGGCTGTGCTCCAAATCACACCCTATACCCTCATTCACTATTCCCTACACTAGTTCACTGATATAGTCCACTTGACAGAGTGAGCGAAAAGAAGTGAGTGAATTCAGACACTGATGAACACCTGCTGTTATCGCTGAAGGAAAGAGAAACATGAACAGAAAAAAGTTGATTTCATCAACTGAAGATAAAAAAAGACCATTAAATCTCTGAATATCTCAGCAGAGGAGGATTAAACAACTCCACAAACAGCATTAGCAGCTTCACACATTACTAACCAGCCTGACTTTATTTCTGTCAGACGTCTACAGAAGCCCTTATTGAGAATTGACTACACATTACGCGTTTGCAGTTTATATTAAGAAATGTTCCTTTTCAGTGGACTCAAATGAAATAGGTTTACAGTACAAACACCGTATAAATACTAGTTTTAAAATGAGAACTGTTTTAAGCAAATGAAAAGAGTTACCTTTCATGGTATTATTACGGTAATATACTGTAAAAAAGGAGAGCTGTAAATAAACAGTATAGGGCTGTAAATTAAAAGTACATTGCTGGCAACCACAGCTGCCAGTAGATTAACGTTATTTTACTGCAAACATTTTTACAGTGTAAAAATCGTCCAAAATCAAAATTTTTCACTTGTTTTGCATGTAGCTTGAAATTATCCCGTGCGCATTCCGACTCATTTTGCCAGCACGGGTCACATATATACATGAATATATTTAGAATATATCAGGGACATTATTTCAAGAAAATAACTGATCAAACTCCAGATTTTTGCTTTTACAATATTAAGATGTTTATAACAATAGATATTTATAAGAAAAATACATTTGCTAATACATTTTTATATATATATATATATATATATATATATATATATATATATATATATATATATATATATATATATATATATATATATATATATATATATATATATATATATATATAGTTAGTTAGTTAGTTACACATACTTTTGAAAAAGCACTTTTGGAATTTTATAAAGAACTCTGAAGTGCAATGGTAAATCATTAAGTTAGGCCTCATATTGTGTCCAGTTGAATATTTTTGGCCTTATTTGTTGTCACCTCGGTGTAAATATGTTTTTTGCTAGTTACAATTCACTTATTGGTATGCAGCTTCAAAACCCACGCCGATCTCTGCTCAAGAGTTCAAGTACAGCCACAAGTCCCTCAGGATCAGCCTGGAGAGGTTGAGAGACATTTCAGCAGATCATGAGGGGTTTTGATAGCGGGGCATTAATGATTACCCCTCACTGTGATTTGTTGGATGGAATGTGTGTGGGTGAATGAGCTCCTTCGAAAATACTTCAGTGTTGCAAGCGTGCCGAGACACATCTCCACACCTCTAGAAGCATACGTTCTTTGTTTGGCATTATAGCAATTAAACTGTAATCACCATAATGAACAGAATAACTATCATCCAAGTGCCAACTTTGACTCCCTGACTTGCTTCTGGGAACCGATGAAAAGGTTTTCTGAATCTCGCAAACTTGTCGCAAACATGTTTTGTAAATATGTGAGGGCATTGGACAATTAGGGAAAAATCATTATGGTGAAGAAAGACGTACACAAGCATACACAAGGAGAACAGAGAACACAAAGGTTTAGAGAGATTATCCGATTTCACTGCTAAAATTACATTATGTATACAGCATGAATATCCGTTGAATGTACATAGAAAATTGTTATTTTATTAGATTATCAATCTTAATGACAAAGTCATCTTTATGATGATTCATTTATATTAATAAAAGAAATTAACTACAATAAACGTCTCATGTACCAACTTAATGTCTTTGTAGCCTGAAGTCAGACTAGCAGTCACTAAATGCACTGTGTCAAACCACACTTACTGAGAGCAGACAGCACAGAATGAGTCATACTCATTCACACAGGACGTGTTCTACATGGGGAAGTTATGCAGGGGTCTCACAGCACATTTGTAAAACCCTCTTTATGAAGGAAAAGTAAAACACTGAACTTGGTTGAGGTATTTATCTGACAAAATTATTTGTCAAAAACGGCTACAGGTTTTATTTTACTAGGCTATGCAAAAAAATGCGTAGAAAACCAAAACAATCACAGGAAAAGGCATTCATTGAATACAACATAATCAGTTGGTTCTCTCTTGCTTTTGCATGTGTTCATAATTTATTTGTATGACCACTTAGCCCAAAATTATGTCCGCACAATTTGACATGTTTCATTGCATTATCACAAATAAAACAATTGAATCCAAGCACAACTAGTAATATGATTACAAAATCTTTAACGCATTTTAATAATATTTAAATAAAAGGTGAAGATTTCAATTTTCCTAGGCCGAACATCACTTTTGGTTTTGGCCACAACTGTATATAACGTATTACATACAGTATATACACTTTATTGCCAAAAGTTTTGGAACATCTGCCTTTACATGCCCATTCTTAATCTGTAGGGTTTAAAATGGAGTTGGCCCACCCTTTATAGCTTCAACTCTTATGGGAAGGCTTTTAACAAGGTTTAGGAGTGTGTTTATGGGAATCTTTAATCATTCTTCCAGAAGCGCATTTGTGAGGTCAGGCACTGATGTTGGATGAGAAGGCCTGGCTCACAGTCTCCGCTCTAATTCATCCAAAGGTGTTGAGGTCAGTACTCTGTGCAGGCCAATCAAGTTCCTTCACACCAAACTCGCTCATCTATGTCTTTATGGACCTTGCTTTGTGCACTGGTGCGCAGTCATGTTGGAACAGGAAGGGGTCATCCCCAAACTGTTCCCACAAATTTGGGAGCATGAAATTGTCCAAAATGTCTTGGTATGCTGAAGCATTAAGAGTTCCTTTCACTGGAACTAAGCTCTCTACGCACTGTTCTTGAGCTAATCTGAAGGCCACGCAAAGTTTGGAGGTCTGTAGCTTGATTCTGAAGAAAGTTGCCGACTTCTGCGCACTGTGCGCCTCAGCATGCGCTGACCCCGCTCTGTGATTTTTACACAACCTACCACTTCGTGGCTGAGTTGCTGTTGTTCCCAATTGCTTCCACTTTGTTATAATACCACTAACAGTTGACCGTGTAATATTTAGTAGTGAGGAAATTTCACGAATGGACTAATTGCACAGGTGGCAACCTATCACGGTACCACACTTGAATTCACTGAGCTCCTGAGAGAGATCCATTCTTTCACAAATGTTTGTAGAAGCGTCTGCATGCCTAGTGCTTGATTTTATACACCTGTGGCCATGAAAGTGATTGGAACACCTGAATTCAAAGATTTGGTGGGATGTCCCAATACTTTTGGCAATGTAGTGTATATATAAAACATATTATATGTTTATAAGCTGCATTTATTTGGTCATAATTACAGTAAAAAAATAAAGATATTGTGAAATATTACAATTTAAAATAATTGTTTTCTGTTCCTCCAGAAATCATTCTAATTTGCTGTTTTGCTCCTCAAGAAACATTTCTTATTATTATCAATGTTGAGAACAGTTGTGCAGCTTAATACTTTTTTTAGAAACTGTGATACATTTTTTAGGATTCATTGATGAATCAAAAGTTCAAAAGAACAATATTTATTTGAAATAGAGAAAAGGTTTCTAAAGGTTTATTTTGGTCAGTTTAATACATCTTTGCCAAATAAAAGTATAATTAAAGTTTTAAAAATGCCTAAAATGAAGTATTAATTTATTTTATTATATATTTCACAAACCCCAAATTAAATATATAAATAAATACAATATAAAAACAACAACAATTAAGACTTTAATTAAGAATTTCTTTTTAATGCATAATATATATATATATATATATATATATATATATATATATATATATATATATATATATATATATATATATATATATATATATATATATATATATATATATATATATATATATATATATATATATATATATATATATATATATATATATATATATATATATATATATATATATATATATATATATATATATATATATATATATATATATATATATATATATATATATATATATATATATATATATTTCAAGCAAAATAATCTGTTCAGCCATTACTTTAGTGTCAGGAAAAGGTTCAGTTATAGCTTGTTGCTATTTCTAACAAATGACACAAATCTAAAGAGAACATATAGCAAGGCAAAGGCATTATGTGCAAAAGTTGCACAAGGCTCATAGACCGCATTTACACACAAACCTCAATGACGATGATAGTCGTCAAACAATTCTTAGGTTTAAAAGGAGGAAGTGACAGAAGAATAGACCACTGATATGTGCCATACATATATAGTACTTCTTGAGTTTATTGGCTATTTGGGACATTTCGTTTTTAGTAAACAAACTAATTCAACTTGGATAAACTAAGTAGTGTCACTGAGAAAAGATATTAAGACCAAAAAAATCTCAATGCATCACACTGCCTTGAGTTTTTACAGTGAGGTGCGTATGATGCTCTGTACACATGAACAACACTGGTGAAGACATGCTGAAAACTGGATCACTGTGAATCAGAGCTGATTAACCACCTTACAGTATATGACTTTTGATTGACAGCTGCCACTTTTCTAGAACATTACTGTATCTGTTTGGTTAGCAATAACGTGACTCAGAACTGGTAACTAGCACACCATGCGTTCAGTCACATGATGACACTCACACACACACAAATAGCTGCTTTCTCACTGACTGTACAATTCACTCCCGACACTTGTCAAAGAAAAGTTCAGACCTGCCGATCTGATGAGAAGACAACACGCTAAGTACTTAAACACCCAGCATCCGAGTTTTAAGCAGGTTGGCGCATTCATATCTAGGGAAAGCCCAGTAAATGTGGTCTGCTTTTTATTTAGCGTGGAAATGTGATTATGTGTTGCAAAAGCAGGTTCAATAAGAGCTGTGGTGGCATGTTAAAAGCATATCAGAATATCAACATGTCATGTCATTTCGGTAAGGCTCATAAGTCTTCCTTCGGATGCGTTTCCACCACAGACGTGGGGTCAAATGAGGCAAGATCCGCAGGGAGCAAGAGTTTTGACTGTCTTTATGTAAGAAGGTTGCCATCTGGTGACTAACAGTGGAAGTGAACATGCAATGACATGAGTCCCATGATAGCTGACAATAAAGGGATAGTACACCCAAAAATGAAAATTCTCTCTTCATTTACTCATTCTCATGTCATTCAAAACCCAAAAGACTTTGGTTGATATTCGAAACACATTATGAATGCGTCGTAAAAGGAAATCAGATGCATTTAGCGGTTTAATCCAAGAGATGCGATCGCTTAATATAATGAACAGATTTAATTTAGGCTTTTATCTTAAAAATATAGGTTCCAAAAGGGTTTTTTGCAGTGATGCTATAGAAGAACTATTTTTTGTTCCTCAATTAATCTCTCAATGAGTAGTCTGAATCTGAAGAACTTATAAAAAACCTTTTGTTCATGGATGTTAAAGGTTCTTCATGGTACCAATAATGCCAATAAAGAACCTTTATTTTTATGAATGATGAATGAACGATGATTGACACATACTTTGAGTTTCTTTTTACCATATGTGATATGCTGTATGTGTCGAACTATGTATGAGTCGATCACTGTTTAGATGTAAATAAATGCCTAAATTAAATCTTTTTTTATCATATAAAGTGATCATATCTCTTCACAAGACTAGGATTAAACCGCTCAATTCATATGGATTCATTTTACATGGACTTTTGGACTTTCAATGGAGAGACAGAAACCTTTCAGATTTCATTAAACATATCGTATGGGTTTGGAACGACATGAGGGTGAGTAAACGATGACAGACTTTTCATTTTTGAGTGAACTATCCCTTTAAGTAATTGTCTGCTTTAAAATGATTAGCCTTTAATACTGACCTAATGTAAAATGTTATGTCATCATCGCAACTTTTAATAATCGGCCGGTATATTTTCTCATGCACGATGCACATGGTAGCACTCTCATAAAAATGAAACATTAGGGGGGGAAAGCAATAAACGAACTTTATGTTACCATCCTTGACTTGAAGTGTTTGTATTGGCTTGCGTAATGGTAGTAATGGTTATAATGATGATAGCTCGCCCATTCTCATAACTCGCACGGTTGAAGAAGCCCCCGCCCAGGCTTGGCTCGTCTAACATTCCTCTATCTTTTCAGCTGCATGAAACCATGTCAGCTTGTTTGTCAAACACTCGGCTTCAATCCACACCCATCTTCCTTCTCATTTCTTGTATCTTGTTTAATGAGTAATTGGCTTGAAGTTGTGTAACCGTTCTCAGTCCTAACACAGGTGGTCGGAAAAGTGGAATGGCAAGTTAGTCGAGGAATGGCTGAAATAAATTGCTGTTTGACATCTCTATAGATGGTGACATTATTCATGGCCTATTTTTTGCCACACACCACTGGCTTTATTCTATGTAAATATCTGATAACACTTTAGTTTGAGGTCCAATTCTCACTATTAACTAGTTACTTATTAGCATTAATATTACTAAGATATTGGTTGTTTATTAGTAGGCTACTTATAAAGCACATACATCGATCAGGCATAACCAGTGTTGGGGGTAACGCATTACAAGTAACTTGAGTTACGTAATAATATTACTTTTTTAAGTAACTAGTAAAGTACCGCATTACTTTTCAAATTTACAACAAAATATCTGAGTTACTTTTTCAAAAAAGTAACGCAAGTTACTTTTTCACATTTATTTGACTGACAGCTCTCCTGCCCCCATGTTGTGAAAAATAAGTGGAGACGCGTTGTGTGTAAACATGATGGTTATTGTAGTTCTAGACTAAATGTGAGCATTTACTCATCTCACTTGCACAATAAAGATTCTGTACTCCTCAAAATGAATAAAATCAGTCAAATGCAAAATCAGAGTACTCAAACCTCAAATATATAAATGTTAAATAAAACAAATATTTTTATGCATTTAATCTACCTTTATTGACCAATGTCGTGCTGCTGACCTTTGATGATTCAGTTAAGCCATGAGCAAAAATGACTAGATTTTTTGTTTTTATTGGTAAAACGTTTTTCTCCTGCGTCCTATTCTTCCATTATCCAGAATGGCAGCACATATATACCTCAGCCTGAGGCCTATTATTTCAATTTTGGTATGAAGAGGTCTTTACATTTGCACAAAAAAGGACTTTTTTTGCTATTAAAAAACAAAACAAAAAAGCAAGCCCAGCCCAGGTGAGAAAAAGTAACGCAACGCATTACTTTTCTTAAAAAGTAACTAAGTAACTCAATTAGTTACTTTTTAAGGGAGTAACGCAATATTGTAATGCATTACTTTTCAAAGTAACTTTCCCCAACACTGGGCATAACATTATGACAGGTGAAGTGAATGACACTGATTGTCTCTTCATCACGGCACCTGTTGGGATATATCAGGCAGCAAGTGACCATTTTGTCCTCAAAGTTGATGTGTTAGAAATAGGAAAAATGGGCAAGCGTAAGGATTTGAGTGAGTTTGACAAGAGCCAAATTGTGATGGCTAGACAACTCGGTCAGAGCATCGGTCCACCTCCAAAAGCGACAACAGTTGGGCCATGAGCATCAGAACTGGACCATGGAGCACTGGAAGAAGGTGGACTGGTCTGATGAATCATGTTTTCTTTTAAGCGTCGCTTACCTGAGGAACACATGGCACCAGGAGGCACAATGGGAAGAGGGCAAGCCGGTGGAGGCAGTGTGATGCTTTGGGCAATGTTCTGCTGGGAAACCTTGGGTCCTGCCAATGCCACGTACCAACTACCTAAGCATTGTTGCAGACCATGTACACCCTTTCATGGAAACGGTATTCCCTGGTGGCTGTGGGCTCTTTCAGCAGGATAATGCGCCCTGCCACAAAGCAAAAATGGTTTGGGAATGGTTTGAGGGGCACAACAACGAGTTTGAGGTGTTGACCTGGCCTCCAAATTCCCCAGATCTAAATACAATCGACTTACAGGACTTAAAGGATCTGCTGCTAACATCTTGGTGCCAGATACCACAGCACACCTTCAGGGGTCTGACGTCCATGTCTCGATGGGTCAGGGCTGTTTTGGCAGCAAAAGGGGCACCGACACAATATTAGGAATAACCTAATCAGTGTATTTAAGGCACAATATGTAAAAAATTTTATTAAAATATCCAAAAACCACTAGAACAATGTTATATATTTTTTTGACTTGTGTACTTACACTATCCCAAATGTTTCCAAGAATGTTTAAATCCAGAGAAATAAGCAATTTTAACCAGGACACCAACTGTGTCTCTATGTAGCCGATCAATGATATATTGTGTGTTTTATTAGACAGTTGAGCAACTGTTTGAATACATTCATCGACAGCATTGTTATAGCTCAACACAGTTGGTCTTATTGTTTAAATCTCGTTTTATTGATGTACCGCGAGTACCATGTTTTACCATGCTTAATATCGATCTAGCTTACTGCAGTGTGCCACAAGTGTCTCATAGTAGCCGCCGAGCGAACGCACAGAGTAGCATAACTTTCAACACACTCAAATAATGTATCTAATGATAAAACAGCGCTGCGAACGCATGGCCGAGGGGAAAAAAAGCGGTCGTCTGCGGCATTATAAAAGTTCTGTGAAATCCAGGCGTCATCAAGCTACACCTTTGTTTTGAAAAAGCAACCTCTAGTGGTGAAAAATTACATATTGTGGCTTTAATGCCTTTTTCTGCATGACCATATTCTATATCCCTTAATCCTACCTTAACACCTAAACTTAACAATTTACCTTACTAACTATTAATAAGCAGTAACTAGGAGTTTATTGAGGTTGTAGTTAATAGTTATTAATATTGGACCCTAAACTAAAGTGTGACCAATTGTCTTTATTAACAAGCATTTGTGATCTAGGCTTTTGTGAAGTGACATAAAATAATAGAAAGAATTACCTGCCCATTGTTTGGGTTTGATCGAAGTTGTGATCCAGACGCTGGGACAAACAGCACTTTTGATTCAGTAAATCTGACTGAAATCAGATGATTCAAGCAGATTATAGCTACACTTTGTGGTTTGGGTTTCGTTCTGGGCAGATTAAATAGCATTTGGACGTGAATGTGATCCCATTCCACTTGTAAATTACATTTCAACAATCGAGTTTGTAATGATTATCATTGGCCCTCTCGCGATAACCATTTTATAATTTGTCGGCATTATTAAAGGAAACACTCAATGGAGTATCCTAGAAATAACTTATTTTCGGTATATTTGATTTCAGGTGGTTATTTTTTAAGAGCTTCAAATTTGCAATATATATATATATATATATATATATATATATATATAATCTAGTTAATAGTCAATAGGGTATCAGAGTAACATTTAGAAAGAGAACATTTAAAAACTTCCCATTGGATTTGCAAGAGCCAGTACATTACAATTTGGTGAGATTCTATGCTTTAGAATAATTTGTAAAGCTAACTGTGCTGTATTTATGTCCCTTTCAGCACACAACAGTTCTTCCTTTCATCATAATTGAGATGAGAACAACACACCATCGATATCCCAGCAGGTCCTGTGGACTCTTGGCAGTGTGCACGTTTGCTGTGGGATATGTTGCATGGTAAATCTCTCCTTCCAGCACAGTCATTTTTAATATCACACTGGGTTAATTTACAAAGGGCTCCCTGTAGGTTCGTTGATCAGGGGAAATTGACTTTGCATTGTTCTAGCACAGTGTCAATCAAAAGACAGATTCCATCTGGCCACCTGATCTTCATGACCTCCAAATCATTCCCGTATGTCTTTCTGCACAGTAATTAATTTGCTCGAATTCTGGCACTTTCCACGAATCGGGTAAACTTTGGTCTCACATTACATTGTAAAAGCATTAGAGGCACAAATCCCATGTAAACTATCATCTAACATGAAATGAACCTAACAAAGGGAGGTCGTTTTTAACACATGAAATGGCTGTATCCCCACTTAAAATGGAGACTTTGGTCTGTCCCTTTATGGAACATTAATTTGGTCAATCACTACAAACCAACAATTGGTTAACTAGGTGATATCTGCGACCCTGTTACACATTCTGGTGTCATTTAAAAATAACAACAGCAACAATAATATTATTAATAATAATAAGTATTGTTATTGTTGTTGTTAATATTATTATTAATAAATATAAGTAATAATATAATAAATGTAAAAAATAAAAATGTAAAAATTAAGCTACACAATATGAACAATGGCGATTAATGGTTATTTTATATTTTAATAAATATTATTATTAATAATAATATGAATTATTATTCATGGTGACTTATCTTATTATTATATTATTATTCATATTATTCAAGGTGATGTTTTAATTCATAAATAAATAATAAATACAATTAATTATACATATTAATGATAATAATAATAGGTATTGTTATTATTGTTGTTGTTTTTAATATTAGTATTAATAAATATGTTATATTAACATTATAAATGTAAAAATAATAATGTCAAAATTAATAAATAATACAAATACGAACAATGGCTATTAATGGTTATTTTATATTTAAATAAATATTATTATTCATAATAATATTAATTATTATTCATGGTGACTTATCTTATTACTATCTTAATATACATATTATTCAAGTGATGTTATGATTAACAAATAAATAATAAATAAGATTAATTATACATATTAACAATAGTAAGTATTGTTTTAATTGTTGTTGGTGTTAATATTATTATTATTAATAAATATAAGTTACCATATTAATATAATAAATGTAAAAAATAATAAATAATATGAACAATGTTTATTAATGGTTATTTTATATTTTAATAAATATTGTTATTAATAATCATTTGAATTTTGAATTTTCATGGTGACTTATCTTATTCATATTATTCAAGGTGATAATTATACATATTAATAATTATTTTAATAAAAGTAATTATTAATATTAATAGCATATTCTTAATATATTTTTTATAATAGTAGTAATAATAATAATAATAGCAATAATTATGTGATGTTATAATTAATAATTAATTCATGATAAATAAGATTAATCATACATATAAATAATGTATATAATCTAATCCCCATTTTTGGCTAAAAATCACGCAAATTAGGACTTTTACACAATTTAGACCCAATTAGTCTCAAATTGGCAACAGGGTTGGGGGGAAATGGTAAACCTCATAGAAAATGATTAGAAAATAAAAAAAAGTTCATATAACATTTAGTTTGGATTCCTCAATGAGTAAGTTAAAGGGATAGTTCACCTAAAAATGAAAAAAAGAGATATTTCAAGAGTTTCAAGCCCTGTTTTGTACCCAATTCATGGAAAGTGCCTTTTGCCGACACAACCTCAGTTTCAGTGCCCCAGAAAAACCTTTGAAAAATAAACAGCCAAGGATTTATTTAGTCTTGCATATAACAGATTAATTAGCACTGTTAAAGTCCTGGAGCCAAACTAAACTAGTCTGACGGCACGTAGGAGGCGTCTGTCAAAATCACCCAAAGTCCAAGATTATCAGCACACACCTCTCTGTCTTATTTCCCTTTCCTAAATTAAGCTGATTAGGAATTGCTTTTTATTTAGTCAGGGAATAAGACTTGCCTGCAGTTGTTAAATCCATAGGAGGCCTTACATGAGGATTACCTTCCAGATACAGCTTTTATACACTCCATTTCATGAGTCTGAGAAAACAAGGCATTTGAAAAGTAGGTAGATGCATGGGCCTTCTTTAATATTCATCAAATATTAAAGCTAAGGTTATGAGTGCATGAGTAGATTAAACAGACACAATCCATTACATAAACGGACTGTCAGGCTGTAGATTATAACCATGTGACTGCATTAAAATTGCTCTGGGCAACAAAAAAAAAAAATGGAAGCAGCACTGCATCGTAACAAAAAGAGCAGTGTCTAGCATTCACAGACATGAATGGTAGACACATTGACAGTGTGGTGACTGCTTCTGCAGCCTTTCAAACGCTGGATTTAGCAGACAGAAGGACAAACACATAAGACAGATCACGGGTGCAAAGGTAACAGATTTTCTCTGTCTCGCTCTCATAGGATGTGCTGGGTGCACAGCATGACGGGGGTGTGGGTTTATCCTTTGCTGGAGCACATCGGGCCCATGGCCAGAATTTTCTTCTTCATCTGCCTCACGGCTCTGATCAACGTCTACTACGTCTTGGGAGAAATCTTGAACAACTACATCTGGGATTCCTCAAAGAGTAAGTTAAAGGGATAGTTCACCTAAAAACAAAAATTCTGTCATCATTTATTCACCTCATGTCAGTCCAAACCTGTATCTATACTGTGGAACACACACACACACACACACAAAACAAATGTAGTCCATTGGTCTCATGCACTATATTCCAAGTCTTATGAAGCTATTTGACAACCACCGCCACCATTTTTATCATTTTCACAAAATTTTCATGGACCCCAGAATATTTTGTTATATGAATATCTGAATATGCAATATATCAAAAGAAAGAACAGTCTCTGCGCTGTTTTTATCAACACTTGAATGTGGGTTTCATAAAAAAAGCTAAATTTTGAGCAATTTTTTGTCAAAGACTACGTCCAGATCAGATTCAGAACGATGATCAAAACACAGATGGAGTAGATTGAGTCCATCAGCAGACCCAAAGCTTCACAGTCCTGTCCTGGGTCGACATTTCATTCGGTAACATTAGGCAGTTTTGATTTATATGTTGTTTAATGTTAATTATTTTACATTTAGATCTGCTTACATACATAGACTGTAAAAAAAATATGGACGTCGTGTCCGTGACGTCACCCATAGGATTCTGAAGAGCTGTTTTGAAGCGTAAAGTAGGGACGAGCTGGCCGTTGCCATCTTGGCAGCGAGTCCTCGCGCGTCACTCCCGGATAATAGAAAATGGGCAAAGAGGCGGGACGTGGGTAGAGCCGAGGTGACACAATGACTAACAGACAGCAGATAAATGGCTATCCACCTGTCACTCAAAGTGGCCACACCCTTAATTATGCAGAACTTCAAGGCTTTATATAATGTAAACGAATGAGTTATAAAAAAATTAACCACCCTCAGAGTTGTCTTGATGGGCAAAATTAGCCGTATAGACCAAAACCACAATTTGTACCAGGCTGTAAACATGTTTTTTTCTGATGTAAAGTTGGGCATTTTAACGTGGAGCTCAATGAGATTCTGCTCCCTTCTGGAGCTTGTCCCTAGAGGCCAGTCAATGAACTGCAGTTTAAGTCACTTCCGTATTGGCTTCAAGAGAAACTGCGGGAGGTTGCCGCTTGCTTACATATGATATTGTTTCTGCCTTTTCATTTCCTGTGTTTTGATCAGGAGATTCAGTCCTCTTTCAGAAGATGTGTCATAGCGCCCCCTACCATATAACAGTGAAAACTCAGAAAGCCAGAAAATGATAAGTAGGTATTACTGTAGACCGGAGACCTCCAAAAGGTGGCGTGAACTCCAAATGTGGGCAGAACCTCCAGGGGTGGGGCGGGGTTTCCAGTGCAAAGACTTTCGCTATTGGCTCTGGCTTCATCCAATTGTCATTGACAAAATAAATGTTGGTAAATTAAACATTGTTTCTAGTTGATATTAGAACAAAAAAGTTATGCTATAAATATGCTACATAAATGAATATGCCTATATAAATAAATATGCTCAGTGAGAGAGGAGCCCAGAACTTGTGGCTAGTGGCATTCGGACCGGAGTTTGAACCTCTGCTCAATGATATAAGCGGGAATCCGCTGCGAGCCGCGTGTTAGAAAGTTCTACTCTATTGCTGTGTTCTAAGCCATGGGGGCGTCCTGGGGCTCGAAAATTCGCAGGGTATGATGGGGATGCTGGGTGCAACTGAAATTGTGCCAATGTCTGGTGAGGTCCGGTTGGGAAATAACTGACGGCCCGGCTCAGCGATCTCATATCGCTTATTACCATATATTATTATCATAATCTTATTACTGCTCATCTCCTGATCTGCCTTTTTCTTTAGCTCGCTATTCAGCGCAAATCCGCCTTACAGTCAATTTCAATGGTTATAGGGTGTAGGGTAGGTTTAGGGGTTAGAAATTGTTGTAGCATTGCATTGTATGAAATCAGCACTGTGATTGACATGACCAATGAAATCTTTAGAATCGGCTGCAGGGTGGAGTTTGCGCTGAATTTTGATCGGGGGGGAAATCATGCATGCGTGTCATGTACCTGTCTGTCAATAAGAGGAAGCCACGCCCTATTTTGGAGCTCCCACCGCATTTTGAGTTCCTACCCCCATTTGGAGATCTCCAGGCTGCAGCTATACCCTTCTCGAAAATTCAGTCAATGGCAGGGAAATAGTTCAAATCTGGCTGATACTGATAAGCCAATATGTATTTGTATCTAGCTGACAACTATGGAAGTTTTCGCCACGGAAAAAAGGGTAATTGCAACTTTTTATTTCACAGTTCTGATTTTTTCTTCAGAATTGTGCAATTTCGACTTTATAATTCACAATTAAAGGGTTAGTTCACCCAAAAATGAAAATTCTGTCATTAATTACTTACCCTCATGTCGTTCGACACCCGTAAGACCTCCGTTCATCTTCAGAACACAAATGAAGATATTTTAGTTGAAATCTGATGGCTCTGAAAGGCCTCCATTGGCACAATGCACGGTTCACTCTCAAGACCCTTAAAAGGTACTAAAGACGTCGTTACAAAGTCCATCTCACTACAGTGGTTCTACAATAACTTTATGGAGTGACGAGAATAGTTTTTGTGCGCAAAAAAACCCTAAATAACGACTTATATAGTGATGACGATTTCAAAACATGGCATCATGAAGCTTCGAAGCGTTATGAATCAGTGAGTCGAATCATGAATCGGATCGCGTGTCAAACCACCAAACTGCTGAAATTTGGCGATCCAAACTGCTGAATATATTGTAGAACCACTGTAGTGAGATGGACTTTGTAACAACGTCTTTAGTACCTTTTAAGGGTCTTGAGAGTGTACCGTGCATTGTGCCAATGGAGGCCTTTCAGAGCCATCAGATTTCAACTAAAATATCTTCATTTGTGTTCCGAAGATGAACAGAGGTCTTACGGGTGTCGAACGACATGAGGGTAAGTAATTAATGACATAATTTTCTTTTTTGGGTGAACTAACCCTTTAAGAGTTTATATCTTGCAATTCTGAATTTTGAGATAAAAATGCACAATTTACTTGATGTTTTTACCGTGGCGGAAACTCGCTTCCATGTTTATTACTCTAAAGTGTCAATAACTTTAAATAGTACTATGTGGATAAATTTACATACTGCGATAAACCATATAGCAAAATCTCTAATGATAACACTTTGCATCGTTGCCACAATATATATCATCATATGGCAAAGGCCCAGCCTTACTGGAGAGGATGTTCAGTAAATAACAACTTAAATTACAGGCTTTTCCTCACATAAATGTATTGTGTGGTTGCAGAAGGCTTTGATATAAAACACACAAGCCAAATACATTTTTCTATAGTGTTTTGTTGTGCTTTGTTCCTTGCTCACGTTCAATGGAAAAGAGCAGTGTAAACACCATCCCTTTGTGTTCCTCAGCAAAATAAAAAGTCATACAGGTTTGGAATGACATTACAAATGATTTTCCGGACCATCCCTTTAAGTGAGTTTGTATGTTTCTGGTTTTGTGTTTTTTTCCACCATTGACTGGCTACATGTGCGAGTTTGTGTGAGCTGAATGTTTATCATGTCTAGCAACAAATTTTCTTGCTCCCCAACCCACGCCGGGATAATGGCTAGAGATATTATACACTTCCCCTCAGGTACATATACATCCCGCTTAGCTTCCTGATGCACCCACGCACACTCCTCCACCTGTTAACGCTATAGACCGAGAGCAGTGCATCGTGGGTGTAGCGCCGCCAAAGGCAGCGCACAGCAGATGGGAACAGAGCCCGTGAGCAGTCTGAGAGCAGCAGACGGCAAAGGCTTCTCTTCCTCCCACCTGTTTGACACTGACCTGCAAATCACCGAGGCAGCATACACACATGCGCACACACACACACAGTCTCTCTCTCCTATAGAGCTGATCTTTGTCCCTTTGTCCTCAGTACAAGATCTCCCTCTTATGTCCAAAGCAGCAGTATCGTAATCTCCGACGGCCCCTCCAGCTAAACTAACCATGAACACTTCCGTCACTTATGCTTTGTGCTGTTGTTCATTCTGACTCACGGTTTGAACAGCTTGTTGAAATGCACAATCAGTTGCCAAGAGATCATAGATCTTGAATATCTCACTGCAGTATCCAACAATTATGCTAAAATATTAAAAATACTACAGAAACCGCTGAAGAGAATACTAATATTTTGTGATACATAATATATGGCATCGGTCATAGTTACTGCTTTTTAATTACCAGAAGTTGCAAGCAAGAATGTAACCACATACAAATGACAATTACTAATTGAAATTTAATAATTTAATTGGATCATTTATATAAAGGTTCGATGTTATAATTAGTTAATACATTAGGTGTCAGACTTTTATAACATTTATTAATCTTGGTTAATTTCTACATGCATTACACTAATACGGTTTTAACATTTCATGTTGGATAAATTAACATTAGCTAATGTATTATTTACTAACATGATTTAATAATGAACAATAGTGTATTTATTACAACAACAAAAAAGATACACTACTGTTATAGGCGGTTATATTTGATCAAAGGTACAGTTAAACAGTGATACTGTGAAATTGTATTACTATTTAAAATAATATTCTATTTTAATATATTTAACTGTAATGTATTCCTGTGATGGCAAAGCTGAATTTTCAGCATCATTACAGTCTTCAGTGTCACGTGATCCTTCAGAAATCATTCTAATATGCTGATTTGGTGCTCAAGAAACATTTCTTATTATTATCAATACTTTTTCAGGGACTTTGATAAATACAAAGTTCAAAAATATTGACCCTAAACAGTAGTGTACCTAATGCATTAACTAATTTTAACAAACTGAACCTTGTTGTGAACTGTTACCAATTTAATAAAAAAAGAACCATTGAAAAGCACATGATTTTAATGGTGATTTAAAGCCCTGAAAGCAAATTGCAATTCACATAGAATATGCTCTTTTATATGACTGCTATAGATCACCTTCACCTTCAGTACAATCAACTTCAACACAACTCTCTTGCTCGTGATTTTGCTAAAAAGGTCATATCAGTTAAAGGATTAGTTCACCCAAAAATGAAAATAATGTCATTTATTACTCACCCTCATGCCGTTCCACAACCGTAAGACACAAATTAAGATATTTTTGTTGAAATCTGATGGCTCAGTGAGGCCTGCATAGCCAGCAATGACATTTCCTCTCTCAAGATCCATTAATGTACTAAAAACATATTTAAATCAGTTCATGTGAGTACAGTGGTTCAATAATAATATTATAAAACGAAATAACGACTTATATAGTGATGCCCGATTTCAAAACACTGCTTCATGAAGCTTCGGAGTGTTATGAATCAGTGTGTTGAATCAGGATTCGGATCGCGTGTCAAAGCGCCAAACTGCTGAAATCATGTGACTTTGGCGCTCCGAACCGCTGATTTGATATGCTGATAAAAATATCTTAATTTGCGTTCCGAAGGTCTTACGGGTGTGGAACGGCATTAGGGTGAGTAATAAATGACATTATTTTAATTTGTGGGTGAACTAACCCTTTAAGGTCTTAATATAGCACTTTGAGTATACATAAGTACATAGTAAAAAGCCCTATATAAATGCCTTATTCATTCATTTGTTCAATTATCGGTTATCAATTTTAGCCGAAATGTCTACATAGGCCAACCCGGAAGTTAGCGTCACCCTGATTCCCTCAACAAAACTCAATAGAATTTGTCCATTGGCTTTTGAATTATTGCAGAAAACTATGACTAACAAAAGCTTATGATGCTTACATGTTTTGTTCATCGTGATCATTTTTACAAATGAACACAAATTTGATGAATTTTGAATCGTAAATACAATCGGCAGAAGCCAAAAGCTAAACGTAGGCTATAAACATTGCATGACTTCATGCTAGTGCTGCATTGTAAATAAGCTGCACCTCTTCAGCCGTGACTTATTCACGATACAGCACTAGCCTCGAGTACCTTATTGCTTTTATTAAGCCGTTACCACACAATACAAATATTAAAGCCAAAAAATATGTATCAATGCAACTTTAATGAAGTAAAAATCACTAAAAGCCTTCCTTCCGCTGAAAAAAAATAGTCCTTGACGTTATTATTAAGCCATTAGATGGCAGCAAAACCTGTCTTTATGAGTGAGTCAGTCAGTAGCGAAGACTTTTATATTGAAAAGACTGAAACTTGTTGCGAATACGGAGGAGCAAGACACAACTGACAAATGCTTTGACTAGCGCTGTCAGTGTCAGGGCACAGGAAAACCTCTTAACTGTTAAAAGGACAAGACGTTCAAATTGATTTTTTATTACGAACATAGGACTGACCTGAGGAAAAATGCTATATCTAAATTCAGGTACATTCGCTCACTCGATCTCTCTCACACATAATACATAACCTTCAATAAACAATATAAATGAGAACAAACATATGTTTACGTTGCCAAGAGTGGTTGCTAAGGGTGTTGTGTAGTGATACACAAGGTGTTTCTCAATGTCAAGGATCCTTCCTCTGCAGGATTGGTCCTTCCAAGTCACTTCCTTCAGAGGCTAGGCGAGGCTCCTCTTTAGCATTCGGAGAATACGTAAATGGAACAGGCTAGCAAGTGCACGTCAGCCTCATTACGTCAGTGAAAAGGTCCGTTAGCCATCAATAACGTAATTTGAATAATATCAATACGGTTGTAATTTGTACTGGCATTTAAAAGTTAAACTGTACTTATATTTACTACGGTTATAACAAATGTTTGGTAACGTAAATACTTACACTTGAAAGCATATTGCCCCATTAACGCTCCGACTCCGCCAACGTCCGATATTTTGTATATTTTGAACAAGATAGCAAAGCTGCGCGCATTGGATTGTGGGTGATTTGAGAGCGCCAAGTGCGCGAAGGCTACTCGTATGCATCCTTTCCTGTATATGGCATATTTTTCGAACGAAGGACTCAGACCTTGGTTGAAATTCCGAGGATCCTCGACATTGGAACAGTCCTTCGACGGACGTCGATGACGTAGCATCCTCGGAATTCTGGCTTCCGAGGATCCTTCCTTGACATTGAGAAACGCCTACAGAACCGTTGGGCGAAGCGGTCATAGCCGTGTTTTATCGTGAATAAAACACAGCTATCGACCAATCAGAATCAAAGACTGAAACTAACCGTAGAATGTACTGTAACAAGGACATACTTTGTGTACTGTTGTTGTCTCTGTGTACTGGAAGCTTCTCCTGTCATCAAAACAAATTCCTTGTGTGTGCCTTATGTGGCAATAAAGCTCTTTCTGATTCTGAATAAAATGTGAAAATATCATAAGCTTGGGTTCAGCACAGACCTTATTTCATGCATTTAACCAAAAACCCATTCAAAAAACTTCAGGACGGTGGAGCCAATAGGCTACATCATCCCTACAGCACTCTATTGGTGCATGTCTAATGATATCCATATAAAAAACATATTTTTTTCTTTTTCTAGGCATTCTGGAATCAGACAAGACCAAAAATGACTGAAGACCACCGGCTCTTTCTCTTCCAACCAATTTTTATCTCATCCTCATTACTGCCCCTTATCTAAATAAAGCACAGACCTGTATTGGCTTGAACATTCATGTATTTAATTTATGTTATGAATGTTACCGTATTTCAGAATACCTCAAGCATTGTGTGAGCACTGAATGATGTGTACTATACACATGCTCTATTCGCGTGTCCAAAGCCAGTGTCACAAACAACCACATTACACTCATGTCAGGTATTATTTATTTACCAAGGGATGATTTATGAGGGATTGTGTCATTCTTTGCCCCAGTAAAACAAATAAGCAACACCTCTATATCCACACTAGCATATGGCAAACGACAATGAGCACAAGATAATTGGAGTAGACGGGCTGTTTGTGGTCCTTCTGAAGCTGTATACGTTTTGAGATTAAGCTGAGCAGATATTGCTGCATGAAATCCAAACATTGTCAGAAGACAAACTGACGTATTGGAAAGGCCTTTCCCAGTTTGGTAACACTTTACAATAAGGCCTCATTCGTTAACTTTAGGTATATCAACTAACATGAGCAACATATTTTAAGAGAATTTTTAAGTCACCATCAATTTTTGGATTATTTTAAATGGAATATTGCAGTTTTTATGAGTTTGCAGCGACATCACTTCTCTAATGATGTGTTTACTGGCGCGAGGGCGGGACAACATGTCACTCACATGACATCACAGCAATAGCAAACCACAACCATCCAATCAATTCCCGATGGACAAAATTTCCACCCCACTTTTTTTCCAGTTTTACTTAGATCATTATATGGAAGGAAAGAAGAGCGGAAGTTCAGTTTCATGCTGACTGTCAGCAGGGAGATTGACGTGCTTTATTTATTGCCTTTTTTCTCCATGACATGTTTTAATAATCATCATAAATTATAATTCAAAAATTCACACTGAAAATTCATCCTGTGAAATTGGACATTGCGTTACCATGAAAATGGTCATTTAAAACCTTTTAGCAGGCTCCATTTTTATGATATTTATGAACAATTTTGGCACTTTGTAGCAATTTTAGAGTCCAAACTATTTAATAAAATATACATTTTGTATGAAATGAAAATCAGTTCATTTGCATTACAGTAAATGTAAAATTCTATCACTTTTTTGTCATTTTCAGGGACTTATTTAAGACCTTTTTAAGACCAAGTAACAAAAATGTAAGTAAATTAAAGGGAACAAAATACATCAATATGTTCTCGAAATGTACATTTTTAAGGAGAAACACTTTAGAGCTTGAAAATATTTTGTTCAGATATCTGTTACTTTTTAATTCAAAAAGCTTGAATCGTTTTGCTTAAAACCGTTACAATATGGAAATAACTTTTACTGTACCTTCTGATCAAACTGCAAAAAAGTGATGTTTTTCCTAAGTATTTCTCTAGTTTTCCAGTACAAATATCTAAAGATTCCTAAATCAAGATACATTTACTTCAAATGTATTCCAAACGCATTTATGAATTACTTTTAAGTTCAGATCTATGCTCAAAAAGGGCAGGTAATGCAGAACATGATTTCACCAAGTGCAACATGTTCCTGGATCAATGGCTTTGTTGATCCTGGAACAACATTCCAAACAACCAATCAGATTTGAAGGATAAGTTTACAGTTTTAATCACAACCAGATTTAGGTGCTTATACATCAGTGTTATTCACCAATCCTTTCCCTCTGATTTCAGGGGCAGGGTATGGGTATGGGTAGGGTTAGGTTTAGGGGTAGGGATATGGTTATGAATTACATTTTCGGACAGGAATGTTGATCCAGGATCAACAAAATATGTTGACCCAGGAACGTGTCTAACTCGAGAAAAAAATCAGGACGTGGGTTATGTTCATATTAGTTCATAAGTTCAAATGTTTTAATATTTAAAGTAGTTATGTTAACAAATGGAACCGTATTGTAAAGTGTTCTTAAAGGGATGTAATTCTTCAAATCACATGGATGTGACTAGCCTTTTTTTGGTTTACTTCACTAATATATGTTGTTTTTTTCCTTCTTTTATTAATAAAAAACTTTCGAAAATCGCATTTTCTCACTGTCATTTGTATGTTCTTCCGAAGCTGTGGATGCAGAAGAATGGTGAAATGAAACCTAGTCTTCGCTCAGCTATTTTCTTTCTCCCCTTATACAGACGCACCGCAATTCTGTGGGAAAAGTCGAGCCAACCGTTCAATTACAGAGGGAAAAATTGTTGTACTTATGATTTAATGTTTGTCCTATATTTTCTCTGGCCTTTTCGCCCTCGACTTTTAAGACACAGATGTTGCCCAAACATAACAATTCCTTTGTGCGGAGCTGGACATTCTTTTAATGAGAAACACACACATTTCAGGCCTGAGGAAAAGGTTCGCTTGACAAGGAATAACAATCACCTTTTGATGGACAAGTCCAAATAACCAGGCCCTGCTGAACCTCGTCCCCTTAAGTCCAAAATGTGTGTCCCGAACAGCCAAGAAAAAGAATTTGGTGCAACAGAACAGTGAAATGCCATGCGATGAAAGCGGATATGTGAGGAGCAAAGCCTCTCAGGCTGTTTCAAAGAAAACCGATAATGAGAAACCTTGTATTATCGCACCTAAACTTTCTGACGAAACCGTCAAAATACTCTCACACTCTATCATGCATCATTTTTATTCTCAGAGGAATCGGCAAAAAATAGAGGCAGAATAGGCTACCTTCAACAACGGCTGGCAATTATGATCCATCATAAATATTACACTTAAAATTCAGATGGGTCTGCCTGACAACAGCCTTGTTGACAATTTAGTCTGGGCGCTGTGTGTTTGGCAGCGTGTGGAGAGAGTGAAAGTGCGTGTGTGTGTGTGTGTGCGTGCGCTTAAATTCTCTGTCAAGAGTGTTAATTTCAGAACGACACTTCACAGTCTCCTCATTAACACCGCCTCTCCTGCATGTAGAAGTACCAAACCGAACGGTTCCCTAACGTGTATTAACAAACTTAAAAAAAATATGTAAATGAGGTGAGTACAGCTGATTTTTGTGCAGTGCAAATGGTGTGCAGGATGCATTTGAAGGACAGCTCAATGATAAATGAACACATCTATAAATTACTACACCTTTTAACACTTTGGATCACATTGTCTAAGCTTCATTACCTTTCTTAATGTACATTCCTGGTCTTGTGAACCACTCAGTGCTGGTAACACTTTCTAATGTAGTTTAATTTGTTAACACTGGTTAATGCGTTAAGTATCATAAACTACAACGAACAACCATTTTAACATAGTCCATTATTTGTTGTTAAAGGAGTAGTTTTGTTATTCATTCATCATGTCATTCCAAACCTGTATGACTGACTCTCTTCTGTAAAAAACAAAAGATGATATTTTAAAGAGTTTCAACCGTTTTTATCTATATTATGAAAGGAGTCTTGATACGTTGGATTTACTTAATTTTTTTATGTTAACAGGTTCCACGTAATTGGGTTATGTTGAATTGAATTAACATTGTTTATTTCAGTAAACTTAAGTTTTTCACGTAAGGTTAATTCAATGCCATTTAGATAACATTCTTAATTTTGTCCAAAACTATTCAATTTAATTATTCTAAAATTAATATAAAACAAACCAAGTAATCCAGTTTAACTGATTATTTTTATTTAGTGAAATACTATTTTTTTTACAACATTTACGAAGCCTTTTACAAGATATTATTGGCTAGCCAGAAGATGGTTTTGTTACATATGGCATGCCCAAAGTTGTTGTTTTTTATTATTAAAATTCTAATTTTAGGGCTTTAAAGGCTATCCTGTAGCTCAAACAGTAGAGCATGGTGCTAGCAATGCCAAGGTCATGGGTTCGATTCCCAGGGAGAGCAAGAACTGACCAAATGTAAAATGTGTACCTTGAATGCAATGTAAGTCGCTTTGGATAAAAGCGTCTGCCAAATGCATAAATGTAAATGTATAATTTAATTGTTATTAGCAGGTCCTCACCCCAAGCAAATGCTCTACACTTCACCACAATGGTAACCTCCAAAACACTAACATAACAAAAACTTTTAAATACCAACATAAAACATTAAGCATTGAAAAGTCTCTGTGTTTTCTCATCTTGTAAATGAATTAAAAATGCATCAAATAGCACTTTATTTAAACATTTACTCTCCGAATTCAGCCCCTTTGCAAAGCATGATGGGAAGTGAAAGTCTTGTTTGATTGGGTTACTTGATTGAAACAAGTCAGTTTAACATGAATCCTTTACATTTGAACCAGAAACCTGATATAATTGTGTTAAATCAAGATGAATTGCTTAAATAAAGTGAACAGCATCATACAATTTTTTTTTTTAGGGCAGATTGTCATTGTATGTTTAATAAATAAATAAATATGTTGTGTTCCATGGAAGAAAGTAAGTAATAATGGTGAGTAAATGATTACAATTTCCATTTTTGAGTGAACTTTACTTTTTTAATTTTAATGAAATGTTAACAAAACATTTTGGCATACACTATCATTTGGGGTCAGCAATTCTTTTTAAAGAAATTATTTTATTCAGTAAAGACATTAAGTTGACAAAAAAATACCGTAAAGACATTTCAAATTTTACAAAAGAAGCTAAAAAATGCTGTTCCATTGAACCGAGTATTCATCAAAGAGTCTTAAAAAATATATAATTTCCACAAAAATATAACACCACAAACGTTTTCAATGATATTTAAGAAATGTGTCTTGAGCAGCAAATCAGTAAATTAGATTCTTAAGGATCATGTGACTGAAGAGTAATAATGCTGAAAATTCAGCTTTGCCAACCCAGGAATAAATTACATTTTTACAATATATTAAACAGAAAACAGTTATTTTAAATTGTAATAATATAATATGTATTTTTGATCAAATAAATTCAGCCTAGTGATCATTTTAAGAACGGAGGTGTATGAAAATCAACATTATCCAGGAATAATAAATGCTGTGAAAGTTAGTTATTTAATGTTGACTATAAAGTGTTTCCAAATTTTGGTGCGCCTGTCGCAGCTGAATAATGTAAACTACTTATTTGGATATGTAACACTTACTTTTCACAATCCAATTAACTTAATTTTTATAATTGAATATCCTGTTTATCTCATAAACAAGTTGATAGAAAAGAAAAATAGGTTGTAAATGCCTATACATTTTGACTTAAGTGTTTCCTTCTGTAAATAATAATGAAATCATGCCTTAATGTGTATAAATAATACTTATTTGTAGAATAAAAGCCTTGTGTTTTTACCCTCCCGCAAGCTTTCCTAAAACCATTGTGGGATTATATACATTTTATTTTACAAACCTCTCAGTCAAAATAGTACAACTATTGTGAAATATACCAGCAGTGTAGGGGAAAGTTACTTTTAAAAGTAATGGATTACAATATTGTGTTACTCCCTTAAAAAGTAACTCATTGAGTTACTTTTTATGGAATGTAATGCGTTTCATGACTTTTGCGTTGCTTTTTTCACCCTGTGCTGCATGCGATTGCTTGTTTGTTTAAAAAAAAATGGACAAATAGAAAGGCCCTTTCACACCAAACTTGAAATGAATGAGCCTCAGGCTGAAGGAAATGCAAATTCACACCTGTACAGTAGAGAGCGCAGCTCCAACAAACCCTTCAGCTGTGCTGCCATTCTGGATTACAGAATGCAGGAGAAGAAAGTTCAACACTCTTCAGCAATAAAAAAAAAAAAGAAATACAATTGTGATGTTTATCTAAAGTCATATTTGCTTATTGGTATGATTGAATTGGATCATTGAAGGTCAGCAGTGAATACATTGGTTAATAAAGTGAGATTAAATACATAAAGTATGTTTATTTACTCTAGATCAGAAATTCATATGAATTTGAAACTTTGATTCACTCGAATTAAGCATTATGAAAGACCGTCTATGGATAAAGAGTTAGAGACAAAATATTGTTCTCCTTCCATGTGAACAGGGACCGCGCGGGCGCGTAGGTGGGTGCAGCTTGTTTTACGATGTTCTTTATTCGCACTGACTCATGGCGTAACGCTGCCAGGGCATAACACCTGTCAAATGCTTACCAGGTGTGGGACCAGTGCTCTGTTGTTTTGAATAGGTTACTAAGACACTACTCACACAATGAATCTATATGATTATTTTCATTTATTAATGACAGCTCCTGTCATTTCAACATAAAGATATTAAAAAAGCCAGCTGTGAGCTCTCAATGTCTGATCATTCATCACAAAACAATTAAACCCATGGGTTCTCTTCTTACAATGACAATAACAGAGCAGTAACTGACCGAGGAAATGTTTGAAATTCATATATGATATGGCCGGCAGAACCCATAGACGACAGGCCTTGAAAAATGACAGACCTAAAGATCTCAGACACCTCATATCTACTTCCAAAACCGCTTGATTTCTCTTTCATACGCACCCACAGAAAACCCACTTCCAGCCACTAATAACACATTACATGGCAATTTAATATTTGTGGGGTTTAGAAACCATTATAATACCGCTTATGAGAGCTTTATTATAATTTAATTGCCAGAAACGCAACATGACATGAATCCTTTCACACCAAGTGGAAGTGAGTAGATCAGGGTTCAAGACGGGGTTTTTTTTTTTAAGATTTACACTTCAATTAGTAGTAAAATTCCATCAACTTGAATTGCCTAATCCTTACATATTAATAATTATTACACATTATATTAAGGAATGGATTGTTATTAAGGATAATTCAATTAAAATATGTAAGGATTATTTAATATAGGATTATTCAAAATCATTTTTAAAAAGGCTAACAGTTTTTGTTAACTGAAATAAAATTTGAATTAAATCAAATATTAAATGGGGGGGGGGAAACAATACGCAAAAAAATATACATTTTGCCTTAAACTGAAATAAGTTTAAGTTGACACTGAAGTTATAATCTTGAAATAAACAAAAACTATAATAATAATAATATAAATAATAATAAAAATGACAAAAGCACATAACAAAATTGCTTTTTTAAAATTATTTACACACTTCAATTAATAGTAAAATTCCATAAATTTGAATTGAATAATCCATTATTTTAATTGAATAATTGATTAAGAATTATTCAATTATAATATAAGGATTATTCAATATAGGATAGGATTATTCAAAATCTTAAAAAAAAAAAAAGGCTTACATTTTTGTTTGTGGTATTATTAAATAAAACTATTAAAAACGTTTTTGTTCACTGAAATTAAGCTTGAATTAAATAAAATATTAAATGCAAAAAAATTCGAAACTGACTGAAATAAGTCCAAGTTGACACACTGAAGTAACTATTTTGAATAAACAGAAATGAAAAATAAAAGACAAGCACATATCAAAATTACTAAAAATCGAACTAAAATTAAAAAAGCTGACATTTCTAAATACAAATTAATACAAAATATTACAGTTTAGAAATATTACAGTTTATTCCATATTTAACAGTTTAGAAATAGTAGTAGTGAGGAAGAAACAAAGAAGGTTCAGTGTTTTTAAAAGTTTTGAAGTGTGTGTGTGTGTGTGTGTGTGTGTGTGTGTGTGTGTGTGTGTGTGTGTGTGTGTGTGTGTGTGTGTGTGTGTGTGTGTGTGTGTGTGTGTGTGTGTGTGTGTGTGTGTGTGTGTGTGTGTGTGTGTGTGTGTGTGTGTGTGTGTGTGTGTGTGTGTGTGTGTGTGTGTGTACGATTTAGTCATTATTTACACACCCTAATGTCATGGGAACGCAAAAGGATATAACACAAAGCTATGTTTTATGATACTTTTATTGTAGTTTTTGCTATGCTGGAGCTTAACAGCCTCAGTCTTCATTCCCTTTAAATATATATCGAAAAAACTAGGTGGATATTCCTCAAAAACGTCATAAAATTCACCTTTTTTGCTCTATGGAAGAAGAAGAAAAGTAGGGTGAGAAAGTAATGATAGAAATTAATTTTTAACTCTCCTGTTAAAGTTTCTGGCAATGAAGTAAGTGGAAACTCCACCTGGGTCTGCCCTGCATCTGCTAGACTGAGATCATTGAGAGTTCAGAGGCAGTGTTCTGGGTTGTCTAAGGACACAAAGAGAGCAAGAGCTGGAGAAGAACCTGTGCTTTAATGCAGAACAGGCCCAGTCTTTTGCTTCTACATGCGGTGAAGAGACTCACGGCATCCAGCCACAGAGAAGAAGAGGCCTGGAGGTTTACGAGCGATGCGGTCTGGCTAATGAGGCGATGTGGTGCCTCAAACAGAAGAGATCATTAAATCGATGGTCTCAAAAAGATGGCAAAATCATTGAGATACAAGGTCTTGTAAAAGTCTGAATGCTCAAATATTTTCCATTTCAGCTCAAAGGAACAATTGTTTCTCTCTCCTCATCTTGTGGTCCTTGATTTACCTGAATGACTACAGCGCCACCTGGTGGACTAATCAAATCCTTCCTCACTTTAGGTTTGGGAGCTAACAAACGGGAGAAAAAAACATCATGTTTCAACGAAAACATCAATGGACATTAACATGCATATATTAAAAAGACTTCCCTTACCATTTGGGTTTTCTTGTTTATAAAATGTCTTGAGCATTTCAACGGCCTCTTCCGCTCTATATCCTGCGATGCACTGTAATGAGCAAATAAGCATGTGCTACAGCAAAAATACGCAATGTGGTGTAGACTAAAATCGAGGGAATGTGGAAGTTCCTACAAGAAAAATATTCTAGCCACACAGAATGGTTGGGCAAAATTGAGAATTGTAGGAACTGGCTTCCTTTTGAAGCATGAGCTGGATTTGAAATTTAACCGGATAGGATTTGGAGGGAATTCTTTTACCTTAAATGTAGTTCCAGTGTGTGGTAAATGATCCGATGAGACATCCAGGACGGAGCCACAGCCTCCAAACCGCTCATTTTTGCACCCATATACAACGAAAGGTATGTCTGTCTAAATGTTAAGGTATCCATTTAGCGATGACATGATTATTGTAATACTACTAGACAATAAATACCTGTGGTAAACACAATAACACATTCAAAATCTACTTTGATAGAAAGGGCTAGGACTGACAAATATCTACACTACAGTTCATAAGTTTGGTAGGAATTTTTTTGTTTTAATTAATAGTTTTATGCAGCAAGGGTGCATTAAATTCATTAAAAGTGACAGTAAAGAGAAGACATTTATAATGTTACACACGATTTCTATTTCTAATAAATACTGTGCTTTTGAACTTTATAGAAAAATAATTATATATAAGCACAAATGTTACAATTAATATTTTTAATAATAATAAATGTCTCTTGAGCACCAAATCATGCAGCATATTAGAAAGATTTCTGAAGGATCATGTGACACTGAAGATTGAAGTAATGATGCTGAAAATTCAGCTTTGCTATTATAGGAATGCAGCCTTGGTGAGTCTTCTTTCCAAAAACATAAAACCAATCATAGCCACCCCAAAATGTTAAATGGTTGTGTTTGTGTACTGTCCCTCAGTCATTTTGACCCAGAATAAATTTTGGAGAAAAATTGTGTTCATCAGAGTGGTCCAAGAACAAAAAAAATGAGTTTATGTTGTTGAAATTTTAAAAAGTAACAAATCAGTCCCTCGTGGGTTAATTCGACCCCCTAAGAAATGAATGGAATGCGAGGAATTCATACATAATTCACTCAAAAATGCTCAAAATTAAAACTAAACTTTAGCAAAAATGATTTTATAATGTCTACATGTGTATCTGAATGCATACTGAAGAGATAAACTCAAGAACTAACATTAGGACCCAGCAGAACAGCTCATTTGCTCCATATAGAGCAAGAGTCATGAAATATCATGTTATATTATTTTTTTTCCACAAGAGGTCGGTAGAGTCACCCAGGGCCCTATCATACACCCAGCGCAATGCGGTGCCATGTGCGAGGCAAGTGTTTTTTGCTAGTTTCAGCCTGACGCAGTTACCATTTTCACATCCTGCGCAACATTGTTTAAATAGCAAATGTATTTGCGCCCATTTATGTGAAAACGAGGAATGTTCAGGCGCATTATTGGCTGAAATCGACAGCGCCATGTAAATAGCGAATCCGCCATGGTGCGAGCGCAACTGGCTTTTAAAGGGAATGGGAGATTAGACTCTGATTGGTTTATTGGACGTTAAGCACAAAACACACCCATTACTCATTAAGAGAATAGGGACAACCCTTTAAGACCATGCGCGGAGTGCGCCAACCGTTTTTCGCGGCGTTAAACTAGAAAAAGTGGATTCAGACATGTCCTAAGAGCACATGCGCCGTGCGCTTTAGACCATGTGCTCAGATCGTTAAAATAGGGCCTACCCAATGCGAGATATTCTGAGCTGAATTAACAGGGTTATGCATGAAATGTTGAGTTATTTATTGATAAAATCTAGTAATTTAAAGGTAAATAAATGTATTTAAAAAAATCTCTAAAAATGAAATTATATAATTTAAAAAAGTATAATTTTAGGGCTTCGGGTTATTTCGACCCTCGAGGGACTGGTTTGTTACAGAGTGTGAGGGACGGATGAGGGTTAAACTATTAGTGAACCATATTTTGGCTTAAAGGATACGAAGCAGGCGCAGAGCAGCTGCACACATGATACATGGCTCCACTGTCACATAAAGTACAGTCTGTTCACACACCTCCTTCGGGTCCTTCTCTCGGAAACGACACCAATCCAGCACTTGATCCAGTGCCA
This sequence comes from Gobio gobio, assembly GCF_949357685.1. NCBI lineage: Eukaryota > Metazoa > Chordata > Actinopteri > Cypriniformes > Gobionidae > Gobio > Gobio gobio. The sequence goes on along the minus strand of NC_137105.1, from coordinate 13,816,716 downwards.
CCATTTCTGCATGCCGAGTAGCCTTGGGCAAAGCAGGCACAGACGTGAGGTTGTTTCGTCTAGTCCAAAGATTCTCCTTGCTTTAGTAGGAACAACCGTTAATCAAAATGCCTTGACAAAACATAAACTGTGATATGGGTTGATGGCAAATATGGATGTTTAAGATGACAAAAAGAAGACATTCTTTTAAAAATCTAGTTCTTAGAAACTTACATTGTGCAACCACTAAAGTGAAACATAATCAAATATTTTCCTTACACAATCACAAATAATTTACAAGAAAATAAGCCTTGTAATGAGACTTTTATTTTTTACAATCTCTAAACTGTTACACCACCTACACATTTTGACTTTAAGCCTCACAAAAAATGTCAAAATGAATATAAATGCAGAAATTGAAAACGTGTCCATCATAGAAGATGTGTATTGACACCGCGGTCTGCATGAACCGCATTGTTTATCTATTTCTGAATAACTTCACATCTGAAAAATTATTGTCGTGTAATTGATAAATGATAATTTGCAGATACATACTGGAGCATAGGGTTATAGTCAGTTAGATTATAGGGATAGTTCACCCAAAAATGAAAATTCTGTCATCAAAAGAAGATATATTGAAGAATGTTTGTAACCAAGCAGATAGAGCAACCATTGACTACCATAATATTTTTTCCCTACTATGGTAGTCAATGGTTGCTCTATCTGCTTTGTTACAAACATTCTTCAAAATATATTCTTTTGTGTTCACCAGAACAAAGAAACTCATACAGGTTTGGAACAACTTGAGGGTGAGTAAATGATGACAATTTTCATTTTTGGGTGAACTATCCTTTTAAGTAGCCTATTGTTGTTAGCAATTTCAATAACCGTAATATATTGAATAATAATAAATTAAGATTTTTTAAATGACCAATTATTAGTCGCATTGTGAAGTCACTTACATTTTTTGTTTCATTCACCTCATTTCTTCCTTTTCCAATAATCTCATTGTTGTAAACCATCAGACAACCAACTGGAACCTCGCCATTCTCAAGGGCTTCAATTGCCTTTAAAAGTAATTCATGTTATATTAATTGATATGTCATATGTTAATATTATTTTCTCAAAACGACCCAAAGTACAATTTACCATTACCATATATATGTATGACACACAGACATATATACATTTACACTTATCATGGTAAATACTAAAATACTGGTAAGAGAAACAGTAAATATCAGAGAGTCTTTACCATGTCAAACGCCTTTGACATCCATGTTTGTATCTCACTTTCTAATGGCTGCAGAAAATCACTCTTCTCGGGCTCAAAACTGTCTGCTTGCATCTCTATCAGAATCCTCAACAAAAGTATAACCGTATAAATAAAGGAGCACAAGTCGGAAAAGTTGCGTTTTGTTTACACGCGCACGTGTTTACGGGGGAACGTAATACTGGATGGACCTTCCAGGGAGGTGAATCGATCTACCGCGGAATCGATCAATCGACTCAATCTGTTCTCTGTAGTTTGCCTGCTTGCTGCTAACATGCGAAGTTATTGCAATGTAGCATTGTGCTAGCTAGTGAGTTACGTCCAAACACGTTCTTGCATCAATTTTTTCGTGTGTGGTTTTTGTGGTGTCAAGTCTGTTTTTAAAATGTTGAGTTCTACATGGAATTTCATCAAACGCCATAAGAGGAAATTCATCTTCACTGGGGTTTTTGTTGGAGGTACGTGGGCAACTAGACCACCTGCATGCTCATAGTTCAGAGATTTGTTAGCTAGGAGTGATTGTTTCTTGTTTTGAACAGATTAATAAAATACTTGTAGCTAATAGCTTGTATATAGTTTAGCATGCTATTAAAATGTTGCCAAGCATTAGATCTTATTTCCCCATTCAAATCATTAATCTCAGCTCACCTGTCACCTAGATTGTCTATTGGCAAAGTTGATATGGACTTTACCCTGGCATTTTTAGCCATAACAAAAAAAATTATATTACTGAATAGATCTTGCATATTCCATATCACTTTCTTAACATATGTATTATATTGTAATCTATCCTCAAACTTCATACCCAGGTGTCTATATACTTGGTAAATATGCACAAAGGAAAATTCAGCAGATGCAGGAGCGAGAGGCAGCAGAATACATCGCTCAAGCTCGGAGACAGTTTCATTTCGAAAGCAACCAGAGGACATGTAACATGACAGGTAAAAAAATTGCATGATCAGTTCATGAAGGTGATGTTTCTTCTGCCTGATATAAGTAATTGTGTCTTTTATTTGTAGTGTTATCAATGCTCCCCACTCTCCGAGAGGCCATCATACATCACCTGAACTCAGAGAGCCTCACCGCTTTACTGAAGACCAAGTGAGTCATTCTTCACGTAAATTATAGATGATTATCTACATTATACAATAAAAGAATACAACTGACGCAAGTGATCATGTCTTCCCACGCAGGCCAGCCAATAAACTTGAAATCTGGGAGGATCTAAAGATTATTAGTGAGTTCAAGATGTTTCTTTGTTATAGTATTCCAGATGTATTCAATATGAAAAACAAAATTGACCGTATTTACTTTTTAATCTTATTGTGTGAACTATCGATTTGTGTACTTTATCCCTAAGGAAAAAAATGTCTTGTCCTTGGAATCTTTGATAATTATTTTCTTTGCTATATATAGTTTTTATTGTTTAAATATGGTTATGGCAATTCAGTGTAGCTTTTTACATTGAACAAAGTAGCTGAAAAACATAACAGTTGATCAAAAGTGACAGAAAAGACATTTACATTATTACAAAAGAATTCTATTTTAAATAATTATCTTGAATTTTCTATTCATCAAAGAATCCTGAAAACAATTAATCATGATTTCCAGAAAAATATTAAGCAGCACAACTGTTTTCAGCATTGATGATAAGAAGAAATGTTGTGGCATGTCATAATTACAGTAATTAACTTGTAAACTGGGAATTTTTGGAGAGCTTCCGATGTACCAGATGTACTGCTGCAGATTTATATTGCCGTTGATAGTGTTGCCATAGAAACGCATAATTCCGAGTATGTGATGTGAGCAATATTATGTTATACACTCTTGAAATTATGGTAATTATGACATGGCATGAACGCAGCATAAATCAGCATATTTATGAATGGTTATGGGACACTGAAGATTCAGCTATGCCATTACATGAATAAATAAAATTTCAATATACAGTCTATTTAAATATCAGTTATTTTAAATCATTTGTAAAAATATTTCACAATATTTTTTACTGTATTTTTGATCAAACCAATGGAGACTTATTTTGAACAAAAACATTTATACATATTATACCGACCCCAAACTTTTGAACGATAGTGTATTTTTAATTTTTTTTCCTTTTTCAAATTCAGGTTAAATGTATTAAACAAATGTTTTTTTTCTTCCATTGATGTTGAGCAATGACTAAAGAGTTGTGGCATTGTTTTATCTGAATTCTAGTTTGGAACGCCCACTTTTCACAATCAAATTGATTCCCACCCTACAATTTTTTGTTGAAGGTCCTGTTTGACAATTCGTCACATGGAAGTAAATAGGTTATGAACAGAAGTTGACTTTAATTAAACTCTCATCCATTCTTGTCCTGAAACAATGATCTCCGCCCTCCAGGTTTTACCCGTAGCATTGTGGCGGTTTACAGCACTTGCATGCTGGTGGTGTTACTCAGAGTTCAGCTCAACATAATTGGTGGCTACCTGTACCTGGACAACTCCGTGACAAAGAATGGAACGGTATGCCAGGGCTTGGTGTTTTAAAGGCACAGCAACATCATTTTATTATGTTGAAGCACGCAATTGTTACCACATTTCTCTTATACTGCTACTTTAGACCCCATTCGCCCCTCCTGATGTTCAACAACAATATCTGTCAAGTATCCAACACCTTCTTGGAGAAGGTGAGGACAATGTCAGATCTGTATAAGAGTGTCTAATCTGTATTATAGTTTAATCCTCTGTTCATACAGGCCATATGCCCTATAGTTTTTACACTGCTGTTCATTTTTATTCTGTCTTTTCAGGGCTTATTGAACTGATAACTGTGGTGAAGAAAGCTGTCCAGGAAGTTCTTGGAATGTACGCTGAGTGATTGATTGGATGATGAATGAATTTGAATCGAGTCATCCCATACTTGTGGCTTTATTTGCCATTGAGCCGCGTCAGTGTTCCTCAGCTAACTGCTGTCCATGTCTCCTCAGGGTGTCTCTGAAGCAGAGTTTGTCCCTACAAGAGTTGGAGCAACAGTTAACTCAGATCAGACAGTTAGTGGAGGAGGGCAGTGCTTTCTCTAAACACAAAAGTCTTTCCTGGTACATGATGCCTGATGAAGAGAACACACTAGCCTCACAGGTATATATAATATATACATTTTTTTGTAAATGATTAGGAATTTCTTATTATTTGTCATTTTATTTAGTATTAAAGCTGCATGATTAATTGGTAAAAGATCACAATCTCGATTCAAACAGCCATGTGATCTTATTCCTAAAAGGCAATGATTTGGCTATGTCTAATAAACCTTTGACAAGTACGATCACACACACTGCAAAAAAAAGCTTTTTTTTCTTACTTAGTATTTTTGTCTTGTTTCCAGCCCAAATATCTAAATATTCTTACATTAAGAAGCATTTACTAGTAGACAAGCAAAAGATATTGACTTGTTTTGGGAAAAGATAACTCAAAATTAAGTGAGTTTTTGCTTAAAATAAGCAAAATAATCTGCCAATGGGGTAAGCAAAATAATCTTGTTTTCTGTTTGAATTAAGATTATTTTGCTTACCCCATTGGCATCTTATTTTGCTTATTTTAAGCAAAAAGTCAGTTAATTTTGAGTAATAATTTTTACTTGTCTAGTAAATGCTTCTTGTTTTCAGAATTGTTAGATATTTGGACTAGAAACTAAAAACTAAAAAAATACTCAGTAAGAAAAGCATTTTTTGCAGTGCAGCGAAACATTCAAATATGTGTTGCTGTCAGTGCTGAGCCAGACAGAGCAGTTGTCATGTGTAGGAATATAACAGATCTTAATGAAAACAGGTCTTTTCAACTACACAGTATCATTATTTCTGTGTTACAATGATTCATATTATCACAAAAGTACTGAGGTAAAAGTTTATAGTTCGGAGGTAAACACTGATGTCTAAGGAAGCGATCAAAACTATTTTATTTGTATGAATTACATCATTACACCAGTTGTTGGCGACAAGTGACTGTTAAAAATGTATTTGTCATAGAATAATTTATTCAAGAGACACTTTCAAACCCTCTTTAATAGATTAATCTAGTAATGAAACAAGTCAAGTCTTCATGAGTGAGTCATTGAATCATTAATTCAAACCAAATTTTGTAAAAATAAATAACAATAATTCATTCAAATTAATTAAATATATTTTTGACTGCAGCAATTAAAATTTTGTCAGAACCTCTGGTAAAAAATGACATGTTATTTTGTTTAGTTGTCTATTCAGAATTGTGGGAGAATCGTGATCTCTATTTTAAACAAAAAATGTGATTCTCAATTTATCCAGAATCGTGCAGCTCAAATTTATTAATCTATTTATGTCTTTATTTCTATAGAACTAACATATAGCTTGTTGGACTATTTTTTTTATGTATACAACATTTATTTTGTGTTTTATTATATATATATATATATATATATATATATATATATATATATATATATATATATAATTTCTATATTTTATAAATATATATAAAATGTATAAATTATTTAAGATTTTTTTCTGTATATATATATATATATATATATATATATATATATATATATATATATATATATATATATATATATATATATCAATTTATTTCTTTTATTTTTTTCTCCTAGGCCTGTGGACTCACAGAAAATGATGTCACAACAATAAAGCTGCTGAATGAAACCAGAGATATGCTTGAAAGGTGAGGGACATCAAGACACCACTGATATAAACCTATAGAATTGAAAATAAAAAACTTAGGATTGTCAAAAATTTGAAGTAATTAATTTCATTATTTATTTTTGTACTGAACGTCTGAAACGCATAGTTTACCCAATAATGAAAATTCTGTCATCATTTACTAACCGTCATGTCTTTCCAAAGACTTTCGTTCATCTTCAGAACACAAATGATTTTTTTTTGCTAAAATCTGAGAGCTTTCTGTTTCTCCGCAACTACCACTTCGACGCTTCAAAAAGCTGTTTATAATATATAAAGTGATCAAGTCTCTTTGGAAAATTTGAACTAAACCCTTCAATTTTCTTTCATTTTCATTTAATACATTCAGTTCCTTTTATACAGTATTATATGATTTATAAGAAAGAGTTCTGAATTCAAAGATTAAGCAAACGAGAGTAAATTGTTTGAAATCAATAGGTTAATATAGATCACTTCCAAATAGGCATATTTGGACATCATTGAGCTCTGTAGCTAGGTACTAATTACATCTAAACTTTTTTTTTTCAGCCCAGACTTCAATACTGTACTCCGTACTTGCTTGAGCCGAGGCTTTATCCGATTCCTAGACAATATGGCAGAGTTTTTCCGACCCCCACAGGGAGACTCCTCCAATACACCTGATCGGTCAGTGTACATGCATTTATTTTTATTCAAAAAGGTATATACAGTTACCCAAAAAGTGGTACATTCGCTTTTTTGCATAAGTATGAATCTATTTGTGCTTGTATAACAAAATATCAAACCTATGGAAGCTTGATTCTGCCGTGGAATAAAAAATAAAATAACGGTAATTGCTACTTTTTGAGTTTTTATATCATTGCGCCGCTGCACCCATGGTACGGCAGCAAAGTTCCTTGATCATTACGCAGGAATGAGAGTATAGTTCCTAGCCATATCGGTCTAGAAAATCGCAACTTTTCATTTTCCGTCTGTCTTAGTTAAACGATGTAACTACTATACACATAGTGTAAAAAGGAAAATGTTGGCGTTATTTTGTCACTTATTGAGCAGTAGGCTAGCTGGAGCCATTTACCTCCAGTCTTTGTGCTAAGCTAGGCTAGCGGTGGGTGCGTCAGACAGAGTTATGGCACGCACGGAGATGAGAATGGTATGTATGGGCTTATCTAACTCTGGGGGATATGGTGAATAAGCTAAAGTCCCAAACAGTTGGCGTGTTCCTTTAAGCCTAGCAGTGAATGTTGTATGAGCAATAGGATAACCATATTCATCCACACAGTCAACCAGAGCCAAAGCACAACCAAAACAGTGTTCTTCAGCAAAATGCATGCAGTTTTGTTGGGGTTTTTTAACCACAAGAGGGACAAAAGTTACATAGTGCACCTTTTAAATAAGGTTCCATTTAAACCAGTTGCCATTTGTTTTTAATAACTATATCAAGGGTTCGTAGTCATGATAAACCAGGCCTGGAAAAGTTTTGAAAAGATAAACCCAGAAAGTTTATTCCGTACCTCGGGTTTGAAGTCACGGTTCGGTACAGCAGTTTTACAAAATTGCTTATTTATTTTTATTAAACATTGGTTTACTGAAGAAAAATGTGTCTGTCCTTAAATTAATTCAATTATAACTAAAAGTGTATTGAAGATATTGCTGTAAAATATATAGGGAGCCCTTACTTATACATTAATATTAAAGGTTAACAACAGAGCCCAAACTTTTAGCCTAAATTCAGTTGCTATTTACTTTTAGGTCTAATAATCAACACTCAAATAACACATTGTATGCAAACATGTAAACTTCACATAAGGCAGTTTTTGCAATAATTCTAAATCTAATTATAAAATACGTTTTTTTTTTTTTTCAAATCTAATTATAAAATACGTTTTTCTCCAATTCGTTGCTGAAATATAATAATTTATAGCTTACACAGTGTCTGTCATTTTCATGACAGGTTTATTTAAACATACATGAAATAATCAAGACATCACTAACAGGTTAAGTAGAATATAATGAACATATAGGCTAATATAATGAATATATAGGCTAATATAGTGCATATATTTAGTGAAAGAGTTGATTTACTCTAGTGAATAAAATCCTGTGGACACTGAATGACTGCCTGAGTTAAATGATGTGATGCTACATGACATTGTTTAGTTTAAAAGCAGTTATATTGACGTCTTAACGACGTTGAAACACTGATTGAGCGATTACACCACATATAACGTGACAGTTGTAATGTATCCTCATACCTTCAGATGTTCATTCATGTTTATTCTTTAGGAAGAGATGATTGATCACGTTCACAGATGATCGCGTTCACAGATGATCGCGTTTACACGCGCTCGCTGTGCGGCCGCTTGAACTGTGATCAGTGATCTCGCCGCATTAAAGAGCGTCAAAACGACATTTATCGTTGAATTTCATGATAAAATGGACTGAATACTTAATATGTTCGTGTGAGAACTCGGATTGAAGTGTGTTCCGTGCTTAAAACAAGCCGACTGTTAACTGTTAAAGATTGCATTCGTAAACCGGTTGGTACACGCGTGCACCGAACCGAAAGCCCTGTACCGAAACAGTTCGGTATCAATATGTGTACCCCTACTCTGTAGAGAAGTTTGTCCATTTAGGGCTACTGTAGAAACATGGCATTGCAAAATGGCGACTTCACTGTGAGGGCAGTGGTGTAAGTAGATAGAAATAGCTCATTCTAAGGTAATAAAAACATAACAGTTCAATATGTAAGGTCTTTGTACACCACTGAAATCATAGTTATGTATATTAGATTGCATTTCTGTCAATAGATCCTCAGAAATATTACACATTGCACCTTTAAGCAAAAAAAAAAAAAATCACAAAGTCGATTTTAGCACTTTTTAATGTTTGAATATTAGATCATGTACCAGGGTTTTTTCAGATCTTCTACCCATTTAACTGGTTTGCTAACAATATTTATGATGATATTTATGCTTGTCTTCCAGACTATCACAAGTAAGTCTCCCATTAGCCAAAATCATTCCCATCATCAACGGACAGATACATTCAATATGCAGCGAAATACCAAGTCACTTTGTCCAGGTGAGAACCTTCATATGCATTGACACATTTTGACTTCCATGTGGCATAAAAGCTTCCCGCACACACCAATGCATATTGTTTTCATTCATGTTTTAGGATCTCTTGTTGATAGACCAGGTGAAAGAGTTTGCCGCCAACGTGTACGAAACGTTCAGCACCCCTCAGGAACTTCAGAAGTGAGCGCGGGACTGAGCAAAATGTGAACTTGTGAAAGTCGAACACCTTACAAACCGACTTTAAAGAAACTCTCATGCGTGCAGCACAGAATTGTTCTCCTCGCACACTAAAATTGACCTGAGAAAAGAAATTCGCGGCTGTTCTGAGGGACGAGTGCGTAACGGAGTTCAGATAGCTTCTCATGACCTGCTAGCTGTCCTGTCTGTATGTTGTGACCCTCTAACCTTGTCCCAGGCATGTCAAGGGTTTTACAGGCTATAATAAACTGTAGTACATTTTATTTATTTTTTAATCCCTATATATAGCATAACATTCTAATAACTGTCACAACTTGGTTATACAGTATCTGCAGTATGGACTTCAAAGAGTGAATTGTAGACATCTCTGAATCTGACCATAATTCAGTCATGCCCACCTTTGCAACAGTAACAATGCATGATGTTTGCACTGCTACTGGTTAACAAATGCATATGTTGGGAGTATTTTCATTTGTATTAACTTTAATATTTGAATGGTTCTACTAATTGATATAGGAATTGTTGGACAAATTCTTAAAGGTTGTAGAGTACGCTATTCTTTTTGTAAAATGACCCATGAATGTTAATAAATAATGTGAGAAATAATACTGGAACTATTTATTCAAAATACCACAGGATATTTGATTAGAAAACGCTGCATGTTGTTTTGCCTTTTAAAATTTGAAATTGTTCCAACAGGCTGCTATATTAAAGTAAAAGAAACCGTGAGGACGTTTGTTTTCGTTCTACACTTCCTCGTACGCACAGTAAATCTTCCGGGTTCCACTAGAGGGCAGCACATATCTACAATTCAGCTCATAGCAACTAAACATGGGTCATAGCGTGGTCTAACAATAAACATTCTCACCAGTTGAAGTACAAAAATAAAAAAGGAAGAAATTATGTAATATCTGCCTAAACATGAGGGGAGCATATGACGACTGCTCTTGCATAAAACACCACCCTTTTGACGCAACTTCCTTATACTAAAAAAAAAAAACATAGCTTAATCTGCTTGCTTTAGATGAGAGTAAGCAGATTAAGCAATAGATGCCACTCCTTAGGTAATGTTCAAATAAATGAATACATTCAGAAAATAAAAAACGAATTGTTCACATCATGACACATGCATAATCCTTTTATTTGTCAAGTCATATCATTATCATATTTGTATAACTTTAAGCATGTGATTGTCACTAAACTGTTCCAAAGTTTAGGGTCATTTTTTAGTCTTTTTCACCAAGGTTGCATTTATTTGATTTAAAAAATAAATAAAGCAAAAACAGTAATATTGTGAAATATTATTATAATTTAAAATAAGTGCTGTCTATTTCAATATATTTTAAAATGTAATTATTCCTGTGATGGGAAAGCTGAGTTTTCAGCAGCCCTTACTCTTGATCCTTCAGAAATCATTCAAATATGGTGATTTGATTCTCAAGAAACATTTCTTATCAATGTTGAAAACAGCTGTGTCGCTTCATATTTTTGTGGAAAATGTGATGCTTTTTTTCAGGATACTTCGATAAATAGAAAGCATTAGACAGCTTACTAACAATTTTGATCAATTTAATGCATCCTTTCTGAATAAATGTATTAATTCCTTTTTCGTGTGTGTGTGTGTGTGTGTGTGTGTGTGTGTGCGTGTGTGTGTGCGTGTGTGTGTGCGTGTGTGTGTGCGATTCCATATGTATCCTAAGACTAAAATAATTCATTTGTAAGGGTGAGAAAATGTCATTTTAAGTCTAACACTGTATCAGTATGAAATTCATATTTTAGGGATGTGGTGGTATCTGAGCTGATAACAATTCAGTGTTATTTTAGTATCATAGATACTATTATGATACTATGCAAAATACTATTCTTTATTAATATCTTGAATCTTATATATGTGTATCTAATAAATAGCATAATATGTGTGTGTACAGTGTATGATTATGTATATATAAATACACACTCCATCATGTATATATGAATATTAAGAAATATTTGCATGTAAATATATTTATATAATTGATCTTATATATAAATATTTTATTACATATATGTATGCATGCATGTGTATTTATATATAATTATACACAGTACAGACACAAACACACACACACACACACACATATATATATATATATATATATATATATATATATATATATATATATATATATATATATATATATTATGTAAACACAACTTGTAAGTAATTAATCATAATTATTAGAATGACCAGCATTAAGAAGAAGTTAAGTTTTTTTATATTTTATTTTAGTCATAGCGTTATTTTATGTAACAATTTTTTTTTTTTTTTATGGTTTCAGTTACAGTTTTAGTTTTACTTAACAATAATTACCCTGAAGCAATTAAAGGAATTAGTTTGTTGTTCCAAATCCAAACCTGTATGCCTTCCTTTCTTCTGTGGAAATGTGTTAGGGTTTTTTTTTTTTTTTTGTCAGTGGTCACCAAAACAGTTAATTACTTTGTGTTCCATGGAAAAAAGGTTTGGAATGACATGAGGTGTGTATGAAGTGAAGTGAAGATAAGGAAGTTTGTGGGATGTACGGTCAGGTTCTGAGGTCAGCTATCTTGTGAGAGGATCAGTTAACCGTGCTGAGCACAAGCATTTGGAGAAAACAAGTAAATTACATCATTCAGGCATCTATGTAGGTCAGCATTTGTCTAATACACCGCCAACTCCTACAGACCAGTTTAGCACAAGAAAAGGAAATTTAGCCTAATAATAGTGATTTAAAGGTTATATGACGTCGATTCGCCAATGATTATGGGCTAGACAACTGAAACTACATTGGTTAAGCTTATGACAGTTTGTTTGACAAGGGATGAGCTATATATAGCAAATAGCAAAATAGGCTCATTGTTGCATAAGCCGCTTGAATGTGCTGAATAACCATGAGGGTGTTTTCCACCGCACGCTCCACATGTAGCACCTCCAGTCACATGACTCGCTCTGTGCTCGGCGTGCTCTTTGTTGTGCAGCAGCAAACAGGAAATTCCCCTTCATCACATGACTTGGGTCTTTGGTTCTGCCCCGTGACCTTTTTACCGAAACTGTTTACATCAAGTCCAGGAATATAATGGAAACATCTTCTTGTAATCATTAAAAGATTGAATAGCATATCTCTGTTTGCTGATGATAGCCTACACAATACTGCAGAACTAAGCAATTTATGGCTCATTTCTGGGTTTTAAAGTGCTCTAAAAGGCTACATGTTATTGTTCTCATCTTGTGAACAAAATACTCAAACATTAATATATATCATATTTATATACTATATTATTTAGAGTTTTTACTAATATTTTAAATTAGTGTTTAAAGGTGCACTGTGCCCCCCTTCCTTTTGAAGCACATTGAGAAGCTACGGTGGCCAGCACAGGACAAAGATGTCGTCTGAGACCGCATGTGTGTGTAATATAATTTTTGTTTATTTATAAATCTCCCATCACTCTCTTTGACCCCCAGGCTTCAGCAACCAAACTGCATTACATAATTTACACATCTAATGCGCGTCCTGTGCACTTCGTTGTGGTGCAGTAGTGTTAAGAAAATCTTCATATGTTTGTCAGTAAATGAAGAGAGAAGGAAATATGAAATTGGCCAATAGTTTTTTTTCCCCAAACAATCTCACTTGAACTTAAATGCACCAACAATCCCTTTTCGATTGCATCATGTAAAAATATTTACATAATCCTGTATTATTGAGTTACTGACTGGAGTTTGATGTGAGTGAACATGATATTAAACTAATTTTAAAATGCAAAACCCCCCTCATAATAAAGGGAAATTATATATCTAATTCAGTCATGACATCACTGCAGTGCCTGAATAGACAAAAAGCTATATAAATGAATAATTTGACTAATTTAATAAGAATTACAAGAAATAAACCGTAAAAGTCATTGTGATTGTGCATATTCATACATACGTGTAGGCGATTGTATTTTCTATAATAATCAGGAAATGCTGGGACAGGGTGTTATTGTTTTGCTGCTGGTCTTTGCTGCTGGTGCGATTATGACTCATCTGCCTCTACCTGCATTCTAGAGTCCTGTTACTCTCTGACTCATCCTGATGTCAGACTGCAAACACTGAACTCATCATCACATGAGCTTGTGCAACTTAATATTCAACCAAATTGTGGCTTATGACATATAAGCAGGTTTGAAAACAATACATGCTGATAAATAATCGACATAGAATATTATGGTAACACTTTACAATAAGGTCTCGTTTATTAACATTAGTTAATGCATTAATTAACATGAACTAACAATGAGCAATACATTTTTGTTACAGTATGTATTCATCTTTGTCAATGTTAGTTAATAATACAGCCGTTCATTGTTTGTTCATGTTAGTTCACAGTGCATTAACTAATGTTAACAAATAGAACTTTTGACTTTAATAATGTATTAGTAAATTAACATGAACTAATATTAATAAATGCTGTAGAAGTATCATGTTGACTAAAGTAGTTACCTAATGAAACATTATTGTAAAGTGTTACCAATATAATTATGGTTTGATTAAATATATTATATATATTTTTGATGAAACATTATTGTAAAGTGTTACCAATATAATTATGGTTTGATTAAATATATTATATATATTTTTGTTTATATATATATATATATATATATATATATATATACACACACACACACACGTATGTAAATATAAACACACACACACACACACACACACACACACACACACACATATATATATATATATATATATATATATATACACATACACATATAATATATATAGATATGTGTGTGTGTGTATATATATATATATATATATATATATATATATATATATATATATACACACACACACACACACACACACACATATGTAAATATAAAAACATACACACACATATATATATATACACATACATATATACATATAGACACACACATATATAATATGTGTGTGTGTGTGTATATGTATATATGTATGTATGTGTATATATATATATGTGTGTATATATGTGTGTGTGTGTGTGTATATATATATACACACACACACATATATATATATATATATATATATACACACACACACATATATATATTATATATATATATATATATATATATATATATATATATATATATATATATATATATATATATATATATATATACACACACACACACACACACATATATATATTTTATATATATATATATATATATATATATATATATATATATATATATATATATATATATATATATATATATATATATACACACACACACTCACACACATATATATATTATATATATATATATATATAACAGACTATGTAGATATCACAGGTAAGGACAAGTAGTGATTTGGCTCCAGTCCTGCACTGCATTGGTGTTTGTGGACATGCCCTGACCATGTCCTTCTCCTCCGCTCTGATTGGCTGATCTCGAAGGATTATCATTAACTATTAATCCTCTGCTGCAATGATGCGCTCTGTAGTCACACCACAGAGCAGTCAGATGATGTCATCTCACCTTATCAAGCTGATTGGCTGAAGCCCCTCTCGCAAGCTCTGTGCTCACCGTATCAATTTTGTATCACTCGAAGATCCTTTACAAGCAGTCACATGACTTCTTAAATATGACGTGGCCCTTAAAGACTAAGTGCAGTGTGTGAGTTTTTTATAGGAGGCCTGCGTCGCTTCAATTCCCTGCTTGAAATAAAATCCCAGAAATTAGAGGCCGTTACATTTCTATGTGCCAGTAAGAAGTCAAGAGTCCCAATTAACACGGTTTCTTAGAATTTACAGCAAATTGAAGAAGTGAGGAATGGGAAATGGATGATGAAAATGAGGTTTCCCTGAGGCGTTGCTCGGATGATGAGGATGCTGGAATGAGAGAGAAAAAAATTCATAGAAACTTCCTAAGTCACTGAATGTCCAAATATGTAGAAAAGCGTTTTACTTTCACATCTGCAGGAAGCAGAAAGCAGTGCACGTATAGTTTATGTTACCACATAGTTTCATTGTAAATGAAATCCAAAAACTGAAGAAAGGAAGAAGAGTGGCCAGGAAAAGAGGAAGTCCTCGCTAAATGCGTCTCATTACATGTTCTGAGCATGATTCAATTTGGTTTCCTTATGAATTACGCAAGGCATTTATAGTTTAGTGGGGAATGACCTTTAGGTATTTGTTGCGCCCACCCTACACACTGTTTGCACATAGGACAGAAATAACAAAACCTAGGAGGCCTGCTGAAGTGAGAAATGAGGTCACGGCCCGTGACGGGGTTGGGAATCCTGGCTTTCCCTACTTCGCCTGTCTGCGACGAAAGTCCTTTGGGCGGGAGTCCGTCACTATGGATGCAGCCGGTGTAAACATGTACACAGTGCTCTGGTGCGTGTACCAGGGTGAGGGCAGTGTGAAGGTAGCACTGAGTTAACTGGGACTTTATAAATAACTATGAGTCCTACAGCTGTCTATGTCACATATGTAAGAGGAAAGCTATATAAACCATTATTTAGAGAAAGCAGTGTCAACATTTATACTGAGCAAGTGATGCTATGCATATTCGGGCCCCATTGCTGCCGAGTCATTTAAGACAATCTACCGTTCAATTAACCACTAAATAAATATATTATCGGTAATCGTTCTGATTTGATGCTCAAGAAGCATTTCTTATTGTAATCACCAATGTTAAAAACAGCTGCACTGATGTCTTTGTGGAAGCCGTGAGATACACTATATCATTTAAAAGTTTGGGGAAATTTTTTTTATGGAAATTAATACTCTCAAAAAAGACGCATTCAAATGACTCAATTGACAGTAAAGGACATGATACAAAAGAATTCTATTTCGAATAAATGCTGTACTTTTAAACTTCCTATTCATTAACGAATCATGAACCATGTCATTAACAATAATAATTGACAATAACTGAGTACTAAATCAGCATATTAGAATGATTTCTGAAGGATCATGTGACACTGAAGACTGGAGTAATGATGCTGAAAATTCAGCTTTGATCACAGGAATAAATTACATTTTAAAATATATTAAAATAGAAAACTCTTATTTTAAAATGTAATACTTTTTCACAATATTATACAGTTTTTACTGTATTTTTAGAGAGCATATCGAGAGCGGGGCACAACCTAACACTTTTTGACTTTCTCAGTGTGTGTAAATCCACTTGGGGTTCAGAGTATTTATTTTTTCCCACATTCATTTTACACGTCTAGTACAATTATGTGGTTTTGTTTCATAGTGTATACTTTTTTCTTGATTTAACTCGAAAGAATGGAAGTGAAATGTGACAACATGCCCCATAGGTGTAGTACATTGTTACATAACCAAATGATACAATCAATATAAAATATACAAGACAAACTGACATATTTTGTCTATAAAATACAATTATTAACTCTTTTTTAATAATATTTGAGTTTGACAACAAACACAACGCAAAACACAGCTCTACAGCATACACTGTAAAAAAAAAAAATTGTCGTAAAATTTACGGTAAAAAAGCGGCAGCTGTGGTTGCCAGAACTTTACTGTATAAAATACGGTAGCAACATTTTAGGTTTTAAAGATTTAAGTTAAATTTACAGTAAATAACCATATTTTCTTAACTTAAATGTTAAATGACCAACCTATTGAAATACTAATATCTGTTATGTACCTTTGATATGCACTGGCAACCACCAATCACAGTGGTGATGAGAGTCACATGATGAATCAAAGCTCATCACAAGCAGCTTTTAAGAGCACAACACTAATATATAGAAGGTGCACACAGTGTCATTCACACAAACACTAAACACCATCATGGTAACACATGAAATTAAAAAAATGCAATAAACATTAATTTAACAACATTAAATGTAACATAAAACACCAATGTACATAACTGATTAAGAAGAAACAGTTTTTTTTCTTCAGTACATCAAATGTGACACATAGGGCAGGGGTTTTCAAACTGGGGTCCGGGGACCCCCAGGGGTTCTCCAGAAGGTTCTTTGGAGTCCCCAGAAAATTTCAGAGGATAAAAAGACAAAGCAAAAATGGATAAAGTCTACCGAACATTCTAACTGTTTCATTTTTAAATGTTCCTCTCCTTTCTTGCCGTATACATACTTTCCAGAATTGTATACGTTTGCTTTGTATCTTTCTAGTGAGTTTTTCTCACTACAGTCCCCTTTATCTTGCTCACAGGGGTTGTAAGGCAGTATTCTTAAATGCAGTACGCAAGCTGCTTATATACATTTATTGTGAAAGTTGCTTATACAAATAACTTTTAATTGAAAATGTTCTTCAGGTTTATACATCCAACAATAAGTAGCTAATTTAAGTTTGGAAGCAATATGTTGTATTTACAATGTCACACTTACTATTTATCTAACAGTTTAAATGTTTTTTCATACATACAAATATATAGATGGATTTTAGGAAGGGGGTCCCTCATAAAAGGTTCGTCATATTTGGGGGTCCTTGGCATCATAAAGTTTGAAAACCCCTTACATTGGGAATTCTGGGAATGTCAATTTACGTTTTTTCACTGTAAATTACACAACGACTGTGAATTTGACAGTTTTTTACTGTAAATTTACATTAAATGTAAGGTTAGATCTATTACAGTTATTCACCATATATAGTACGGAAACTCTCTGTTAACCAGTTAACTGTTTTTCACCGTAGCATTTTTACAGTCTTTTACCGTTAAAATCACAATATTTTTTACAGTTTTAAAAACATAATTATAATAATTTCCGAACATTGACTCTCAGTCTTTATTAACCTCTTTCTCATGGTTTCTAAATAGAATTCATAAAAGTATAAAAGTATAGAATATAATATCATAGTTCTAATAGGGACACATTGTAACGCAGTGTTACAACGCACCCCACCTGCACAACTGTGATTTAACCCCGGCCCGTGTCTTCTGCTGGTTAGATCAGCATTTAAGTACTATCTCAACTGTTAAATAACAGTTATAAGATTCAAATATTATCAGTTTTGTCTTATTTTAAATAAACACAAAAAATAGAGATGAAAAATTATCTTAAGTCGGCTATAAGAAATTTACTTTTGCTATATTGTTTAAATAAATGTTCAGTGAGATCTTCCAAAGACACACAATTTTTTGCTCGATATAATGTTGATATGGCAACTAGTAAATACACTAAGTTTCGTCATGCTGGCATGTGTGGAATCTTTTAAACTATGCGTGTTACAACTAACCCCGCGTTAGGTTGCGCCCCGCTCTCCCCTACGTTCCTTATCCACTGACAAGGCTGGTTGGAAAACATAATCTCAGCCCACACAAAATTCTTACTAATATAAAAATACAAAAGAATAAACCACACCAACTGTGCAATGAAATGGTACAACATATGTCGTCAGACTTGAAATATAGGCTATGATTTATTCTCTTTGAGGTCTGCGAGGTGGAAATCCCTGAAACCATCTAGAGCGACTTGTTTCAGCAAAAAGACCCAACAGTTTATCTTAAGAAGACATTTTTTTTTAAGTGACTATGAACTGCATATGCAAATGAACATGACAAAACTGACATTTTTGTAAATACATAAACAGCAAAAGTGTGACAAAGAACACACTGGGCCAATTATCATACCTGTGACCAATTTTTGGGTCACGACACACCAGTTTGGTTCACAAATACCACTATTTATTTAGTCTACCTGTAAATATTTGTTATTAGCTCTGGAATAAACAAAAACTATTTTGCATCGCCACATTATTAGGCTACAAATAAATGCAAACTATTTTATTTCAGTGATAATGTAATAGAAAACAATTTAGATAGGCCCACTTTTCAATATGTTTGAATATGGATTCATATGACAAAGCATATGGCTATATTTTTATGTTAAATTATTCAAGGGGATATAAATCTAAAGGGTGAGGCATAGGCTACTATACAAATACATTAAACCTTTATATAAAAACTGTACTATAGGCTACATAGTTTCACCAAAATACCGTAGTTAATAAGTTAAACCTTCATTTACATGTGGTTTGATAACAATAACACCAGGCTATCGCTGTTTTATTGTAGTAGGATAGCCTAACTATATTTTTGTAAATGTATTGACCTTGTAGCTACCTAGTGTGCTACATATTATACTAATATAGCCTACTGTAGCCTACTCTGTTTTGTGGGTTTAATAACATCTAGAGAGAGAAACCATCAGGCGTTTTCGATGACTAACGGTTGACTGGAATGCGATGTGTCAGACCGAAAGTGCAAATCAAACTATCGATCCCGACATTTCATTATTCCAGCAATATACGTTTCGTTTCAAACGCGTGGTGTTTTGGGAAAAGGGTGATTTGACTTCTCACCTCCAAGCCTAGAAAACAACGGACAGTCTCAGGATTACTGTAGTCTCGATTTCCCGGAAGGATGACGTATTCTCTTCTGGCGAGAATACTCGAGGCTAGTGTAGTGTGTTAAAGAAACAATGCGCAGTCTGTGCTTCTTATGAAAGTGCTTTGTGCGGTACTTAACCTGTGTCCGTGACACAAAGGCCACATCCTCTAACGTTATAAATAATAATAATAATAATAATACAAAATACAAGTGTGTGAAATATTAAAATAATCTGGTTTGTTACATTTTGAGCAAACTTCTTGTCCGAGTGTTATTAAAGGGACAGTCCACACAAAAATAAAAATTCTGTCATCATTTACTCACTCTCACGATATTCCAAACCTGTATGAATTTCTTTCTTCTGCTGAACACAAAAGAAGATATTTTGAAGAATGTCGGTAACCAAACTGTTGACGGGACCCATGGACCTCCACCTTTTTTTCCCTCCATAATAGCCTATAGAAGTCAATGGGGTCCATCAACTGTTTGGTTACACATATTCTTCAAAATATCTTCTGGCCTTATGGGGAAAAAAAATACTATGGAAGTCAATTTATTTATTATGCTTTTCACTAGAAATCTATCTATCTATCTATCATCTATCTATCTATCTATCTATCTATCTATCTATCTATCTATCTATCTATCTATCTATCTATCTATCTATCTATCTATCTATCTATCTATCTATCTATCTATCTATCTATCTATCTATCTATCTATCTATCTATCTATCTATCTATCTATCTATCTATCTATCTATCTATCTATCTATCTATCTACACACACACACACACATTTCAAAATTCTTATAATGAAGAAAATAGTAGCTACATAAATGGTATACAGAGAGACTAGATATAATTAGGACATATTATATTTAATGATGCTAATTAAAATGCTGGTTGTGAAGATCTAAATAGCGGATGTATGTAAAAACAAAAGTGATAGATAAATACTTTGTACATAGCAAAAATATTTTTCTAAATGAAAATGAAGCCAAATGAAAGATATATGCAACATTATTTCAATCAAATAAAAACATGGAAAATCTAGTACCTGATGATGGTTACTCTTTTAAATAAATACATAAATACTTCCTTTAAAAACACGACTGTGTTCTTATGGAAAAACTGATTAGAATCAGACCAGCAATAAAGATATAATTTGAGTGGAGATGTCATAAAAACAAAACTGAAAGACTTATGGGAAATTGCTCTTCACATCAGAAAGAAACTGAAGGGAAAGGAAACTGTTTGAATATTGTTTAAAGACCTTTATCTTAAACACAATTTGTACAAATGCCTTTTTTCTTATGGAGATAGGCAACAATCAACAAGTAACAACAGATGGAAATGTGAAATCACTTCTTCACAGTGTATTAATAGCTAACAGGTCAATATTGACATCATAACAGCTGTATCCATGTCCCAGACACAAAATGGCCACAGGCCTTTAAACACCTGTTTGACTTTATACGATGGAGCGCAAGCTAAACTCTATGACGTGACTTTGCCCTGCCTGATATGATAAAGAGATGATAAGATGGTGAATACTTCTATATTAAGCTCTGTGTAAGGTTTTAGATATAGATCATTCGGAAGAGTCCACACATGTCCGGTAAACATTAGTATAAATTCATCTTAGTATTTATATCTGTCATGTATATATTGCGGAGTGACTCTTAAAATATTTCATTATGGACACATTCGATCACAAGCACCATTTTAGATTCAACAGCACATTTTGTCTTTGAGATTTCGATTTATACTTAAATTAATACATTTCATAATATATTATGTATGTAATTATATGACATATATACAGTACATCAACAATTATTTAGAAACTTCTGGACACATAAGCCACGTACTGTATAATGTATGAATTTCATTGCACTGGGCAACAACATCAAATCAGGTTGCATCTGCAAACATATACGAGAGCTTTTCTCAGAACTATAACTTCTCTTTTCTATAACCAGTCGTCAAGGTGATAGTGAATGTATGAAGCCAGTTCCCGTCAAGTTCACACAGCTGTCTAGCAGAATAACCGCATATTTAATACATCACATTATGTGGACATTTTGTCACGTTTGACAACCACAATATGCTCCAATGCTAACTTAATATCGAACATTTATTGTTTCACAATTTTAAACCTAACAAACTTATTTTTTTGTAATAAAACAACTAGCTTAAAGTTTTGTGCTGTATTTCTTAAAAGAATTATGCTATTTGGTTCGGATTTAAAGCGATTTATAAATGTGTAAATATCTGCTTATCATGTACTGTATCAGTGGATAAACACCAACAAATTCATTTTATAGTATTTCATTTTTTATGTATGTTTTTTGAGTCTTATAATAAACCACAAACACTATTAAAAATTACTAATACAATTTAATTATTTAAAAATTATTTGGAACTTCAAAAACATAAATCAACAAATATCTTTATTTCCATGTCAATGATGTCAAAAAACAACAGCAGCAAGTTCACTTAATGTTAAACTATTAGTCAAATGCAACTCATACATTACCCAGATTCATTAATTCGGAGAATATCGTTTTTAAGCCAGACAGTCATAATTTCTCTTGGGAAAAATAAATATTGCCATGTTTTGACTTTGTGTCAGGTTTAGACACAGCTCCTTGGTAACATTATTTTGTGTTCAAGCAACCGTATGTAATAAGGGAGTGTTTTAGTTGTGATTGCACCAGGACTGGTAAAAGGAGATCACTGGAAATTTCCAGAACACTAGGTAAGAGCGTGCTCTGGGGTGGGTGATGACCCAACCAGAGCAAGAAAGCTGTGCTTCACATCCAGGAGAGGAATGCAGACACTGCTGACTGCCCACTCCCTGAAATCACTCCAAAATCATTCCATCCACAACTCAAATTAAACAGACAAAAGCTTATTTCACCACTTTTTATATTATTATTTCATGTGGCATAAATTTTATAGATGTTGTGTGTTTTTTTTATAATTTATTTTAATATTACATTGATTAAAACAACTACATCTATAGTAACAATGGAAATTAAATGCAGTTTTAATGGAAAATAAACAACTCATTTCCACTAAAGCTTAAAGGGATAGTTCACCCAAAAATGAAAATTCTATCATTTACTCACCCTCAAGTTGTTCCAAACCTGTATGA
The DNA here is from genome assembly GCF_949357685.1 of Gobio gobio. Classification (NCBI taxonomy): domain Eukaryota; kingdom Metazoa; phylum Chordata; class Actinopteri; order Cypriniformes; family Gobionidae; genus Gobio; species Gobio gobio. Next base: position 13,793,936 of record NC_137105.1, on the reverse strand, counting down.
GTTTCTTTCTTCTGCTGAACACAAAAGAAGATATTTTGAAGAATTTTGGTAACCAAACAGTTGACGGAACCCGTTGACTTCCTTAGTAATTAATTTTCAATGGGGTCCATAAACTGTCTGGCTACTCAGAATATCTTCTTTTGTGTTCAGCAGAATAAAGAAATTCATAGAGGTTTGGAATAACTTGAGGTGAGTAGGTACATGATGACAGAATTTTCACTTTCATTTTCATTGAACTATCCCCTTAACATTGATTAACCCGATAAAACAGGACATTAGAAGAGGTTCACAACAATCATAATAAAGCCAGGTTTATTTACAACATTGAATTCTATTTTAAAAGTTGAACACAATGTAAAATTTCAGCTTTATGCTTTGTAAATTCTAAGCGATGCCACTTTTTTTCATCTTTGAATGAAGAAAATCAACATGAACGAACAAAGTATAAATCACAGAAAGTAACATGGTTGAACATGAAAATGTTAAATGGTGAAAACGGTGCCATGCCAAACCATATGATCATATTTGATTACAAAGTTTCCATTTATGGACGAAATTAAAAACTCAACAGGCTAAATGAAACACAGCGATACACTGACCTTGGGATCAACTCTCCATCTTCATACAATTCTCCATTTAACAGACCAAAAAAAAGTGTGTTTGACAGAGTGAGAGGGATTTTCTGGTCTCTATACCCTAACCCAACTAGCCTCTCCCAAGTCTTTTTTTCATAACTATTCAGTATGTGACATTAGAGCATACCAGAGATCCCATGTCATTACACGGGTATGTCTTTATTTGCTCATTAGGTTAACATGTCATCCTGCTGCTACGACTTCGATTACTCCATTGTACAGGGAGGGCGGGGGGCTGAGCATGCCCAGTTATGGTGCGCGCAGAGGGTTGCCTGATTGCATCATCGCAAAGACAGTTTTCCTGATACTATAAATAGGGTGACGTCACTCGCCCCGCCCCTCATAGTAGTTCACGTCCTCCAGCCATTAAAAGGGGTGATGCAACGAGCCGGCGACAACTGTAACTTTACCAGCTGAGCGCGAGAACACTCCAGCCGGTGGAGAGCATCACAACACGCGCGTTTTATTCAGTCAAAACAAGGTGAGTGACAACATTGTTACACTTGTTATGTATTGGTTTTGTTGTTCTAGAACACACTGTGGAAAATGTCTACGCTATGTTCTGATAAATCAACTCAGCCAGTGACTGATTTCAATATAATGTGTGTTTGGGTCAAGCGATTGTACTAACTTATATAGGCTAATACTTTATATTCAAAACGTCATCTTATCTCATATAGGCCTATTTATAGTATTTATATTTTATTGTATTTAATCT